>NC_065452.1:69632574-70232574 GCF_917563875.1 Diabrotica virgifera virgifera | reverse complement strand
TGGGACTTTCCATATCCGAGTCCAAAACCAATATATGTATTTTCTCTAGAAACAGAAACAACTATCAAAGACAATTAACAATAGGAAACTATAAACTCTGTATTAGTAACTCTGTAAAATATCTTGGTCTGCATCTAGATAGAAAACTATTATGGAAGGACTGTATCCACCAAATTATCAAAAAGACAAGTAATTCTATAAATATTTTAAGAGCGTTTTGTAAAGCAAAGTGGGGAGCAGACCCAAATACGGCTTTACTATTCTACAAAACAATGGTACGATCAATAATGGATTATGGAAGTCAACTCTATGGAACAGCAGCAGATACACATCTAAATAAAATCGAGATACAACAAAATAAATGCTTAAGAGTTTGCCTGGGATATCTAAAGTCTACGCCCATAAACATTATACAAGCTGAAGCCGTGGAACCTCCTCTTAAACTAAGAAGACAACTATTGAGCAGAAAATTCATGATAAAAACCATTTCCAAAAAAACTTCGTACCTCAATAGTATACAGTCACTAACAGTTCAAGTTTTTACCCATAGCTACTGGCACTTCAAGAAAACCCCCCCTCATAGTAGAAACTTTCTCAGAAATAGCTGACCTTACAGATATAGTCTATATATATATATATATATATATATACACCTTATATATATAGTCTATATACCTTACAGATATAGTCTAGTTCTAAACAACTCCCCCCGGTTTTAATTTACTCACCTGAACAAATTCTTTCACGTGAAATTAGAACCTACTATTTTGAAAGTCAAGAAGTAACATGTATCAATCAAACAAAGTTCAACGAAACAAAAAACAAATACTGGCGAAACTATGATTCTATATTCACTGATGGATCAAAGTCAAAAGAATATACCAGTTGTGCCTTTCACCATTTTGAGGAAAATACTGACAAAAAATTTTATTTTACCAAAGGAAGCTTCCATATACACTGCAGAATTAACAGCAATAGTGCAAGCTATGAAATACATACTCGGCTCTAACCACGACAAATTCATAATATGTACGGACAGCAAAAGTGCAGTAGATAAACTTAAAAATGTTAAAATAAATAGATCAGTTAATCGTATTGAAGCAAAAATCCTGTATTTACATAATGAGATACACATCAAAAATAAAGTCGTCATATATCTATGGGTAAAGGGACACGCAGGTATAACAGGTAATGAAATGGTGGATGCCTTAGCAAAAACAGCCTCAACATCAGGAGAAGAACTAAATCTTAAACTACCCCCGTCCGATTTATTCTTAAATCAAAGAAACAAAATAATGAGATGTGGCATAACCTATACAGTGCATCAACAACCGGAACAAACTTTTGTAAACACCAGCAAAGAATCCCCAGAAAACCATGGTTTCACAAAATACCAAACAGAAACTTTGTCGCAACAATAAATCGAATATGTGCTAACCATGCACTAACACCTTATTATAAGCACAAAATGAAAATTACAGACGATCCACTTTGTAGTTGTGGTTAAATGGGTACATTGGTATGGTGGGTGCATTGGTATGGTATGTTAAACAGTAAATGGTTAAGATCAATTAGTTACCACTATAAACATCCTGGATTAGCCGATAATAGTATAAAAGGCCTGGTTTCAGGTAAAATTTAAATATGTTTTCTGGTAAAATTTATCAATCTTCATTTCTTAATGTTGATTTAATTGCGTACAATCCAAACTCATTATAATTTCATTAATACAGATTAGGCCTCTATTGACGAAACTGTACCGCTAAAAGGGTTTTTCCACCTTATTATAAGCACAAAATGAAAATTACAGACGATCCACTTTGTAGTTGTGGTAAAATGGGTACATTGGTACATGTTTTACTTGAATGTCCAATAAATAATCTAAACATTAACAAACTATATAAAAACTTAATTCACTACAAGATAAACCTTCTAGTAGACCTAAATTGTATTATTTTTTCAGGAAATAATGATATAATTTATGTACTTCATCAAAACATCATAAATTGTAAACTAAAATTGTAAAATTACTAACCAATTTTGTAAGCAATTCTGCGAAAGAAACTAAATGTAAAGCATTATTACAGGGAAAAAAATGGTGATTACAAAAAAAAAATTAATAAACCAATTAAAATAAAAATATATAAAAAAAATAAAGAAATAAATAAAATAAAAAAAAAACAAAAATAACACACAAAGAGGGCTGAAACCTCCGGGGTGTTGAACCGGGTTGATGCCCTAGCGCTGTGATGAAAAAAAAAGAAATTAAACACCTTACTAATGCTACATATTACTAACAAAACAAATGAATACATCATGGTCAAGTTTGATACTATGAAACAATTTACACAAATTAATTATTCAATCTAACATAGTCTGGCTAATTGGTTCTCACTAAAGCCATAAATTCCAGGAAAAAAAATACTGCACTTTTCAGGACACAAAAATACAAAAAAAGTAATATTTACTGAGTAAGTAGTGTTTTTCTCTAAATTAGAAGATATACTTAAAAACAAAAGACGATACATATGTATAAGCCCTAATTTGAAGAAAAACACTACTCATACAGTAAATATTATTTGGTTCTTGTTGTCTCCTGAAAAGTGCAGTATTTTTTAACATATGACATTTTGCATTAACGGCAACGATATAATTATTGTATAACTCAATCGCCCAAATTTTCACCTGTCGATACGCATGCTTAGTTAACAACATGGGATAGATGAGTTACTTTTCCCAGATAAATATTACAATTTTTACCTTATTCCACCAATTAGAGCTTAGAATTCAAAAATAGTAAAATAATAAATTTTTTTTATTATGTGAATGTTCACAAAAACAAATTCAAATGAATATCAATATTACCATTATTATTATATACAGCCATATACAGGGTGTTTGGTAAAGATTGGGCCATAGTTTAACCTCAGGTTTCTGAGGTTAAAATAGGCCGATTTAAGCTAACTTACCTTAGTACAAAGTTTATAATAACCGAGATACAGGGTGTCAAAGTTAAACTTTTTTTTTATTTATTATTGAATATTTCCTGACAGGTATGAGAATACAACATGAAATTTGGTATGTGGGGGTTTTTTGGGCCAAGAAAACTAAATTCCATACCAAAAATGATGTATTGCCCAGAGGGCGCCACATACGCCTTTCAGCGCTAATTTTTTACATTCAATTTTTTTTATCCCTCTCTGTATAATTTTGACATTAAAATTTTATTCTCCTATTAGTTTTACATAAAAAAGGTATACTTTTTTCATCTCCCTAAACTCAACCGTTTTCGAGATAACGCATTTTAAATCTGCGATACACCATCATTTTTAGCATAATATCATTGTAGTTCCACCCGAAAAATAACTTAAAACCATAATAATTTTGCCAGTTCTCAAATTTATGTCATTGCATCGCAAATTCCATTTGAAGAAATTTGCGATACATTTTTGGATAATTCAGGAGCTTGGAGGAATAAGGGCGAACCTGAAAAATGGTCATTTCAAAAATACTCTCATCTTCCTCACATACTTTTAAAGAATGCGTCTGTTTATTAAAACAGCATTTTTCGCCCTTCGTACTTCTAAAATTTCGTAAGAAATAATATACCAATCTATTCATGTCAGAAACTGAACTGCATAATCGTCTAGAAGAGTAAGGGCGAACCCACAAGCTTTCGTTGCGTTTCCGTTCAAGGTTCGCCCCTTCTCCTCTGTTAACGCGCCGGTGTTTCTGTAATTTTGTAGCTTACTTAGTAGCTTTAACGTGACACCCACAAAAACCATCTTTACAAAGGGAATATAAGGCATAAATAAGAAGGATTATTATAGTAATTTTACAAGTTAATACTTTATTTTATCAATTTACTATTTTAGTTGGGAACGAGCCATAAAATTAAAATAATAATTCCTAAGATTTACACGTTTTATTCACTTTGTAAAGATTTTTTGTCGGCATTGTAATAATACACATTGTACACCGTATCCCTCGGTAGACCGTACGCTATAGTAGAAATGCGACGATAAACCGCATAATCTAGTAGCATCACTGGTTCGCCCTTACTATTCTAACGTGTTTGTAAACTTTAACTCAGTTTTCCCTAAACATCGTTTTTGCAGTTCGCCCTTACTCCTCCAAGCTCCTGAATTGCTGGCGCTGCGCAGTTAACAGTTTGAGTTCGTAAACTACGAACGCGCATGCGTCTGATGGTTGGCAACAGTTGCTGATCATTCTACGAACAAACCTATTATTACTCGAAATAGAAACACCAATTTTTAAGAGAAGGTACACAACATTTGTAGATTGTTTATTACAATGTATTAATAACCATGATTTCTATAACAACAACAAAAATATGTACCTATAAAAAAAGAATAGATGAAAACAGATTTATTTCTGTTAAGAAGAACAGTCATCTATGACCCGTTTGCCGCTAGGTGCTCAGTGCACTATGTCAACATATTGTTGTTTGCCATCAGCTTGCAGTTAGTAACTGTGAGGTAAAAACACACAAGTTTACATGGTGCTTTTTACTTACCTCTTAAATTATTTGAACTTAGTGTTCTATTTTTTCGGTAATTTCGTTTTCGTGATCATTAGTACAAAGTGTAGTATAGGAAAAAAACCGTCATAGTGTAGTTTACCTCCGAGGTCCAGACTTTATAATCATCATTACCACAACTCTCAATTAGTGGCACATTCACTATTATAATTTCTCCTGTATTGATCTTTGGACTTTAGTATTTGATTGAAATTCGTTAAAAGTATGCATCACATTGATGTTTTTGTATACAGAGAGGGGCTAAATTATGGAATAAATAAATTTTCTCTAAAATGGACGACTTAGGAGAAAAATCCCGAAACAGGTCGATTTTTATTTTTAAATTACAATTTTTTGGCATACATATAGTTCATACTAGTGACGTCATCCATCTGAGTGTGATGACGTAATCTATGATTTTTTAAATGGGAATAGGGGTCGTGTGGCACCTCATTTGAAAGGGTGTTCAATTCTCTATTCAGTAATATAAACATTAATATCAATATTTATACAGGGTGGACAAATAAATATTTTTTTAATTAAATTGATTGACGAAAAAAGAATGAGAAAAGAATGCAATTTATTTAACTCAAAATACTTTCTAATGCTGTCAGAAAATAGAAAAAAATGTTTATCGCCAACCGTCAATAAAGTCATTCATTATTGTACTCATTTGCGGCAGTTAAGTAACATTTTATTGTACTGAAAGAAGAATTTTACTTTGCCTGCCGCGATTAATCAAATTAACCCAGATTGAATGTAAGTGGTCGGTGGCAATAATCGAATGGCGAGAATTTGAGTGAACTTAAAATTTGTTTACCTTAATTATTAAAAATATTGTACACAATTTGTGTTATTAACAATTAAATTTATGTCAAAAAGTGAAATTCTGTAGTATTTTTTAAATATATTCATATAAAATAAATTAAAGCTTTACCGATTTAGTAATTATTCAATATTGATAACTATCGATTAAAAATCGAAAGCGGCCATATTGCAAAAGTTATCTGTCATCACTGTCATGGAAATTATTATGACATCTAAATTTTAAAAAGTTCTTAATAAATTGCAAGTAAGTGTTAAAACCAATATCAAATTATTGTAGAAAGTGAAATTGTAGATAAAATATATTTTGGCATTATCCAAGCTGTCAAGCTTTCAGTACTTCATTTTCCAGTTTTTCATTTAGGGATTATTAAAATTAAAGATGATTAATTTTATGAAATAATGAAGATAATCAAATTAAAAAAATTGTGTGGTGTTATAATGAGATCTTAAAGAAGTTAAATAAACGACAGGTTTTTATTCAATTTATTTTATAAATTTTAAGCATATTATTTTTAAATTATTACATAGCCCAAACTCTTACGTAGTCAACTTTAAGGTGCGAATCATCGGAATTCAAATTCCAAGTTGATTTCCAATCAAATTATGTTGGCGATAAAATTTTGTATGTACCACGTCAGTAAAGACTCTTTATCGAACTCGTCTGTTACTCGCCTCGCTCGCTCTTCTCGTAATATCAAGACTTATTCGATAAAGAGTCACTTTACTGACTTGGTACATAAATAACTATTATTTGGCAAATAAACATTGCTTTTCGCTTAAATTAAATGTTCAAACTGCCAAGAGGTAGGTGGGAGGCTGTTTGTGATTTAATTTGAATGAAAATTAAAACAATATCATTTATACAGGGTTGCAAAAAAAATAATTTAATTAAATTAATTGACGAAAAAAGAAGAATGTATGCAATTTATTTAACTCAAAATACTTTCTATTGCTGTCAGAAAATAGAAAAAAAAATGTTTATTTGGCAAATAAGCATTGCTTTTCGTTTAAATTAAATGTTCAAACTGCCAAGAGGTAGATGGGAGGCTGTTTGTGATTTAATTTGAATGAAAAGAAATGTTTATTTGTGAAATAAACATTTTTTTTATTTACTGACAGCAGTACAGTGTATTTTGAGTTAAATAAATTACATACATTCTTTTTTTTGCGTCAATTAATTTAATTCAAAAATTATTTTTTTGGTCACCCTGTATAAATAATGATATTGTTTATATTACTGAATAGAGAATTGAACACCCTTTCAAATTAGGTGCCACACGTCCCCTATTCCGTTCAGATGGATGACGTCACTAGTATGAAATATATGCCAAAACATTGTAATTTAAAAATAAAAATCGACCTGTTTCGGGATTTTTCTCCAAAGTCGTCCATTTTAGAAAAAATGAATTTATTCTATAATTTAGCCTCTCTGTATATTATCATATTTTTACTATATTTACTTATTTTTCAGGTAAACAGAGCTGCTTGTTTGAGGCGTCGTACATACAGAGCCCATGGTAGGATTAATCCTTACATGTCTTCACCTTGCCATATCGAATTATGGTTAACTGAAGGAGAATCCTCACAAGATGCTCCCAAAAAAGCTTCACAGAAAAAGAAATCAACCCTTGACAAAGTGAAGAGACCAAAAGCACCTCCAGCTGTGACCCATTAAATGTTCTTACTGTCACCTGTTAATAATTAAAATAATGACTTTGTCGATATAGTTTTTTATTTTTTTTTATAGTTCGTATTTGAATTCTGAGTAGTATACATGTGCCCATATCGCTTTGAGATACAAGTTTTAAGTTTTTCTGCTGGTCTCGGTTATCGGCTGGGGCTAGTCTATTGTTGATAACAAGTGAAATAAAAAGTAAATAGCTATGTAAGTGATTAATTTTTAATTCAGTCGTCTCCCAAGTCTCTTAGTGACTAGATTTGATTTAAAAGTCGATTCACTAATTGCCGCAAATAACAGTTTGTTTACGTTTTGTTCATTTGTTTGGTTACTTTTTTGTATTTCTACAAGTAAGTCGATTTATTCCTTAATTTTTCCTGGGAAATTATAAGTGCTTAAAGATCTGACATCTGTCTGGGATGGATGTCGAGAATTTTGCTGTTTTTATATTCAACTCTCTAAAATTATGAAAGTGCGTATAATACAGTTGAACTTCGTTATCTGACGAATACTCAATTAATGTTACTAGATCTTACTTCTGATAACTTAATGTTTGGCTGTGTTGTTTTGTCTTCGTTGCTATCTTCACTTCCATTCATCTTCCAATTTTTAGGTTCATAACTTCATCTGCTATTTCACTTTCAGTCATGATGTTATACCCAGGATCACCTTCATATACTTCTAGCCATTGTAAAACATCTTCCTTAGCTAGTTCTTCTCCGGTATTGTTCTACAGAAATTAGAAACTTCAACCCTCCTAAATCTATATCTGCATGTTGGCCATCAAACAAATTCTTCCAACCATTTTTTAATGTCTGCGCTTTCACCTCTTTACACATTGCAGCAAAATGAAAAATTATTGATTATAAATTATAACACGTAAGTTCTGCAAGGTATGCTGACCTCTTGTATCTTCTCCATTATTTTTATCATGCAATACAACCATTACTTCATCAAAAAATTTTGTGCGATAACTTTATTTGGTTGCCAAAATTATTCACTGATCATGAATTGGGTAAGCGATGTATTTTTTGGCAAAAACATACAATTAAAGATGCCATCTTCTGAACATAGAATATTTTCACAGGGATGAGCAGATTGTATAACATCAATAAACATTTCACCTCTTCAGGTGATATTCCCAGTTTCATTTCTTGAAATTTTCTCACTGTAGGAACAGATTCTTTTAAAAAACCAATTTTTGAAAATATCTGCGATGAACCAATCCTTAACCTTCCGTTAATCGCGCCAATTTTTTGTGATCGCATACTCGCGCACGGTGCTGAAGACCGTGTCCAAAAACATGGGTCAGCAATATTAAAAAAAAAAATTTGCAAAATTATGTACAATTATTTTATCTAATAAATATATGATCATATAATTTTGTAGATATGCGTTTGTGTCAACATTATATTACTTTAATCAAAAGTACTTTGTTCATCATCATCTTCATACGTTTCCTCGTCAGTCGATACTTCCTCAAATAATTTTAATAATCTTTGTAATAATTTTAATAATTCTCCTCGTAATCCATATAAACATTGAAGACAAGAAAAAGATCTTAAATTACATTAAGTCGACTTTACATTACATGATTTATCATGTGATTTGTCATATGATTTGGTCATGGAGTGAAATTTACATGTTTACACTGTGTGATTTGTCATATGATTTTGCATTGTTTATACGGCTCGTTTTGTCATAAGCATTGTCATGCGGCTCGTCATGGGAAAAATCATATGATAAATCATGCAGTGTAAAGTCGACTTTACTAATTAAAACTATCGATGTCTGATCCAAACACAAAAATTTGTGCACAAGTACTCACGTCCGGTGTACCACACCGTGTTGCCTAATAATAAAAGTTCAATACTTTTTTTTACACTGCAAGTGGACTTCGCCCATAGTTGACGACTGAAGAGGTATATGCGGCAGCAATTCAAAATCTCCACTAAAATCAGAGTTCTAGGAAGTTATTTACATGGCCGGTCTCACACCGTGTGCGAGTAACGGAGGGTTAATAGAGCTATAATATGAAACGGACAGATGATGCATTATATCCTTTAAAACTCTAGTTTAACGAGATTGCCAACAATTAGAAGAGTCAATATAAGCGATCCATCGGCGTTAGTACAAAGCAGTGCCGAGATCCTGTCCTTGCTAATTTTTGTTCCAGAATTCCATTTTACATATTTTTTACATTCAAATTTTTTTTATTTCACCGGATTTGTTGTCCGTTATATCTGAAGTCCATTAAATAGAGGTCCGTTAGGTTTTACTGTACATACTAACGAAATTATTAACTTCATTATCACCAATTCAATTTCAACCTCGGCGGATACAGCTCTTAAAAAATAATGTGTGTGTACTTGGTACGCACGTAATAAGTTATACTTCTATTATATGATTCCAACGAAATTAATATATGTTCTGTAACGGGGTATACGTTCCGTAAATATGCCGCGAATACGGAAACCGTGAATATGGAATGGTAATTTATATGAGATTATAGGGGATACGTTCCTAGGTGACGAAATAAAATAGCAAATACCTAAAAAAAATCAGTTTAATTGAAGTTTTGACCATACAGATTGATTAATTACATATCTTCAGCTTTAGGCAATCATTTAAAAATTTAGTAAACTCTGGCTTAGCAGTTTTTAAAAATTGCTTCAATTCAGACTGATATTCAGCAGTGGAATTAGCACTTTGGCTCTTAAAAAAGGCTTCGTTCCATAAATGGATCAATTTTCATAAAGAAATCGCAAAGGTCATTTGCCATTCATAAACCTTCACTAAGATTTTTTAAATTAAACTCATGGGCGTCACTTGATTTGTAACTGTTCGAACCCATATCGTTCTATCCCACCCGCAATTTCGGCAATGTTTGCAGTTAAAGTTTGAACACAGATTCTTCCTCATTTCCCGCACTCTGAACAGGCCACAGTTTTTTCCAGCATGATTTCAATGTGTTATGGTTTCAGTTCTTGTAATGATTCTTTTATGTTTACGATCCAGCATTTCTATTTTCACTTTTAAGTGATAAAACTGATTTTTTTCGGATCAAAACAGTTTTTTATTTTTTTTTAGTCAATTATAAATTAGGAAGATAGCGGAAGAGACGTGTTACTTAACTAAAATTTTTGTAACGAATGGAAAAGTAAAACAATAAACACGCAATTCAGCTCTTACCAGAGCATGGAACCTGCGATTGCGGCAGAACTTAATGTTCTATGTTTTGAGTAATAGTTTATTTTACTTAAACATTCTCATTGTTTACAGTCTGAAAAACACCGACGATGGCGACAGCGGGTTACCTCAAAGGATCTTCCGATGCCGATAGCTTTTGGAGATTTAATCTAATAGGTATAAAGTTAATTTTATTTTTTTGTTAGTCGATTTGCTGACTCATTGACAGATGGTACCAAATGCTTTTTACTTAGATATATTATAAAATTCGATCCGCGAATAAAGAAATCTTTGGCCGCGAATATAGGAATTAGGTGGCATTTTTTAATCCGCGAATAAGGAGCTTTTACTGTACTTTCCAAACATTTTTATTAAAATACCAAAAATAAAAAAAAAAAAAAAAGAAAACACACAAACACATTGAAAAATGCACCAAAGAAATGATTTCTGAACAATAATTGTTGGCAAAAATTTTAACTAAATACGCATTTTCTGAAAAAAATTATAAAACAAATATATTCAAAATCATAAAATGTATAAAAAAACGTGCATTGGGATTCGACCCGCGTGCTAGAGTTGAAATCCACTTACACGTACTTGTCATGTGGGAAGGCAACTGTTTCGACAGTTCTGAATTTAATCAAATTAGTTTGATTTTTGTGTGTGTTCACAAAGGGAATTAAAATATTCAAATACAACAAAACATACGAGTAAGAAAATAGATATATTAGATGAATAAGAGTGGTAGAAATTTTGTTGGTAATCAAATTATGTAAATCAAAGCATTACCTACTAATATAGGTATGTACATACATTTTCCAAATAGGTAAGAACCTATGTAATTTTTTATTACAATACTGAAACATTTACAATTGTGTATATACCTGTTTCTTTTAAAAAATTACTATAATTATAAACTTGCTTTTGTCTGTGTCCTCGCAACAATAAAAACTAATATGTATACAATATTTGTTTATCCGTAACCTCCATATTGAACAATAATTATTGTCATCCCAAGTAGCAATTTTTCGACGCATTGGTTGTCAGTACAAACAAATGCACTGTATATAACGTTGCCACAGTGGACTTTCAGTTGTTTCGGCCAACGACCCCTAACCCGACTGACATTACGATGTTACAACGTTAAGTAATATCTTTAGTTATATGGGCAACTAAGTTATTACTATTGTGACAACTACATATCACAGTTAAGTTTTTTCAACAATCACAACTACTTAAAAACGTTATAATGTTAAACTAATTTACGCCCATGGGTTTTCTGGCCGACTAGGTAGTTGTCTCTCACGACCCCAGTGCCTTTACGTATAGTTCTATAGATGTGTGACACGTTTACGGCAACTTCGGGAGCAAAAAAAGAATTTACTTTATAACCTTACTTTTTTCTTATTATTTTATATTTTATTTTGCTGGAAATTTTCGATTTATTTAACAACCTGTTTATTTGTTTTTTATTAGCTGGTTTCTCCATTGTCCATTGTTTTATCAGTAGATTTGATAAGCTTAAATCTTTGTATCAGCTTTGCTAGACAGGGTTGCCAGGCCAGTTCTTACTCTTTCAGTACTATATCCGTTTTTTTCAGTACTATATCCGTAATATTAGTTTTTTGCACAACTTATCTTTCAAGCATCTTACTAATAAATGATGTTTCATTAAAAAAATATCTAAAAAATTTAATTCAAATGATATGACGTCTCAAAAAATGTAATTTTTGAAATCTTCGTAGTTTTATGAAATTACCACCACTTTAAGACAGTATTACTCAAGTTTGAACAGATCTATTACAGTTTTATAAGTGCTTTTTAAAGCTTAGGATGTATAATCTTTAAAATGCACTAAATTATTTTACTTTAGAAATGAAATAGACTATTTCTTTTTGAGAAAATTAAGAAAGATAACAAAAATGTAATACAAAACCCGAAAATTACCAGCTAAAAATATGTTTATACAAAGTGATCAAAACTTTTTTATGTAAAACTTACCTAAAATACTCGTACATTTAATAATAAGCTTCAACAATAATAAATGTTCAGCAAAAAAAAATTTTTTTAGCTCTTATACAGTATGTCTGCGTAACTTGGAACCTATTGATAACTTCTTATTGTCAGTTTTACGAAAAAAAGTTAATCTTTATAAAATACTCTGCATCGTATATAATCTAAGATGCAATCATCAAATTTAATTAATTTTATACGAGGTATGTCAAAAAATATGAATTTCACTCAACAGTAAAGTACCGTTACATTTCACAATATCGAAAATTGTTATTAAGAAAAGTTGTTTGGAATTAAAAAATTTGTTTTAGTGTTCAATTACATCCTTCTAATTAAAATATCGTGAATAATGAAGGCACTTAAGAAAAATTCATATTTTTTACATACCTCGTATAAAATTAAAAAGTTTGATATCTGATGGTTGTATCTTAGATTTTAGATCAGGGAGAGCATTTTATAAAGAATAAAGCATTTTTTTCGTAAAAATGATAATAAAATAGTTATCATAATTGTAATAAAATGATGATGAGTATCCGTAATTTGAGAAAAAATTGAAAAAAAATTTTTTCAATTAGATGATGTTGTGATGTATGTAAATAGGTAGTATTCGGAACGCACTCAAGTTGGTAATATTGTAAGAGTGACGTGACATTGACAAGTACAGTGAAGCGGAAATAAAACCGAGGTTGGGGTGTGATTATAGGTTTTGTCAGAAAAATCTTAAATCATCGCGTTAAAATTGTTATAAATTAAGTAATTATACTGTAGATATAGTTAGTTAGTGTTTGAACATTAATTTAGTAGTTAAGTTAAAAGTTAAAACGGGATAATACGTTAGTAGTGAATAAGAAATACTAAGAACCTTTCTGTAAGTTTTGCCTTTATATAATCATAGTAGCAGTAGTATAGCAGAGTAGAGGCTGGCTTAGGAGATGGACACAAACTCTCCCGGTCCCCCTGACAAAGGGGGCGGGATCTATGCTTTGCTTTCATTGACCTCGCAAAATTTTTTAAATTCCAGCTACACATGGTAGCCCCGAGACATAAAAATAACATTAATTTAATAGAAAAAGAACTCTGTGCTTTAAAAAATAAATTTCAAAACGATCAGATCATGCTAACAGAAGTTAATAACTTATCATCTAGGATTGAAAATATTAGTAGAAGAAAAGTTGAATACAAGGACACTGACTTCGGCCCATTCCTTATTATGATAGAGAGTGACAAGGGAAAAGCAGGTAATATCCATCCTATGGATATTGGGAAAGTATTTCATACAATGGGTACGACTGGAATTAAAGAAATTAGTAGAAAAGGCATGAATAGAATTGGAGTAATTTTTAACACCTCCAAACAGGCAAATATGGCACTAAATAGCACAGAAATTCTTGAGAAAGGATTTCTTGCTTATATACCTCAAAAAATGCTAACATCAAGGGGTATTATTAGAGATGTAAGTATAAATATTTCAATGGAAAACATAGTTAACGACAGTAAATTACAAAAAAACGGGAAAATTATATCGGCCAGAAGACTTAACAGAAGAGTTTTAGATAGCAATGGGACCGTTACATACATTCCAACAGGAACTGTACAACTACTCTTTGACGTAAGAACTCCCCCTAAAGAAATAATTATCTATTCAAACTTGGTAACAGTAGATCCATACATCCCTCCTGTACAGCAATGTTTCAAATGCCTAAGATTTGGGCACTCACAAAGACAGTGCAGGGGAAAGCAAGATGCCCGAAATGTTCCGATGTACATTTCAAAACTGCACAGTTTCTGTACCAAAATGCCTATACTGCGATCTCGAACACCTTGCCACAAATAAAATTTGCAAAGAATTCGAAAGACAAAAAAAGATAAATGAAGTAATGGTCTTCCAAGATCTCACCTTTTTTGAAGCTGCCAAGCTGTTTCCCCCAATTAAGGAAAAGCCAGAAAATTCGAGAATGTTTCAGAGGAGAAGTAGGGATTTTCCTTCTTTACTATCCAGTTCACCCAGAGCATTTACTCAAGCACTTCAAAAATCCCCATCCTCCACTTCCCATTTCCAGAGTCAAAGTCATGTGGTCCCAGTTAAAAGGAAAAATAAAGTAATTCTTAAAGACATTAGTTATGACAAAGAGGCGCATAAAGCTTTATTAAATAAGAATCTAAGCAGAAATTTACCTAGATTACCGATTTTAAACAAATTAAATGATTCACAAAAGTATATGGGATCACAAGGCCCAAGTTTTGCACTTTCATTAACGAGCAATCCTGTACATTCTCAGGATAGTGTATTTTCAAAAAACATTGATTTAACCTCTGATAATAATATGGATTTTGCAGGTTTTGATGAGTCACATAATACATCTAATTTTAGTAAAAGTAGTGTTGACTGAATTGTCATTTATTTCTTAGAGATAATATAATATATTATTTTTTATATTAAAAAGAAAAAATAATAATAGTAACAAATTGTATATATAGTTATGATATTTAATATTTTGCATTGGAATATTAATGGTTTCTTTAACAATAAGCAAGATCTAATGGTGTTTCTTAACGAATATGATGTTAATATCGTTTTTCTAAATGAAACACATCTGAAATTTTCACAGCACTTGCATATTCCCAATTTTTACTGCTATAGAGATGATAGGATTGATGGATGGGGTGGAATAGCGGTACTTATTCATCAGTCTCTGGCAGCTGATAGGATAGACATTTCACATATTCACTTGCCTGAAAAATGGCAGGCTATCATTGTCAAATTTGAAAAAAAATTTATTATAGGATCGTATAAGACACCAGATGTTCGTTTTCGTAAGGAGATCTTTAGAGAATTGGTTCAAATGTGTGATAAACCGTTTTTCTTCATAGGTGACTTGAATTGCCAACATTCTTTATGGGGTTCATCATCTAACAATCCGAACGGCAATCGTCTTGCAGATCTTTTGGAGGAGGATAACTTGTGTTTTCTCAATACAGGTGAGGCGACAAGAATTTCACCGCCTGACTCGAACAGTGTCCCTGACGTAGCTATAGCATCTCCAGGTTTGGATGTGGACTGCCTTTGGGAAGTTTTTCCAGAGATAGGAGCAAGCGATCACTTTCCTTTTGTAGTGTGTTACGGGCAGGATAGAAATAGTCCCCAAATAAATGACCCTCTTCAAGATCGCAGTATCTTTAATGTGAAAAAAGCCAATTGGGAACAATTCAACCAATATATTGAGTGTAACATTAACAACATTCCTAATGAGTCTTACACAGATTTTCAAAACCTAATATTAGACGCAGCAAACAGGTTCATCCCTAAGAAAAAGCGTGTTAGATTCCATAAACCACAATTACCTTGGTGGGATGAAGAGTATTCAGTTTTAATTAAATCAAAGATTGAGGCAGTCAAGAAGTTCAAACAGGTACCTTCTTTAGAAAACTTCATTAATTTTAAAAAAATTAGGGCACATTGTAAAAAAGAACTTAAATCCAAAAAGAAAAAATCATTTGTTGTGTTTTGTTCCACAATTCCCCCTGATACTCCAATATCCGTAATGTGGAGAAAAGTGAGAAGTCTCCATAAGGCTTTCACTAAAGCCTCAGTTAGAACTCATAGTAATTCATCGTTAGGGGAGGAAATGCTTTGTTCATTGACTCCACCTGTATTTGAGGACATTGCGTCTCACCCAGTGAAATCTAATACTATCGAGTGTGAACTCTTCACTTTAAACGAACTTTCATTGGTTTTGGTTGAACGAAAGGATACTGTGCCGGGCCAGGATGGTATAACATTTTCTATGTTGCAACATCTTCCAGAGTCAGCAATCAAGTTCCTGTTAAAATTTTTCAATTTATGTTTAAAGGAAGGAATGCATATTCCCACTCAATGGAAATCACAAACAGTGTGTCTAATTCCCAAACCCAATAAAAATATAAATTGTCTTTCGGGCTGGAGACCAATCGTTTTATCATCGTGTGTTAGTAAACTTTTAGAGAACATGATAAAAATAAGGTTAGATTGGTATGTAGAACATTTTATGATACTATCGCCTTTCCAGACTGGCTTTCGTAAAGGTAGAGGGGTGTCTGAAAACTTAATTCATCTGGTCAATGAAATCTCAATGAATATCTCAAAAAGGAAACCAGCAGCTGCTGTTATGTTAGACATTTCTTCTGCATATGATAAAGTGTCAATCATCCAATTATTGGACGCTTTGGGAGATCTCAACTTGCCATGGTTACTTATTGAATTGGTTAAACATTTATTGACTAATCGTTTGGTGTCTGTTCGTGATCCTATTTCCTTAAATCTGCTAGGACCAAGAACTACCAATGTGGGCCTTCCTCAGGGTTCCCCTTTTGAGTCCAGTACTATTTAATATTGTCATCAATATAATCTCATTTTGTGTGCCAGAGGATGTTCTAATACTCAGTATGCAGACGATGTTGCCCTCTACTGCTCCGGCAACAGCTGGGTGGGTGTTGTGGAAAAATTAAATGGTACAGTAGAAAATATTTCTAATAAACTTCATGATACGGGAATGTGTCTGTCATCTAGCAAAAGTCAAGCAATTTTTTTTGATAGAAATAGGAATAATATTCCGAATTCACTAATATCAGTGAATAACACACGTTTAGATTGGAAACAAGAAGTTTCTCATTTGGGAGTTATTCTAGATAGTTCCCTTTCTTACGAGAAGTCAAATTGAAAAGATGGCATTGAGGGCTTCCAGTGGAGTCAATATTATTCGTTTGTGTCGAACTTGGTGGGGAACACATCCTGCAACTTTACTCACTCTATATAAGGCATACATTAGATCACATCTTGACTATGGATCCATTTTTCTGGGAGGTTGTGCACGTTCTCTACTTGCAAAATTGGATAAGGTTCAGTATAGAGCTCTTAGAGTGGTGGGGGGATTTATGAGGTCTTCTCCAGTTCATATAATTTTGTCAGAGTGTGGAGAAACACCGTTAGATCTCAGAAGAATATGGCTAGCATCTAAATTCATTTTAAAAGTAGTAGCCTATGACAACCCAATATATGCCTCAATTGAGCAATTTCACAATGTCTTTCTGGGTTACTTTAGTTTTTGGAGAAGAAAATATTTCCCACCAATACTGGCTGTGTCATGAGACTGAATAGCTCACAAATGTAAAGTCCTGTGATCATAGATCACTTGAAGTGATTGTTGACAGAGTGATGACACAGGACAAGCAGATGAGGCCTCATGGCAGAGGTTAGGTCAAGTAACGATAATGGAGCAATGACTTATAATTATAAAGTATGATTATTGAATAAAGTACTACAACAATTCATAAGATTTTAAACATTATTACATGGCGCAGTCTAGTGGAAAATAAACCAAAATCATGGAAGTGAGGTTACCAAATACATTGTCATTTGAAGGAAATGTGGCCGAAAATTTTAAAAGATTCAGACAAAGTTTTGAAATATATCTGATGGCCTCTGGAAAAAGTGGTAAAAGTGATGACGTTAAGGTAGCAATTTTACTCAATCTAATTGGAGAAGAAGGCATTGAAATCTATAACACTTTGGAATTAACGGAGGCCCAAAAAGGCAAGCTAGCAGATGTATTGGAAGCATTTGAGTCTTATGTCACGCCTAGAAAAAACGTGGTCTATGAAAGATATGTGTTTTACAACCGCATTCAAGAAGAAAGAGAGCCGTTTGACCACTTTTTAACAGATTTAAAAAACAAAGTAAAAAATTGTGAGTTTGGAGCAGAAGCATCTTCAATGGTAAGAGATAGAATAGTATTAGGCACTAATAGTAAGGATGCACAACAAAACATGTTAAAGACCATTAATTTAGATCTGGCTAAAGCTATTGAAATATGTAAAATGCATGAAATATCCCAAGCTCAAATAAAAGAAGTTCAGAACAGCTTGGAGAAGGTTAAAATTGAATCAATTGGGAGTAAAGCCAAGCAGGGGCAAAATTCAGTCCAAACATTCAGGAGTGCAAATTCTAGAGATGAATATAGCTGCAGTTCTCTGCTTTATAGGAAGGGAAAGATGTCATGAGACTGAATAGCTCACAAATGTAAAGTCCTGTGATCATAGATCACTTGAAGTGATTGTTGACAGAGTGATGACACAGGACAAGCAGATGAGGCCTCATGGCAGGGGTTAGGTCAAGTAACGATAATGGAGCAATGACTTATAATTATAAAGTATGATTATTGAATAAAGTACTACAACAATTCATAAGATTTTAAACATTATTACAGGCTGCTTTCCAGAATACTTTACATGAAATTCATGAGGTAGCACATAGCTCCTTATTTCCTTGTCACTCCTTTCCACTTAATATTCAGATTTCTCCTATGGCTTATGAAACTGTCAATATGGGCAAAGAGGAAAATAACCAAACCAAGTTTATGGAATGGTACCTCAATAACTGGTCGGAATATAAACTTATTTTCACAGATGGATCCAAAGATAAACAAGGTAATGTAGGTATTGGGATATACCTTAACGAGAGAACACAGTTAACAGCAAGATTACCATCCGTTAATTCAATTTGCTCAGCAGAAGTATTTGCCATTAAAAAAGCATTGGAGTTAATCCAACAGAATAATTTTACAAAGTGCCTCATCTGTAGTGATTCTAAGAGTGCTCTAGAAAAAATCACAAGACCAAGCTACAAGGCGGCAATAGACTCACAAACTCTCCAACTAAAACAAAAACTATGTGAATTTGATGACCAACATAGAGAAATTAAATTTGCATGGATTCCAAGTCACACTGGAATTATTGGGAATGATAGAGCTGACCATCTTGCGAATCTTGGAAGAAAGTTGCCTATTAGTGAAGAACCAAAGGCCCCCTTTAAAGATTTTCAAATTAAATATAAAGAAAACTTATGGATTGGTTGGGAAAATCGATTCCAACAAATAGGACAGGCAAAAGGAATTACTTATTGCTCACAAGTTGCAGTTCCATATAAAAAGGCATGGTTTACAAAATTTCCCAACCTGGGGAGAGGTATAATCACACAAATGTGTCGTATGAGAACTGGACATTGTAGTGTTCCTGCACATTTATTTAGATTGAAGGTAGTGAATTCAAACCAGTGTTTATGTGGCAGTGTAGGAACTTTACAACATGTTTTATTGGAATGTACTAGGTTCCAAAGAGAGTCCCAGTTGCTTAGAAGGGAACTAGAAGGTGATCCGACATTAACTGATGTGTTGTTTAAAAATTTTAACTCAAAGACATTAATCGCAGTGCAAAAGTTTTTAACATCAACAATGACTCGTGTGTAGCTTGCTTAAAAACTTTATGACTTTATGCTTGCTTCCAATGCATGTGCTTAGTGCGGTTTTGCGTGGTAGTACTAGAACTAGACCATTAATAGTAGAACTTTAGTTATGGAACTTATAAACAATTACAAAGTTTTTTTTTATCTCTTAATTATTTCAGATTCAGGAGCTATGAGCTTAAGCCCAGATGTACCTCAGGTATGGCTCTTGAATATTCAAGTCTATATTCACGGATCCTGGCCGGATAGCCCTGGCAGCTAAGGCCATTTAAATGAAGAGAAGAAGAAGGAAATAAAACCATTCTGAATCTAGACACCTTAGACAAGGAAAAATTCCTTGTCTAAGCTAGACACGATAGATACAAGTTGTTTCATTATAACCTCTCCTCCAAAGTTAACCTAAGAACCCTACCACGTGTTACATTATAACTTTACATGGTGCCGAACCAAATCGAATACGTTAAGAAAAGATATAAGTGCAATGGAATTCAAGGCAGCTATAAACTCGATGCAAATGTCAGGTAACTTGTATGAAAATTGGAGATTCTTCATACAAAGATTCAAAAACTACTTACAAGCTACAGAATTAACAAAGAAACCTGAAATAACCCAGTGTGCACAGCTATTACAGTTAATAGGGGACGAAGGGTTCAAAATATATAACACGTTCAAGTTCTCAACAGAAGAAAAAGACAAGTTAGAACTGTTAATAAAAAAATTTGAAGCACATTTCAAGCCAAAAAGTAACGTGTCAAATGCAAGGTATTGCCTGTTCACCAGAAAACAAGAAGAAGGTGAGTCAGTAGACAAATTTATAACAGATATTATAAACAAGGCAAAAAATTGTGAGCTAGAGAATTTGGAAGACAGTCTGATTAAGCCTTGCATAACTTGTGGGGTAGCAGATAAAACGATGAGACAGAGACTATTAGAAGAAGATGAGATGAGCTTGGAAAAAGCAATAAATCTGTGTAAAAGTATAGAAAGTTCGAAAATCCAGTCTGAAAAAATGAAGTCAGAGGAGGTGCACTACATAAAGAAAAGAAACTTCAATAAGAAATATGAAAATAGAGAACAGTGGGAAGACAGAAGAGTGAATCCAACTCATTCGAAGTCCCAAGACGGCCAGTTCAATGGTAAATCTGGAAGCAGTTCAGGGTGCAGTAGGTGCGGAATGGAGCACAGAGGCCAACCATGCAAAGCATATAAAGCTAAGTGTAATTTATGTAATAAAATAGGGTATTATGCAAAAAAATGTTTTCAAAAACAAATTAAGTATGTAGATGTAGATGATTCAGAATCAGATGATTTGTTTATAGGCTTGGTAAATACTAAAAATAGCAGTTTTGATGATGATTTCATGATAAATTTTGAAGTTAACAAGAGTAAATTAAGCTGTAGATTAGATACAGGGGCAATGGCAAACGTAAATATCAATAAATAAGTTAAATTATCTAGAAGTTAATGTTGAACTACAGAAAACAAACTGCAGGTTAACAACATTTTCGAATGAAACACTTAGGGTCATTGGAAAATGTAGTTTAGAATGCAAATATAAAGATAACATGTACAACATAATGTTTATGTGGTAGAAATTAATTCACCAACGGTATTAGGTCTTCCTACATGTAAAGCTTTAAATATTTTAAAAAGAATCAATACTATAGAAAAAATTTAAAATAATTTGAATTCTAGAGAAGTTACATTTAAAAATGATTACTCTGATATGAAAGAAATATTTAAAGAAGTTTTTTCAGGTATAGGCTGCTTGGATGAGCCATACAAAATTCATATAAATGAAACTGCACAACCAGTTATACATCCTCCAAGAAAGATTCCACTATAGTTAAAGGAGAAACTAAAACTTGAATTAGCTGAAATGGAGAAAAATGAAATAATTGAGAAGGTTGATGAACCTACAGATTGGGTCAACTCTATAGTCTTGGTAAGAAAACCCAAAAGTAATTCCATAAGAGTTTGTATAGATCCTAGAGACTTGAATAAAGCTATCAAAAGAGAGCACTTTCAACTCCCTACGATTGATGAAATAGCTGCAAATTTAAAAGGTAACATTTATTTCAGCAAGCTTGATGCCTCAAAAGCATTTTGGAGCATAAAGCTTGATGATGAAATTAGTAAATTATGTACTTTTAACACTTGCTATGGTAGATATAAATTTTTAAGACTGCCTTATGGCATTAGTTCAGCAAGTGAGGTGTTTCACAAAAGATTCAGTAAAATATTTAATATGGAGGGTGTAGAAACATATATTGATGATTTAATTGTTTATGGCTCATCAAAACAACATGATAAATGTTTATATCAAGTTTTAGAAAGAGCTAGGATAAATAATGTCAAATTTAATTATGAAAAATGTAGTTTTGGTGTAAAAAATGTAAAATTTTTAGGATTTAATTACAATAAAGATGGTCAAAGTGTTGATAGTGATAAAATTAAAGCCATTCAAGATATGAAAGAGCCAGAAAATAAAAAAGACATACAGAGATTATTAGGAATGATAACGTATTTGTCTAAACACATAAAAAATTTGTCAGACTTAACCGCACCTCTTAGGGAATTAATTAAAGAAAATGTAGAATGGCATTGGTCACATAAACATGATGAATGTTTTAGTAAAATTAAGGAAATAATTTCAAAAAGCCCAGTATTAAGACATTTTGATATAAATGAAAAGCGTTTAATATCGGTTGACTGTTCAAAAGACTCAATAGGAGCTGTACTTTTACAAAAAGGTCAACCAGTAGCTTACATATCAAAGGCTTTAACTTTAATACAACAAAATTATGCACAAATTGAAAAAGAACTTCTTGGAATTCTGGTGGCATGTGAGAAATTTCATAATTATATATACCTATGCTTCCAAGTTTGATATAGAAACTGATCACAAACCATTGATATCCATAATAAAGAAACCCTTAATGAATGAGCCACCACGACTTCAAAGAATTTTATTTAAATTGCAGAGGTATGACTATAATCTGATGTATAAAAAAGGTAAAGAACTGTATATAGCTGATACGCTATCGAGATGTTCGGAATTGCCTGTAATAAAGAATGATTTAGATATTGAACTAGAATCACAAATTTGTTTAGTAAGATTAAACATTAATGTTTCAAACAATCAACTGCAAAAAATCAAAGAAGAGACTAGCAAAGACAAAACTTTAATTGATCTAAAGACTTTCATAAAAAAAGGTTGGCCAAAAGAATTAAATAATGTACATAAAGATTTAAAAGCATTTTTTAAGATTAAAGATGAAATAACCTTCTTTGATAGTTTGTTGATGAGGAATAGCCAAATTATAATTCCTCATGTAATGAGGAAAGAAATGTTAAAAAGAATTCACTATGGCCATCAAGGAATAAATAAATGTAAAATGTTAGCTAGACAATCATTATGACAGTTGACATTGAGAATGAAGTTAAAGGTTGCCCAATTTGCCCACAATTTGAAAATGCAAAGAGAGAACCTTTGACTCCACACAATATCCCAGAACTCCCCTGGGAGGAAGTTGGCTCTGATATATTTTACATAGGTCAAAAAAGTTATTTAATGGTGGTAGATTATTACAGTAAATATCCAGAAATTTGTCTGTTGAACGATACAACCAGTTCAACTATAATTACACATTTAAAATCGATATTTGCTCGTCATGGAATACCAAAAATATTTTACTCTGATGGTGGACCACAATACACAGCCAATGAATTTGTTAAATTTTGTCAAGAATGGGAATTTAAAAACATAAAGTCAAGCCCGGAAAATCATAGATCTAACGGTCTAAGTGAAAGATATATTCAAACCTACAAAAAAGCGTTAAGAAAATCTCTTACGAGATGGTAAAGATACATATTTAACATTGCTACAACTTAGAAATACACCAATTGATTCAAATTTACCATCACCATCTCAACTTTTAATGTCACGATAGTACTTAGAACTCAGATTCCCACCACTGACAAAATTCTAAAACCAAAATTATGTAATGCTAAAATAGTAATCAGCGATTTTCAGAAAAGACAAAACAGTCAAAAAGCTTATTATGATAGAGGGACAATAAATTTAAAACCGCTTAAAAATAATGAAAAAGTTTATATTAAAGATAAAAACAAATTGAGAGAAGGTCTTGTCACACATAAATTAAGAGATAAAACCTACTCGATTAAATTAAGAGATTCTGGGTCAGAAATTGCAAGAAATAGACAATTTTTAGTTCGCATTCCTGCAACTTCTGACGATGAACATTCAGATAACGAATCTGAAACTAGTGAGTCACAAAATTTTGAAAGTGTCTCTGATAACCATTCTGATCATCACTCTCCAATAAACTTACCTCCACAAACCTCTTCAGGTCGAATTGTTAAAAAACCTGATAGACTAGATTTATAAGTAATTTTATTATAAAATAAAGGGGGTAAAGGATGAATGAAACAATTGTGGAAATTTATAAATGTTTATTTAAAGATTTATTAAAGAACGTTATGTTTATTTTGTCATTATAAAAAGAGGGGGATGTGATGTATGTAAATAGGTAGTATTCGGAACGCACTCAAGTTGGTAATATTGTAAGAGTGACGTGACAGTGACAAGTACAGTGAAGCGGAAATAAAACCATTCTGAATCTAGACACGATAGATACAAGTCGTTTCATTATAACCTCTCCTCCAAAGTTAACCTAAGAACCCTACCACGTGTTACATTATAACTTTACAGATGTAATTGTATATTATTAAACATAGTTTTTAATTTCAAACAACTTTTCATAATAGCATTTTTTTATATTCTGGAATATAAAGGTACTTTATTCTTTAACGAAATTCATATTTTTGACATAACTCGTAGACAATTGATAAAATTTGATATCTGATGGTTGAGTTTTAGATTTTTGACTATCCAGAGCATTTTATGAAGAATAACTTTTTTTCGTAAAATTGATAATAAAAAAGTTTTCCATGTGGTTCCTAGCTACGCAGACATACTGTATAAGAGCTTCTGTATAAGAATTTTCAAATTGCAATGCCATATTCGGATTCAGCATAATCAAAAACAAAATAGAAACCTATTTGATCAAAGTAAAAGATGAATTTAACGATATTTTTAAAATTATTTATACAAAACAATTGTTATTGTTTAAACAATTAATAAACAATTAGCGGCCAAATCTGCGAGTAGAACTTTTTACTTTAACATGTATATAAACTAACAAAAAAGTTTTAGAAAAATATAAGCTTGTTTGAATTTTTCCGAAACAATGCATGTTTTCGTTCTAATTGCACTCCCCTATACCCAGTAATTATGATGTCCAAACTATATTAAAAGGCCGTTCAGCATTAAAAGGTTCGCATGTATTAATAACTCCCGATCTAACTACAAAACAGCAAGCTTATGAGAAAAATATGAAGACGCAACTACAAGACCGGACTTCCAAGGGCGAACAAAATTTAATAATTAAGTATATTCGTGGTGTACCTCAAATTGTTACAAAAAACCATCTTTATGTCTCCTTTTTCTAACTTTTATCAAAATTGCTGTGGATTGCGAACTAAACTTCGTGTTATTAGAAACAATTCGCAGGGAGTTTGTTATGATATAATTATGTTTACTGAAACTTGGTTAAATGACCAAATATTTGACTCAGAACTTGATCTTACTGATTATGTAATATATAGAAAGGACCGTTCTCATCTCACTAGTACTGCGAGCAGAGGGGGAGAGTTCTAATTGCAGTACGCTCAACTATCCCTAGTAGACTGCTGGAATCTATTCCAGGTATAGAACAAATATATGTGGCGTAGCTGAAGATTGCGGGGCCCCCGCGCGACAATTTTTGTGGGCCCCGTATTATAAACATAACGACAACGATAACAGTATAATTACTCAAATATGTGTAAATGACAATATTGGGCTTTTCTTTAATAAGTCTGTTGTATATCTGTTAGTGTTAAGTTAGTTACAGATGGAAATGATGGGTAACACTTAGCAGGACTGACAGTGTGTGTCATTTTCGAAGTCAGTTATCCAAGCTAGTGGTTAGGGAACATACGTATTGTATCCGACTAGACTATATAAAGTTAATTGTGGCACTGTATGGGTAATGTACATTAAATAAAGTTGTTTAACCGAATCCACATTTAATTGTCAGTCTATCAAGTATATTACATAACATTTGGCGACGAGGTCGGTCTTAAACAACTTAAAAGTTTTCACATGTCACATGTGCTCGTTTTAAGGTTATGGTCGCAGTTGGCAGGATAACCAAATCACAGTACAGTTTGTCAGCGATCAGTGACAGTGGCAAGTGATCGTGGTGTGACTCGGTCCTTAGACAAGGAAAGAGAGCTTCGGTCTGTAACAGTAAGGTTAGGGTGACGTAACCTTGTTTTTTTTTTGTTGATGTCCAAGGAAAAAGTCATGGCATTAGTAGGAAACATTGAGCAGTTTAATGAAACAGGTGGGGAAGATTTCAATTCGTATTTAGAACGACTAGAGCACCTATTCATAGTCAATAAGGTAGATGAAAATATGAAGATTTCCCTGTTCATTACACTTGCAGGTCCTATGGTTTATCAGACTCTCAAAAATCTGGTGGCCCCAAAAAAACCAACAGAATTAACATATGCTGAAATAAAAAGCAAGTTAATTCTTCATTATGCGCCACCTGTGTCAGAAATTTATGAGAGATTTGTGTTTTATAACTGCCAACAAAAAGTGAATCAGTCAGTTAGTGATTACATGGTGGAACTGAAGAAGTTATCCAGCACATGTAATTTTGGGCAATTTTTAGAGGATGCACTGAGAGACAGGTTTGTTTGTGGCATGATGGATGAAGGTATTCAAAAAAAATTGCTTGCGGAAGCAGGTCTGACATTTGCTAATGCATGTCAGATAGCCCAAGCATCGGAAGTAGCCCAAAAACAGGTTAGGAGTTTAGCGGACACAAGCAGTAATGTCAATAGCTTAAAAAAATATTGGCTTCTCCTGACCGTTACTTTCTCTATGACTCAACACACCTCCCACTCCATAAGCACTTGCATCACATGCTATCACTATGGTTTTATTTGTATCATAATGTGCGAGGACATCATTTTCACAAATTAATCTTTTACTTTTTTCAAATGCTTCAATTAGTAGTGTGGAAGGAAGCATGAGAAAGGAGATTGTCCAGCGTCTAGGTGGAAGTGTTACGGGTGTTCTAAGGTGGGACATGTTAAGAGATTATGTCCAAACAAGAAAAATTCATCTACCATAGGGGTTGTAGAAGAAAGTGAAAGTGACAGCGTGTTTCAGTGTAACGAACTCAATGAAGATTTGTGGAAGTTGAATATGTTAAAAGATGAAGCTTCAGCGGCGCCACACAAATTAAAACTATTATTAAATGGTGAGTTATATATTGATTTTGAGGTTGATACTGGAGCTTGTAAGTCAGTAATATCTGCAGATGGTTACAAAATAATGTTCGGTAATCAGGTAAAATTAAGTCCTGTAAGTTATAAGTTAAATGTGGTTTCAGGGCAAGGTATTAAAGCTATCGGAGAATGTAATGTCAAGGTTGAATTAGATAATAATAAGTTTATATTGCCACTAACAGTAATAGAATCTCCAAAGCAGTTTACCCCCTTATTGGGTAGAAATTGGCTCAATGTCCTGTTTCCTGGGTGGCAACAGAAGTTTTCATCTGGATTTGTAAATTTCCTTCAAGGCTCAAATACTGTCAGTGAGTTGAAACTCAAATTTCCAGTAGTGTTTGACAATAATTTGTGTAACCCTATTAAGAAATTTAAAATTAATTTTAGTATTAAAAAAGATGCTATGCCTATTTTTAGAAAACCTTATTCGATGCCATATGCATTAAAACACAAAGTAGAGGAAAAGTTGGGCCAAATGATTAAAGTTGGGATTCTAAAACCAGTTAGTTTTTCAGAATGGGCCTCGCCCATAGTAATAGTCCCAAAAAAATGTGGAAATGATGTTAGAATCTGCGTGGATTTTCGAGTCACTGTAAATAAGGTCTTGAATGTAAATCAATATCCTCTTCCTATACCAGCAGACATTTTTGCGAGTTTAGCAGGTGGAAAGATTTTTTGTGTTTTAGATATGTCTGGAGCATACCAACAACTTCAGGTGCATTCAGATTCTCAAAAATATCTTACCATTAACACTCACATGGGTATGTTTAGGTATACTAGGCTTACATATGGAATTGCATGTGCACCAGCTTTGTTTCAATCTGTTATAGACCAAATTCTCTGTGGTATACAAGGTGTTAGTGTGTACTTGGATGATGTTTTGATTGCTGGTAGTTCTTTGGAACATGCAAAGGAAATTTTAGGTAAAGTATTAAGTAAATTATCTGAGTTTAATGTAAAACTAAATGTAGACAAGTGTAGATTTTTTGAAAATCAGGTTGAGTATTTAGGACATTTAATAGATAAAGATGGTATACATCCTACTAAAGAAAAGTTAAGGGCCATTGTAGATGCTCCAGAACCCAGAGATTTGACACAGTTACGTTCATATTTGGGTCTAATAAATTTTTATAGTAAATTTGTACCTATGTTATCAAGTCAGTTAAGGCCCTTGTATAAACTTTTGGAGAGAGGTCAAGAATTTTCATTAAATAAGGAGTGTATTGAAGCATTTGAAAAAAGTAAAAGATTAATTTGTGAAAATGATGTCCTCGCACATTATGATACAAATAAAACCATAGTGATAGCATGTGATGCAAGTGCTTATGGAGTGGGAGGTGTGTTGAGTCATAGAGAAAGTAACGGTCAGGAGAAGCCAATATTTTTTGTTTCAGGTTCCCTCAGTAAGGCTGAAAAAAACTATTCACAATTAGAACGTGAAGCCTTGGCTATTATCTTTTGCGTTAAAAAAATTTCATAAATTTATTTATGGTAGATCTTTTATTTTGGTCTCAGACCATCAACCGTTAAAAATACTTTTTAACCCAGATCGCAATATTTCAGTATTGTCTGCTTCACGGATTACTAGATGGAATGTCATTTTATCAGCCTATAGCTATACTATAGAATATAGAAAGGGGTCAAAGATGTATGAGGCAGACATGTTATCACGATTACCTTTGAGTGACGTAACTGGTATTGATAGTTCAATTAATTCATTTAATTTAACAGAGGATTTACCTATTTCATATGAGGATGTAGCTAAAGTCTCATCAAAAGATGGTATTTTGTTACAGGTGATGGATTTTGTAAAAACAGGTTGGCCAAATAAATGTGGAGATGGTGAACTTAAACCATATTTCTTGAAAAGAAATGAACTTTCTATTGAAAGTCAATGTTTGATGGTAGGTATAAGGGTGGTAATCCCCACTGTATTACGTGAAAGTATTTTGGAATTAATTCATGAAGGACATATAGGTATCGTACGGTCTAAAATGTTAGCTAGAGCAGTAGTGTGGTGGCCGGGGTTGCAACAGGATATTGAGACAATGATCAATAGTTGTCAGGTATGTCAGATAACGCAAAATAATTCTGAAAAAGCTTTAGTGTCTTGGCCTAAAACTGAAAATGTATTTGAACGAATACATGTTGATTTTTTTTATAAAAACAATTGTACATTTTTAATTATTGTAGACTCTAAATCAAAGTGGGTTGATATACATGTTATGAAAAAGGGTACTTCAGTATTACACACCTTAGACAAGTTGAAGGTAACTTTCTCTTTGATGGGTCTGCCAGTTATGCTGGTGAGTGATAATGGTCCACCGTTTAACGCTACTGAATTTACAAGATTTTGTCAAAACAATGGAATAACCATTCTAAAAAGTCCACCATATCACCCTCAGTCAAATGGGTGTGCAGAGAGACATGTTCAAACAGTCAAAGCTGCATTGGAAAAATGTTCCATTCAACAGTCGGAGCTCACTATGGAGCAGCAAGTGGTAAATTTCCTATTTAAGTATAGAAATACACCAAGTGCTAGTACTGGGTTAAGTCCCAATGAAATGGTTTTCAAAGTTAAACCTAGAACCAGAATTGACCTTTTAAAACCCAGAAAGGAAGGGAAAGTTATGTTCAACAAAAATGTTGACTATGTAAAACCAGATGTCTTTACTACAGGTGAAAAAGTGTTAGTGGGCAAATTAGGTCCATATGTTCAGGACAAATGGGTAGAAGGGGTTATTGTAAGATGTGTAAGTGCAACTACATATTTTGTAAAGGTAGATGATAAAATTATGTATAAACATGTGAATAATTTAAGAAAATTAACTAACACACGTGTAAACTTGGATGTTGAAAAATGTACGGAGCTTTTACCAGTATCACATGCAAATGTAGGCAATGACATGGTTCCTATAGCTAAAACTCCAAATTCGGATGAACAAGACAAAGGAAATTTGATACAGGTAAAATCTCCATCCATCCAAACAGAGGCACACCCTAGTAGTAGCCTGTCACAAGCAGTTAGTGGTGACTGCGCAGTAAATTCACCTGGAACTGAAACGTCCCTGAGACGTAGTTCCAGGATAGGCAAAAAACGTGTTAGATTAGACCTTTAGTTTAGTAGGGAAGGAAATGTTGTATATCTGTTAGTGTTAAGTTAGTTACAGATGGAAATGATGGGTAACACTTAGCAGGACTGACAGTGTGTGTCATTTTCGAAGTCAGTTATCCAAGCTAGTGGTTAGGGAACATACGTATTGTATCCGACTAGACTATATAAAGTTAATTGTGGCACTGTATGGGTAATGTACATTAAATAAAGTTGTTTAACCGAATCCACATTTAATTGTCAGTCTATCAAGTATATTACATAACAAAGTCTTCATTAGTTACGCCCGATTTCATAATCAACTTAAAGTGAACATTAACTAAAGTTCACTTTAACGTTGACATTTACCCATATGAATTGCATTGATAAAGGTACCAACTTAAAATTTAAAGTCATAAAGGTACCAACTTAAAATTTAAAGTCCACTTTAACTGATTATGAAACCGAGCGTTAGTGGTAATAGATTTTTTGGGAATCGACATGAAAACCTATTATACATGTATCTTAATCCGACAAACGTATTAGTAAGTTTTGTTGCAACATTATATCTACAGTTACATTGAAAACATTAACTACAAAATTTTTATTTTTAAATTCCGGTATAATACCCCACTATTTTGCTACTCCTGCTGTTTTTGCTAAAGTTACGGAAAACGAATTTCTGGAAGGGTGGAAGGGCGACCGTTAACTCTGCCGTTTCAGATTGCAAAAGTGTTGATGTTAGATTAATAAAGGTAAGAATTTTAGATCTACAAACATTAAACACTAAATGTTTGTAGATTTGGAAAAGGCTTACGACGGTGTGCCAATAAACAGGATGTTTAAAGTGCTCCAAGAATCTGGTTTAGATAACACGTATGTAAAAGCTCTTGATAACATATACAAAAGTTCGGTTAGCAGGATAAAAATAGGAGACAATTTATCAAAACCCTTTAGAACATCTAAAGGTCTAAGACAGGGATGTTGCCTCTCTCCTACGCTGTTCAAAATCTACATCCAAAAAGCGCTACAACTATGGATGAAAAAGTGCTCGAGAATGGGAATAGAAATTGGAGAGGACTGCCTGTATACTTTGCTATTTGCAGATGACCAAGTGCTAGTGGCAAATGATGCAGAAGACATATAACAAGTAATTTTAGGCGCCCCTTTCTTCCTCCCCTTGTAAGTAGTTTTTTGCAACTTAGTGAATAAGTCCATGTACTCACGGTTTTTGCTCCGGATTTTAAAGCACCGCTTGGATTGAAATGAAATTTGGCATAAGCGTAGCTAACATGCCAAAGAAAAAAAAGTGATATTGTGGCGATGTGTGCTTTTGCTCTGAGGGTGAGTTTTACCCCTTCTCGAGGGTGAAAAACTATATGTTTAAAATAAGTACGGAAATGTATAAACTGACTAATTCTAAGCCACTTTTGTTCTATAGAGCTTTTTCACTAAGTCAATACTTTTCGATTATTTGCGAGTGAATATGTCCATTTTTCACCAAAAAACACGTTTTTCGCAAATAACTCAAAAAGTATTTTATCGAAAAAACATTCTTAGCAAAAATATAGCTTATAAAAAAGTGAAAAAAGTGGTGTATGCATGAAGTCAGTAGACCCAGATGAAGCAGAATTGTAGCTAATTAAAACTAGGTTCTTATTCGTCAAATTCCAAATCAAATACATACCTATTTCAACGAGAAATAAACAAAAAATGAAGCACTTTTTGGGGTAAACTCATTACAACTTTTTAAAAGTGTTTAAAAAAATTTAATTTCCCCTCAAAGGTGGAATTACTGCATCGCGGTGATTTTCCTTAAAAGGTAGTTTCGTTTGATTTTTGATTCAGAGTTGGGACTGCATAGCTACACTGATGAAGCATAAGATGAAGAAATAGCTATCTGTTGATGGTAGTCCAACTCTGAATCAAATTAAAACAAAACTGCCTTTCCCCCTTAATTTTTGAAGTTATACTTCTTTAGGCGCGATTGGGAATAATGTTGAGAGTGAATTTTTTTATAAAAGCGACAATATGAAGCAGGCGCGTACCGACAGTTTCAAGTTAGTCGCTAAATATTCCAAGTTATGTATGTATCAATGCAAATAAAGTTTGAAAAAAAATATTGGTGTTTTTAGTAAATATATTTATTATAACTTTTGTATCTTTGGATTTGTCTTCGTTGGGTTAATTAGTATTGTAACAAGAATTATACTTGGCAACCGTGCCGACCAAGTGACGTAGGTTTTCCCCGACGGCTGACAGCTGACATGGCGGAGACTGCTCGAAGAGTTCCTGTTATGCAGTGAGACGAGCCATTGAACTATTAGTAATCTAGTTTTAATAATGTAGTTTGTTTCTGTTTCTTTCGGTGATTATACCGCTCACAGTAAAGTTTGTGCCTATTATTATTCATCTCCGATGTGTGAGGTGCTTCCCATTATTTACAGCTGAAGTTCCAGTACGAGCAAACCCCTATAATATATCCTGACTCCCACACCCCATCCTTCATCCCCTTATATTTGGCGCCCAGCTTAGTGGCCAGGAATTATAGACATTGTTTCGTAAGTGTTAAAGTGCTTTTTAATACCCGAATTTTGCTGTAAGTACTATTTTAAAATCATTAACCCTACTTTTTCATAGTGTAGCATGCATTTTTGCGCGGTTTTCTCTTCACATTTCGCCGGTATATCGATTTTGCATTGATTCACGATCTGAGTACGGGGAATCGATTTCGTATTTCGATTATTCGAATTGATGTTCGCTTGCTTGTCGTTCTGCGCGGTGTTGACTATGTCGAACACTGTTTCGTAGCTCTTCAAACTTTTTCAACATTTTGTTGCCAAATTTAAAATTTTACCGAATTTGCTCGGATTTTAAATTAAAAATATAATTATATAACTTTTCAATAAAATAACTTTATTGCATATAATTATATACCTTTTTCAATAAAATAACTTTATTGCATGTAATTATATTACGATTTCTCAATAAAATAACTTTTATTGCATATATATAACTATTTAAGTTTTACAATAAAATCACTTTTATTGCGTATGTCTGTTACATATTTACCCTAATAGCACAAGGACGTCCAATGGACGTCCATTGGACGTCCTTCACGGACTTTAGGGACGTCCTTTGGACGTCCGTTTTCGTCCGAGGAACGTCCTTTATACGTCCTATTTTGGTCCAAATGTCGCGCTACCGAACGTCCATTGGACGTCCATCTAAGGTCCGAGGGGACGTATATTGGAACTTAATCGGACGCAAATTGGACCTTAATCGGACGTCCTAGGGGACGTAAATTGGACCTTAATCGGACGTAAATTGGACCTTAATCGGACATAAATTGGACCTTAATCGGACGTCCTAGGGGACTTAAATTGGACCTTAATCGGACGTAAATTGGACCTTAATCGGACGTAAATTGGACCTTAATCGGACATAAATTGGACCTTAATAGGACGTAAATTTGACCTTAATCGGACGTAAATTGGACCTTAATCGGACGTAAATTGGACCTTAATCGGACGTAAATTGGACCTTAATCGGACGTAAATTGGACTTTAATCGGACGTAAATGGGACCTTAAGCGGACGTAAATTGTACCTTAATCGGACGTAAATTGGACCTTAATCGGACGTCCTAGGGGACGTGAATTGGACCTTAACAGGACGTCCAATTTTGGTCCAAAGGCCAAGTTGTTAAACGTCCAATGGAGGTCCACCTAACATCGGAGGGGACGTTCGGTGGACGTCATTTGGGCATTCATAGGATGTCCCAGTTTGGTCCAATGTCTTGCTGCTGAACATCCATCTAACGTCCTGGAAGGTCATTCGGTGGACGTCTAGCGACGATATTTAGACCTGTGGAGAATGTATTGTGGGAAATAAAAAATATATTTTTTAAGGAACTTATATTTCATCTTATATCAAATTACAATTATTGGATATTACAGTATTTACATTAAATTACAATACACTTCTCCAAGAAATTAACGCACCACCTTAAATATGGGGTATATTTGATGTCTCGTATTTCCTAAACCTGTTGTCCCATCTAAGTGATGTTTTTATAATATTATAGCCTAGGCTATAGGTTACCTCCTTAAGCTTGTCATGCTGTAATATATGTATATTATATCATATCGCTCTCTATAGTAATGTGATATAATATATATTACAGTATAGCTCCCTGTGCATGACAAGCATAAGGAGGTAACATATTCTAGGGCCTAGGCTAGAATATTATAAAAAAAATCACCTAGATGCAACAACAGGTTTAGGAAATTCGAGACATCAAAAATGCCCAATTTTTAAGGTGGTGCGTAATGGGCTGTATATACAGGGTGTAACAAAAATACAGGTCATAAATTAAATCACATTATTCTGGGACCAAAAATAGTTCAAATGAACCTAACTTACCTTGTACAAATATGCACATAAAAAGTTACAGCCCTTTGAAATTACAAAATGAAAATGGATTTTTTCGATTATATCGAAAACTATTAGCGATTTTTTATTGAAAATGGACATGTGACATGTGGCATTATTATGGCAGGAATATCTTAAAGAAAAATTATGGTGAAATTTGTGCACCCCATAAAAATTTTATGGGGGTTTTGATCCCTTAAATCCTCCCAAACTTTTGTGTATGTTCCAATTCAATTTTATTATTGTGGTACCATTAGTTAAATTCAATATTTTTGTTTCTTAGTATTTTTCAGATAAGGCAGTTTTTATCGAGTTGCGACTTCTTTTTTAATATGTCCACGTAAAAATTTTATGGGGGTTTTGTTCCTTTAAACCCCCCAAATGTTGTATGTTCCAATTAAACTATTACTGAGGTACCATTATTTAAACAGAGTGTTTTCAAAACTTTTTTGCCTCTTTGTATTTTTTCGATAAGGCACGTTTTATCGAGTCTGGCTTCTTTTTTAATATGGTTCAAAATATACCTAAAAATGTAAAGCATAAATAAGTTTGCATATTATTACCAAGTCTCCATAATCGTACTTAACCATATACAAATATGTGGTGGATTTGACAAATATTCACAATATTTCGATAAAAATTGACTTTTCGAAAAAGCAATAAGAGGCAAAAAAGTTTTTAAAACGTTGTTTAAATGGTAGGTACTACAATAATAATTAAATTGAAACGTGCACAAAAGCACATTGTTTTCGATACATTGGAAAAAATCACTTTTCATTTTGTAACTTCAAATGAGTGATAAAGGCACAGAGACTTAGATCACGAGGTCACATTGAAAGGATGCCAAAAACGAGGACTCTGAAAAGGGTACTAAACTACACTATAGCTTCAAGAAAGAGAAGAGGAAGACCGGAAAATAGATGGAAGCAAGAGGTCGAAAAAGATTTGGAAAGAATGGTGTTACAGGGTCAGAAAAGAAAAATGAATAAGAGGAAGGAATGGAGAAAAATCACATATCAAGCCAGAGAAGATCTCAGTACATAAAGAAACGTGAAAATGAAGAAAAAACAAACTTTTCAAGCCATGGGCCTCTAAGGCCCTTGGTGCTATTAATATATAACTTCAAAGGGCTGTAACTTTTCTTTTGTGCACATTTGTACAAAGGTAAGTTAGGTCCAATCAAACTATTTTTGGTCCCAGGATCCCTAATAGCACACGACGTCCTTTGGACGTCCAAAATAGGTCCATTTTTGGTCCTTACGTCCATGGACTATAAACGGACGTCCTTTGGACGTCCCATTTTGGACGTCCTTCGGAAGGAATAAATATGGACGTCCTTTGGACGTCCGACGTTGGACGTCCTTCGGACGGAATAAATATGGACGTCCTTTGGACGTCCGACGTTGAACGTCCTTTGGACGTCCATACTGGACGAAATACGGACGTTTTATGAACGCGTATATATTATATTGGACACATTATACCAATTACGGGATCAAATAGCAAAATAATTCAATAAAATATTAACTTACGCGTTAACTTTACGTTAATGAAATACAGTCAAACCTGTCAGTAACGGCCACTAAAATGAAAGATCTATTGGCCGATATAGAAAGGTGGCCGTTATTGCCAGTTTTTGTAGTCTACATATACAGTAAAACTTGTGTTACTGGCCACCCGATAAAATCGGCCACCTGTACTAACGGCCAGTTTAAATATTCCCCAAACCAATTATATCTAGACTACAAAAACTGGCAATACCGGTCACCTTTCTATATCGGCCAATAGCTTTTTCATTTTTAGTGGCCGTTACTGACAGGTTTTACTGTAATTGGTTTGGGGAATTTTTAAACTGACCGTTAGTACAGGTGGCCGGTGTTTGCAGGGGGCCGGTAACACAGGTTTTACTGTAGTTTAAATCGAAAAGATTAAATCTTAATTCAAAATTGTATATACAATTATTACAATTATAAACAAACTATATAGTTTAATATCCAAAAAATGTTTTTGATTTTATGTAATGTAATGAAAATCTTATTTGTAAATTATTGGTTACAATGTTTAACAATAGGAAATATTCAAGAATAAATAAAATAAAAGTTTAATCCTAACAACACAAAACATTCCAGGAATGTAGGTACTACTGTTCTATTCCGTGAACATCTATCTGATTAAATTATGGGTGGAAAGTTACCACAAGATATTCTATGAACATAGTACAATGTCTTCCTGGAGGGGTAAAATTTTCCATTACAAGATTTTAAGAGAGGCCATTTATTAATTGTACTGTTCAATTTGCGTTCATTTTCAAATTTACCGCGCGAGTATCTATGTAGCGTCTCGTGGTCATTGGTCATCACATTTCATTTTCATAACATAACCGATAACCTAAAAATTTAGTAAAAAAGTAAAAATTTTGATTGGAAAAAAATGCATGGATAAGGGGGTGTGGGAAATGGAAATTAGTGGCTTTTTTGCTGTACTGTCTGCTCTAGTTTTTGCTCTGGGCTCTGGCTAGATCTCTTGTTTAAACAATTTTGTAAGTATTATAAAATCCGTTTTCAATTTTCTTTATTCTTTATGAAACGAATCATTTATACATGCATATTATTATCTGTAAATAGGTACCTATTTCTTTTGATTTTTAATTGTAAAGAATAGAAAAATTACCGTTCATTTTAATTTTTTTTAGAATCAGCTGAAAGTGGCCTACAAAAAAAAACCAAGAAGGAAATGTATAGCCTTGTGGCTATGAAAGGCAAAAGAGAGATATAAAAAGTGTATTGGCTAGTTGGAAGAAAGTCCACATTGTCCATGCATAATAAGTTATTACTTTCTCAACAAATATCAAGAAGATAGCAGGGTCACGAGCATCAACTTCATAAGTTCAAGAATATTGAGGAAATCCAGCTCCTCGATACTAATGGGCAAACTAGAAGATTGAAGAGGACAAATCCTTTTGAACTAGTTTGAGTGATAGGTGATAGTGAAAAACGGAGCATAGTGCTTGTGTGCTGTGCCTGTGTATGTTAGAATAGTGCACGATCTTGTTAGATTAGATAAGAGACGCTATGGGGTAAGCTCTTCATTTTAAGAAACAGTAGTAATTTAGGTTAAATTAAAATTGCTCATTGGTCAGTTATGACCAGATTGTTTTTTTATGTTTGGCAAAAAGGACTTAAGTCAGAATTGCACATTGATAATGTTTTGATGATTTCTGGACCAGAAAAAAACTGTTGTAGATGTAAACTGTATGTACAGTAGAATCTACTACAGTACTGTAGAAATCATCAAAACATTATCGATGTGCAATTCTGACTTAAGCCCTTTTTCCCAAACATCAGAGAATTGTAATGTACAATAATTCTCCTATCTGCTTTTTCATGAATTTTGTAGGAGACGAAAATCCATTTTTAGGATCATCTGCTTTCACATGTAAATTTTGACATGTTTTGTAGTAAATAGATAGTTGAATTTACTACAAAACATGTCAAAAAATATATGAAAACAGGAGGTGACTATAAAAAAGTTTTTAGTCTCTCTTACAAAACTCATGAAAAAACAAATCGGAGGTATGTCACATCAGTGACTAAGAATGTCTAAAAAATATACTTTGATGTCCCAAGAACCAAATATAACCTACAGTCCATCTAATTTACTTACTGTTGCACGTCATTATCTACGCCAGAGATCTAAGTTGACATAGTTGCCAAAGTATAAAAAGATCCTGAATCCATTTTAAATCAAATATGTCACATAATTATTGTAAACGTGGATTATACAACAAAACAAATTAATATTCAATGTAAATAAGTAAAAACTTAAGAAATAGAGAACAAGAATTAAGTTATAATCTTTTAAGATTTGCAGTGCAAGAGTTTTTGCACTGCATTGTTAATAATTAAAAAACGGCTCCGAACTCTTGGCAAAAAGCCGGTAGGTTTCTTTGTATAAGTATGTCTACAATAACAACTAAAAAAGTTGTCAGGTACCTCGATTATTCCAAGTCGTTATAAAATTAGGTGAAATTTATATTTTTATAGTAGAGGATCTTTTTATAGTAAAGTAAATAATAAAAACAGTAAATATAATAAATAAAACAGATACTTATAGTAAAGAATATAAACAAATATGAAGTGTCATCACCGTAACTGTCAAATAAATGTTACCAATTTATTCTAAAATGTCACCTTCGTTCGATTACAGTTACAGTGTGATCCGAACAAATCTGCTTCATAAAAACGCTTTATAATCCATTTATACAAATTAAATGAAACATAATATTATTGTGTATTTCTTTAGGTTAACATTAATAGAAATCTTCAAATATTATTTCTACGTGTATATAATAAAATATGTCTAGTGGCTGTAATTCCAGTGTACTCGGCAAAGTGATTCTAAAAAAGAACACACCTACCGCCTAAATATTTCGTGTTGGTATCATGCAACCTCACAGGCTACGACGCGGATGACGCGCAACAGTTAGTAAATTAGACGAAGTATGTAGATATATACAGGGTGTAACAAAAATACAGGTCATAAATTTAATCACATATTCTGGGACCAAAAATAGTTTGATTGGACCTAACTTACCTTAGTACAAATGTGCACACAAGAAAAGTTACAGCCCTTTGAAGTTATATATATATATATATATATATATATATATATATATATATATATATATATAATAGCACCAAGGGTCTTAGAGGCCCATGGCTTGAAAAGTTTGTTTTTTTTCTTCATTTTCACGTTTCTTTATGTACTGAGATCTTCTCTGGCTTGATATGTGATTTTTCTCCATTCCTTCCTGTTATTCATTTTTCTTTTCTGACCCTGTAGCACCATTCTTTCCAAATCTTTTTCGACCTCTTGCTTCCATCTATTTTTCGGCCTTCCTCTTCTCTTTCTTGAAGCTGTAGTGTAGTTTAGTACCATTTTTGGAGTCCTCGTGTTTGGCATCCTTTCAATGTGACCTCGCCATCTAAGTCTCTGTGCCTTTATCATTCATTTGAAGTTACAAGATGAAGTAATTTTTTCCAATATATCGAAAACTATTAGAGATTTTTTATTGAAAATGGACATGTGGCATTATTATGGCAGCAGTATCTTACGAAAAAACTATAGTAAAATTTGGACACCCCATAAAAATTTTATGGGTGTTTTGTTCGTTTAAACCCCCCCAAACTTTTGTGCACGTTTCAATTTAATTATTATTGTAGTACCATTTAAACACAACGTTTTAAAAACTTTTTTGCCTCTTATTGCTTTTTCGAAAAGTCAATTTTTATCGAAATATTTTGAATATTTGTCAAATCCACCACATATTTGTATATGGTTAAGTACGATTATGGAGACTTGGTAATAATATGCAGACTTATTTATGCTTTACATTTTTAGGGATATTTTGAACCATATTAAAAAAGAAGCCAGATCTCGATAAAATGTGCCTTATCGAAAAAATACAAAGAGGCAAAAAAGTTTTAAAAACATTCTGTTTAACTAATGGTACCTCAGTAATAGTTTAATTGGAACGTACACAAACATTTGGGGGGTTTAAAGGAACAAAACCCCCATAAAATTTTTATGTAGACATGTTAAAAAAGAAGTTACAACTCGATAAAAACTGCCTTATCTGAAAAATACTAAGAAACAAAAATATTGAATTTAACTAATGGTACCACAATAATAAAATTGAATTGGAACATACACAAAAGTTTGGGAGGATCTAAGGGATCAAAACCCCCATAAAATTTTTATGGGGTGCACAAATTTCACCATAATTTTTCTTTAAGATATTCCTGCCATAATACTGCCACATGTCCATTTTCAATAAAAAATCGCTAATAGTTTTCGATATAATCGAAAAAATCGATTTTCATTTTGTAATTTCAAAGGGCTGTAACTTTTTTTATGTGCATATTTGTACTAAGGTAAGTTAGGTTCATTCAAACTATTTTTGGTCCCAGAATATGTGATTTAATTTATGACGTGTATTTTTGTTACACCCTGTATATACAGCCGATTACGCACCACCTTAAAAATTGGGCATTTTTGATGTCTCGAATTTCCTAAACCTGTTGTTGCATCTAAGTGATTTTTTTATAATATTCTAGCCTAGGCCCTAGGCTATAGGTTAAGTACCTCCTTATGCTTGTCATGCACGGGGAGCTATACTGTAATATATATTATATCACATCGCACTCTATAGTAATGAGTGAGCCTGCACATATGGAACCATTTGTTTTCTGTCTGCAGGCTCACTCATTACTATAGAGAGCGATATGATATAATGTACATATATTACAGCATAGCTCCCTGTGCATGACAAGCTTAATTGAAATTTTATAACTGTATACCAATATCTATTAAAAGTCTTGATTTTAACCAATTTAAGAGACAAATTAAAAATTATCTTCTGATGGGTGCTTTCTACTCATTTGAGGAGTACTTCAGATCTAAATTTTGTTTTGTCCTGTAATTTAATTAGTGTTAGTTTTTAAATTTTAGTAATAGGTTTTTTTTTTACTGAAGTACTGTCAACTTTTAATGTAATTTTAGATAATTTTAATTATTGCTGACCTGTAAAAGTACATTTGTACATTATTACCAATAAATACGCTACTCTACTCTACTCTACTCTACTTAAGGAGGTAACCTATAGCCTAGGCTATAATATTATAAAAAAATCACTTAGATGAAACAACAGGTTTAGGAAATACGAGACATCAAAAATACCCCATATTTAAGGTGGTGCGTTAATTTCTTGGAGAAGTGTATTGTAATTTAATATAAATAATGTAATATCCAATAATTGTAATTTAATATAAGATGTAATATAAGTTCCTTAAAAAATATATTTTTTATTTCCCACGACATTAGATGGATGTTCGGCAGCAAGACATTGGACCAAACTGGGACGTCCTATGAAGGCCCAATTGACGTCCACCGAACGTCCCTTCGGATGTTAAGTGGACCTCCATTGGGCATTTGGCAACGTGGCATTTGGACCAAAATTGGACGTCCTGTTAAGGTCCAATTCACGTCCCCTAGAACGTCCGGTTAAGGTCCAATTTACTTCCGATTAAGGTCCAATTTACGTCCGATTAAGGTCCCATTTACGTCCGATTAAGGTCCAATTTACGTCCTATTAAGGTCCAATTTACGTCCGATTAAGGTCCAATTTACGTCCGATTAAGGTCCAATTTACGTCCGATTAAGGTCCAATTTACGTCCGATTAAGGTCCCATTTACGTCCGATTAAGGTCCAATTTACGTCCTATTAAAGTCCAATTTACGTCCGGTTAAGGTCGAATTTACGTCCGATTAAGGTCCCATTTACGTCCCATTAAGGTCCAATTTACGTCCTATTAAGGTCCAATTTACGTCCGATTAAGGTCCAATTTACGTCCGATTAAGGTCCAATTTATGTCCGATTAAGGTCCAATTTACGTCCGATTAAGGTCCAATTTATGTCCGATTAAGGTCCAATTTACGTCCGATTAAGGTCCAATTTACGTCCCCTAGGACGTCCGATCAAGGTCCAAATTACGTCCGATTAAGGTCCAATATACGTCCCCTCGGACCTTAGATGGACGTCCAATGGACGTTCGGTAGCGCGACATTTGGACCAAAATAGGACGTATAAAGGACGTTCCTCGGACGAAAACGGACGTCCAATGGACGTCCCTAAAGTCCGTGAAGGACGTCCAATGGACGTCCATTGGACGTCCTTGTGCTATTAGGGATATGTGATTAAATTTATGACCTGTATTTTTGTTACACCCTGTATATATATAAAGGTTATATTTGGTTCTTGGGACATCAAAGTATATTTTTTAGACATTCCCTGGATATAGTCACTGATGTGACATACCTCCGATTTGTTTTTTCATGAGTTTTGTAAGAGAGACTAAAAACTTTTTTATGGTTACCTCCTGTTTTCATATATTTTTTGACATGTTTTGTAGTAAATTCAACTATCTATTTACTACAAGACATGTCAAAATTTACATGTGAAAGCAGGAGATGATCCTAAAAATGGTTTTTCGTCTCCTACAAAATTCATGAAAAATCAGATAGGAGAATTTGTACATTACAATTCTCTGATGTTTGGGAAAAAGGGCTTAAGTCAGAAATGCACATCGATAATGTTTTGATGATTTCTGGACCAGAAAAATCGGCTCTTTTTATTGGTACATACAGTTTACGTCTACAACAGTTTTTTGCTGGTCCAGAAATCATCAAAACATTAGCAATGTGCAATTCTGACTTACGCCCTTTTTGCCAAACATAAAAAAGCAATCTGGTCATAACTGACCAATGAGCAATTTTAATTTAACCTAAATTACTAATGTTTCTTAAAATGAAGAGCTTACCCGATAGCGTCTCTTATCTAATCTAACAAGATCGTGCACTATTCTAACATACACAGCCACATCACGCACTATGCTCTGCTTTTCACTATCACCTATCACTCAAACTAGTTCAAAAGGCTTTGTCCTCTTCAATCTTCTAGTTTGCCCAGTAGTATCGAGGAGGATTTCCTCAATATTCTTGTACTTATTTAAGTTGTTTGTCGGGATTCCTGCTATCTTCTTGATGATTATATCCAGGTTCCATTCCTAGGTATTAATATTTGTTTATAAAGTAATAACTTATTATGCATGGACAATGTTGTTTCTTCCAATTAGCCAATACACTTTTTATATCTTTATTTTGGTTATATCTGGTTTTTTGTAGACCACTTTCAGCTGATTCTAAAAAAAATTAAAATGAACGGTAATTTTTCTATTCTTTACAATTAAAAATCAAAATATTTACAGGTAATACATGCATAAATGATTCGTTACATAAAGAAAATTGAAAACGGATTTTATAATACTTACATAATTGTTTAAGAGATCCAGCCATAGCCAAAACTAGCATACTAAACAGTACAGTTGAGTACAGCAAAAAAAGCCACTAATTTCCATTTTTCACCCCCTTATCGATGCATTTTTTTCCAATCAAAATTTTTACTAAATTTTTAGGTTATCTTATGATGAAAATGAAATAATTGATGACTTGATGACCAATGACCACGCGACGCTACATAGATACTCGCGCGGCAAATTTGAAAATGAACGCAAATTGAATAGTAAATGGCCTCTCTTTAGAGTATGGAAAATTTTACCCCTCCAGGAGGACATTGTACTCTTTTCATAGAATATCTTGTGGTAACTTTCCAGCCATAATTTAATCAGATGTTCACGGAATAGAACTTTGATAGTAGAATTCCTGGAATGTTTTGTTGTTAGGGGAAACTTTTATTTTATTTATTCTTGAATATTTCCTGTTGTTAAACATTGTAACCAATAATTTACAAATAAGATTTTCATTACATTACATGAAATCAAAACATGTTTTGGATATTAAACTATATAGTTTTATAATTGTAATAATTTAATATACAATTTTGAATTAAGATTTAATCTTTCGATCTAATCGATTTAAACTACAGTAAAACTTGTGTTACCGGCCCCCTGCCAACACCGGCCACCTGTACTAACGGCCAGTTTAAAAATTCCCCACACTAATTACAGTAAAACCTGTCAGTAACGGCCGCTAAAAATGAAAAAGCTATTGGCCGATATAGAAAGGTGACCGGTATTGCCAGTTTTTGTAGTCTAGATATAATTGGTTTGGGGAATTTTTAAACTGGCCGTTAGTACAGGTGGCCAGTAACACAGGTTGTACTGTATATCTAGGCTACAAAAACTGGCAATAACGACCACTTTTCTATATCGGCCAATAGTTCTTTCATTTTAGTGGCCGTTAGTGACAGGTTTGACTGTATTTCATTAACGTAAAGTTAACGCAAGTTAATATTTTATTGAATTATTTTGCTATTTGATCTCGTAATTGGTATAATGTGTCCAATATAAGCGTTCATAAAACGTCCGTATTTCGTCCAGTATGGACGTCCAAAGTCGGACGTCCAAAGGACGTCCATATTTATTCCGTCCGAAGGACGTCCATATTTATTCCTTCCGAAGGACGTCCAACATGGGACGTCCGTTTATAGTCCATGGACGTTAGGACCAAAAATGGACCTATTTTGGACGTCCAAATGACGTCGTGTGCTATTAGGGAATTGTCCGTATTTCGTCCAGTATATATACGTCCATATTTGTTCCATCCGAAGGACGTCCAACGTCGGACGTCCATTTTTATTCCGTCCGAAGAATGTCCAACGTCGGACGTCCAAAGGACGTCCATATTTATTCCTTCCGAAGGACGTCCAACGTCGGACGTCCATATTTATTCCTTCCGAAGGACGTCCAAAGGACGTCCATTTTTATTCCGTCCGAAGGACGTCCAACGTCGGACGTCCAAAGGACGTCCATATTTATTCCTTCCGAAGGACGTCCAACGTCGGACGTCCAAAGGACGTCCATTTTTATTCCGTCCGAAGGACGTCCAACGTCGGACGTCCAAAGGACGTCCATATTTATTCCTTCCGAAGGACGTCCAACATGGGACGTCCAAAGGACGTCCATTTATAGTCCATGGACGTTAGGACCAAAAATGGACCTATTTTGGACGTCCATTGGACGTCGTGTGCTATTAGGGTAGTAATATTTGGTTATCTGCTATACTTTGTACAATGTCAACAGCTAATTCAAAAAATCCTACAGCAGGAGAATGTTCTGCTCCCGCTATGGTAACAATGTCACAAGATCAATTTGATTCATTACTTTCGGTACTTGCTAATTCTAACAAACAAGTATCTGAAGATATTCTGGTACAAATCAGAGACCTTAATAGAACTCCTACGCATACGTCAGGAGGAAACTTCGTTAAATGTACTGCTCGCTTTGATGGTACTGTTAACGCTGATGTTGAAGCTTTTCTCGACAATGTGATCACTTTTAAGGACTGTTCCCAAATGAGTAATGAAAATGCTCTTCGTGGTTTATCCATGCTCTTAATGGTAGTGCTGCTACATGGTGGCAAGGTGTCAAAAATACCATTCTCACATGGGAAGACGCTGTACAAGTATTGAGAGATGCCTATTCGAGAAAACTTCCTCCTCATTTAATATTTCGAGAATTATTCTCGCGTGAACAAAATTCTAAGGAACCTACCGAACTGTTTGTTTCTCGTATTCGAGCTTTGCTCGCACAATTACCTTATACCCTAACCGAAGAGGTTCAGTTGGATATGGTTTATGGCTTAATGGCGCGTAAAATACGAAAAAGGTTACCAATGAATAAATTTCGAGACTTTAAGGAACTTTTAAGGGAATCTCGAGAAATCGAAGCATCCTTTGCTACCGACTCTAATCAACGACAAAAACCTCAATCGAATGAAGAAAAGGATTCTGTAAAACCAAAATTCAGACCAAAGTGTACATTTTGTAAAAATTTTGGCCATACTCAGCCAGAATGCAGAAAATTTAAGCAATCTAATTCTAATGATTCAGTTAGCACCTCTGTACCTCCTAGTCGTCCAAATACAAATCCTAGCACTTCAAATGTACCTTCTCAATTCTTCCAGTGTAGTTTGTTACGGTTGCAATACTCCTGGTTATGTTCGCACAAATTGTCCTAACTGTAAAATTTCTCTAAATCCTATTACCACAGAAGCAGCTTCTTCTGTAGAGCTTCTTTTAGCAGAAACTAACAATTTGAATAATCGTCCCCTCTTACCAATAAGTGTCTTAGGTTTGAGTGGTTCCGCATATGTTGATACTGGAGCTAAATGTACTATAGCTGGAATTAGACTTTACAATCATTTTTTAAACAAAGGTCTACACCAGCGGTTCTCAATCTGTGGTACATGTACCACTGGTGGTACATTTCATTTTTTGAGGTGGTACACAAATCGCAAAAACAGCCAAAATCAGCACCACTATTACAGTTAATTAGATCACCTAGTTAGATATGTATTTCAGTTAGGTGGTACAAAAAAATAATAAAAAGTATTTGGTGGTACATGACACAAAAATATTGAGAACCGCTGGTCTACACTACATTTCCAAGGAAATGAGTTTAGTGCTTGCTGACGGTATAAGCCGCACGGTAACAGCTCATATTTTTGAGTGTTTGGTTCTCCTATTAGATAGATCCATACCTACAACTTTTGTGGCATTTCCTGAACACACATCAGCTAAAACTCTTCTTGGCATAGACTTCTTAAAAAATGCTGATATTATTATTAATATCTCTCAAATGAAATTCTCATTTGCTGATTCTCCTGATATTCAACATAAACTATTACGGGAACCTAACTCCTGCAATGCTTCAATTAATCTTCTTGAACTTACTTTACGACAGGACGAAGCTTCACAGTTAAATACTTCTGAGCGTAGTACTTTACAGTGCTTAATAAATCAGTACGGTGACTTTTTATGGAACATAATGAACCTACACCATTTGCTGAGCATTGTATTAATTTAACCAGTGATATTCCAGTCGCTGTGCCCCCTTATAGGACAACACCTCAGAAAGCAGAGATACTCAAAAATGAAATCCATCATTTATTGGAAATGGAAATCATTGATGAAAGCGACTCAACTTATGCTGCACCAACTGTACTCGTTCCTAAAAAAGACGGTACCTTTCGCATGTGCGTTGATTACAGACGCCTCAACGAAATAACTGTACCAGACAGATATCCTCTACCGAGGATGGACGATCTTTTGCATGCCACCACACAGACACTATTTATGACAACACTAGATCTGAAAAGCATGTCGGTAAAGTCAGCAGCACCACTTCATAAGACCAAATTCAGACTAAGCCTATATTTTATTGATAATTTATTACGCAAAGGAAACATTTATTGCTGTAGCCGTTTCCGAGAAACAGTGGGTGCTGCTAGCTTTACGGTAAAGCTAGCAGCACCCACTCTATATCTCGGCAATGAAAAGGAGTACAGGGATCATTTTAACGGCATATTTTATTGCTATTTAATTGCTCTTGATTGGTATATTAACCAATCCTGAAAAGCTATCCCATCATCCCCTAGCGTAAAACTCACCCCCAAAAAGATGACGAAAATCTAAAATTCAACCCCAAGGAATTAATTGCTAATTTATTGCTAATTTATTACGGAAAGAAAAAATTTATTGCTGTAGCCGTTTCCGAGAAACAGTGGGTGCTGCTAGCTTTACAGTAAAGCTAGCAGCACCCATTCTATATCTCGGCAATGAAAAGGAGTACGGGGATCATTTTAACGGCATATTTTATTGCTATTTAATTGCTCTTGATTGGTATATTAACCAAACCCCAAAAACTACCCCATCATCCCCTAGCGTAAAACTCACCCCCAAAAAGATGATGAAAATCGAAAATTCAACCCCAAGGAATTAATTGCTAATTTATTGCTTATTTATTACGGAAAGAAAAAATTTATTGCTGTAGCCGTTTCCGAGAAACAGTGGGTGCTGCTAGCTTTACGGTAAAGCTAGCAGCACCCACTCTATATCTCGGCAATGAAAAGGAGTACGACGATCATTTTAACGGCATATTTTATTGCTATTTAATTGCTCTTGATTGGTATATTAACCAAACCCAAAAAACTACCCCATCATCCCCTAGCGTAAAACTCACCCCCAAAAAGATGATGAAAATCGAAAATTCAACCCCAAGGAATTAATTGCAATTTATTGCTAATTTATTACGGAAGGAAAAAATTTATTGCTGTAGCCGTTTCCGAGAAACAGTGGGTGCTGCTAGCTTTACGGTAAAGCTAGCAGCACCCACTCTATATCTAGGCAATGAAAAGGAGTACGGGGATAATTTTAACGGCATATTTTATTGCTATTTAATTGCTCTTGATTGGTATATTAACCAAACCCAAAAAACTACCCCATCATCCCCTAGCGTAAAACTCACCCCCAAAAAGATGATGAAAATCGAAAATTCAACCCCAAGGAATTAATTGCTAATTCATTGCTAATTTATTACGGAAAGAAAAAATTTATTGCTGTAGCCCTTTCCGAGAAACAGTGGGTGCTGCTAGCTTTACGGTAAAGCTAGCAGCACCCACTCTATATCTCGGCAATGAAAAGGAGTACGGGGATCATTTTAACGGCATATTTTATTGCTATTTAATTGCTCTTGATTGGTATATTAACCAAACCCAAAAAACTACCCCATCATCCCCTAGCGTAAAACTCACCCCCAAAAAGATGATGAAAATCGAAAATTCAACCCCAAGGAATTAATTGCTAATTTATTGCTAATTTATTACGGAAAGAAAAAATCTATTGCTGTAGCCGTTTCCGAGAAACAGTGGGTGCTGCTAGCTTTACGGTAAAGCTAGCAGCACCCACTCTATATCTAGGCAATGAAAAGGAGTACGGGGATCATTTTAACGGCATATTTTATTGCTATTTAATTGCTCTTGATTGGTATATTAACCAATCCTGAAAAGCTATCCCATCATCCCCTAGCGTAAAACTCACCCCCAAAAAGATGATGAAAATCGAAAATTCAACCCCAAGGAATTAATTGCAATTTATTGCTAATTTATTACGGAAAGAAAAAATTTATTGCTGTAGCCGTTTCCGAGAAACAGTGGGTGCTGCTAGCTTTACGGTAAAGCTAGCAGCACCCACTCTATATCTAGGCAATGAAAAGGAGTACGGGGATCATTTTAACGGCATATTTTATTGCTATTTAATTGCTCTTGATTGGTATATTAACCAAACCCAAAAAACTACCCCATCATCCCCTAGCGTAAAACTCACCCCCAAAAAGATGATGGAAATCGAAAATTAAATCCCAAGGAATTAATAGCTAATTTATTGCTAATTTATTACGGAAAGAAAAAATGTATTGCTGTAGCCCTTTCCGAGAAACAGTGGGTGCTGCTAGCTTTACGGTAAAGCTAGCAGCACCCACTCTATATCTCGGCAATGAAAAGATGTACGGGGATCATTTTAACGGCATATTTTATTGCTATTTAATTGCTCTTGATTGGTATATTAACCAAACCCAAAAAACTACCCCATCATCCCCTAGCGTAAAACTCACCCCCAAAAAGATGATGAAAATCGAAAATTCAACCCCAAGGAATTAATTGCTAATTTATTGCTAATTTATTACGGAAAGAAAAAATCTATTGCTGTAGCCGTTTCCTAGAAACAGTGGGTGCTGCTAGCTTTACGGTAAAGCTAGCAGCACCCACTCTATATCTCGGCAATGAAAAGGAGTACGGGGATCATTTTAACGGCATATTTTATTGCTATTTATTTGCTCTTGATTGGTATATTAACCAAACCCAAAAAACTACCCCATCATCCCCTAGCGTAAAACTCACCCCCAAAAAGATGATGAAAATCGAAAATTCAACCCCAAGGAATTAATTGCTAATTTATTGCTAATTTATTACGGAAAGAAAAAATTTATTGCTGTAGCCGTTTCCGAGAATCAGTGGGTGCTGCTAGCTTTACGGTAAAGCTAGCAGCACCCACTCTATATCTCGGCAATGAAAAGGAGTACGACGATCATTTTAACGGCATATTTTATTGCTATTTAATTGCTCTTGATTTGTATATTAACCAAACCCCAAAAACTACCCCATCATCCCCTAGCGTAAAACTCACCCCCAAAAAGATGATGATAATCGATAATTCAACTCCAAGGAATTAATTGCTAATTTATTGCTTATTTATTACGGAAAGAAAAAATTTATTGCTGTAGCCGTTTCCGAGAAACAGTGGGTGCTGCTAGCTTTACGGTAAAGCTAGCAGCACCCACTCTATATCTCGGCAATGAAAAGGAGTACGACGATCATTTTAACGGCATATTTTATTGCTATTTAATTGCTCTTGATTGGTATATTAACCAAACCCAAAAAACTACCCCATCATCCCCTAGCGTAAAACTCACCCCCAAAAATATGATGAAAATCGAAAATTCAACCCCAAGGAATTAATTGCTAATTCATTGCTAATTTATTACGGAAAGAAAAAATTTATTGCTGTAGCCCTTTCCGAGAAACAGTGGGTGCTGCTAGCTTTACGGTAAAGCTAGCAGCACCCACTCTATATCTCGGCAATGAAAAGGAGTACGACGATCATTTTAACGGCATATTTTATTGCTATTTAATTGCTCTTGATTGGTATATTAACCAATCCTGAAAAGCTATCCCATCATCCCCTAGCGTAAAACTCACCCCCAAAAAGATGATGAAAATCGAAAATTCAACCCCAAGGAATTAATTGCAACTTATTGCTAATTTATTACGGAAAGAAAAAATTTATTGCTGTAGCCGTTTCCGAGAAACAGTGGGTGCTGCTAGCTTTACGGTAAAGCTAGCAGCACCTACTCTATATCTAGGCAATGAAAAGGAGTACGGGGATCATTTTAACGGCATATTTTATTGCTATTTAATTGCTCTTGATTGGTATATTAACCAAACCCAAAAAACTACCCCATCATCCCCTAGCGTAAAACTCACCCCCAAAAAGATGATGGAAATCGAAAATTAAATCCCAAGGAATTAATAGCTAATTTATTGCTAATTTATTACGGAAAGAAAAAATTTATTGCTGTAGCCCTTTCCGAGAAACAGTGGGTGCTGCTAGCTTTACGGTAAAGCTAGCAGCACCCACTCTATATCTCGGCAATGAAAAGGTGTACGGGGATCATTTTAACGGCATATTTTATTGCTATTTAATTGCTCTTGATTGGTATATTAACCAAACCCAAAAAACTACCCCATCATCCCCTAGCGTAAAACTCACCCCCAAAAAGATGATGAAAATCGAAAATTCAACCCCAAGGAATTAATTGCTAATTTATTGCTAATTTATTACGGAAAGAAAAAATATATTGCTGTAGCCGTTTCCTAGAAACAGTGGGTGCTGCTAGCTTTACGGTAAAGCTAGCAGCACCCACTCTATATCTCGGCAATGAAAAGGAGTACGGGGATCATTTTAACGGCATATTTTATTGCTATTTATTTGCTCTTGATTGGTATATTAACCAAACCCAAAAAACTACCCCATCATCCCCTAGCGTAAAACTCACCCCCAAAAAGATGATGAAAATCGAAAATTCAACCCCAAGGAATTAATTGCTAATTTATTGCTAATTTATTACGGAAAGAAAAAATTTATTGCTGTAGCCGTTTCCGAGAAACAGTGGGTGCTGCTAGCTTTACGGTAAAGCTAGCAGCACCCACTCTATATCTCGGCAATGAAAAGGAGTACGACGATCATTTTAACGGCATATTTTATTGCTATTTAATTGCTCTTGATTGGTATATTAACCAAACCCAAAAAACTACCCCATCATCCCCTAGCGTAAAACTCACCCCCAAAAAGATGATGAAAATCGAAAATTCAACCCCAAGGAATTAATTGCAATTTATTGCTAATTTATTACGGAAGGAAAAAATTTATTGCTGTAGCCGTTTCCGAGAAACAGTGGGTGCTGCTAGCTTTACGGTAAAGCTAGCAGCACCCACTCTATATCTAGGCAATGAAAAGGAGTACGGGGATAATTTTAACGGCATATTTTATTGCTATTTAATTGCTCTTGATTGGTATATTAACCAAACCCAAAAAACTACCCCATCATCCCCTAGCGTAAAACTCACCCCCAAAAAGATGATGAAAATCGAAAATTCAACCCCAAGGAATTAATTGCTAATTCATTGCTAATTTATTACGGAAAGAAAAAATTTATTGCTGTAGCCCTTTCCGAGAAACAGTGGGTGCTGCTAGCTTTACGGTAAAGCTAGCAGCACCCACTCTATATCTCGGCAATGAAAAGGAGTACGGGGATCATTTTAACGGCATATTTTATTGCTATTTAATTGCTCTTGATTGGTATATTAACCAAACCCAAAAAACTACCCCATCATCCCCTAGCGTAAAACTCACCCCCAAAAAGATGATGAAAATCGAAAATTCAACCCCAAGGAATTAATTGCTAATTTATTGCTAATTTATTACGGAAAGAAAAAATCTATTGCTGTAGCCGTTTCCGAGAAACAGTGGGTGCTGCTAGCTTTACGGTAAAGCTAGCAGCACCCACTCTATATCTAGGCAATGAAAAGGAGTACGGGGATCATTTTAACGGCATATTTTATTGCTATTTAATTGCTCTTGATTGGTATATTAACCAATCCTGAAAAGCTATCCCATCATCCCCTAGCGTAAAACTCACCCCCAAAAAGATGATGAAAATCGAAAATTCAACCCCAAGGAATTAATTGCAATTTATTGCTAATTTATTACGGAAAGAAAAAATTTATTGCTGTAGCCGTTTCCGAGAAACAGTGGGTGCTGCTAGCTTTACGGTAAAGCTAGCAGCACCCACTCTATATCTAGGCAATGAAAAGGAGTACGGGGATCTTTTAACGGCATATTTTATTGCTATTTAATTGCTCTTGATTGGTATATTAACCAAACCCAAAAAACTACCCCATCATCCCCTAGCGTAAAACTCACCCCCAAAAAGATGATGGAAATCGAAAATTAAATCCCAAGGAATTAATAGCTAATTTATTGCTAATTTATTACGGAAAGAAAAAATTTATTGCTGTAGCCCTTTCCGAGAAACAGTGGGTGCTGCTAGCTTTACGGTAAAGCTAGCAGCACCCACTCTATATCTCGGCAATGAAAAGGTGTACGGGGATCATTTTAACGGCATATTTTATTGCTATTTAATTGCTCTTGATTGGTAAACCAAACCCAAAAAACTACCCCATCATCCCCTAGCGTAAAACTCACCCCCAAAAAGATGATGAAAATCGAAAATTCAACCCCAAGGAATTAATTGCTAATTTATTGCTAATTTATTACGGAAAGAAAAAATCTATTGCTGTAGCCGTTTCCTAGAAACAGTGGGTGCTGCTAGCTTTACGGTAAAGCTAGCAGCACCCACTCTATATCTCGGCAATGAAAAGGAGTACGGGGATCATTTTAACGGTATATTTTATTGCTATTTATTTGCTCTTGATTGGTATATTAACCAAACCCAAAAAACTACCCCATCATCCCCTAGCGTAAAACTCACCCCCAAAAAGATGATGAAAATCGAAAATTCAACCCCAAGGAATTAATTGCTAATTTATTGCTAATTTATTACGGAAAGAAAAAATTTATTGCTGTAGCCCTTTCCGAGAAACAGTGGGTGCTGCTAGCTTTACGGTAAAGCTAGCAGCACCCACTCTATATCTCGGCAATGAAAAGGAGTACGACGATCATTTTAACGGCATATTTTATTGCTATTTAATTGCTCTTGATTGGTATATTAACCAATCCTGAAAAGCTATCCCATCATCCCCTAGCGTAAAACTCACCCCCAAAAAGATGACGAAAATCTAAAATTCAACCCCAAGGAATTAATTGCTAATTTATTGCTAATTTATTACGGAAAGAAAAAATTTATTGCTGTAGCCGTTTCCGAGAAACAGTGGGTGCTGCTAGCTTTACAGTAAAGCTAGCAGCACCCATTCTATATCTCGGCAATGAAAAGGAGTACGGGGATCATTTTAACGGCATATTTTATTGCTATTTAATTGCTCTTGATTGGTATATTAACCAAACCCCAAAAACTACCCCATCATCCCCTAGCGTAAAACTCACCCCCAAAAAGATGATGAAAATCGAAAATTCAACCCCAAGGAATTAATTGCTAATTTATTGCTTATTTATTACGGAAAGAAAAAATTTATTGCTGTAGCCGTTTCCGAGAAACAGTGGGTGCTGCTAGCTTTACGGTAAAGCTAGCAGCACCCACTCTATATCTCGGCAATGAAAAGGAGTACGACGATCATTTTAACGGCATATTTTATTGCTATTTAATTGCTCTTGATTGGTATATTAACCAAACCCAAAAAACTACCCCATCATCCCCTAGCGTAAAACTCACCCCCAAAAAGATGATGAAAATCGAAAATTCAACCCCAAGGAATTAATTGCAATTTATTGCTAATTTATTACGGAAGGAAAAAATTTATTGCTGTAGCCGTTTCCGAGAAACAGTGGGTGCTGCTAGCTTTACGGTAAAGCTAGCAGCACCCACTCTATATCTAGGCAATGAAAAGGAGTACGGGGATAATTTTAACGGCATATTTTATTGCTATTTAATTGCTCTTGATTGGTATATTAACCAAACCCAAAAAACTACCCCATCATCCCCTAGCGTAAAACTCACCCCCAAAAAGATGATGAAAATCGAAAATTCAACCCCAAGGAATTAATTGCTAATTCATTGCTAATTTATTACGGAAAGAAAAAATTTATTGCTGTAGCCCTTTCCGAGAAACAGTGGGTGCTGCTAGCTTTACGGTAAAGCTAGCAGCACCCACTCTATATCTCGGCAATGAAAAGGAGTACGGGGATCATTTTAACGGCATATTTTATTGCTATTTAATTGCTCTTGATTGGTATATTAACCAAACCCAAAAAACTACCCCATCATCCCCTAGCGTAAAACTCACCCCCAAAAAGATGATGAAAATCGAAAATTCAACCCCAAGGAATTAATTGCTAATTTATTGCTAATTTATTACGGAAAGAAAAAATCTATTGCTGTAGCCGTTTCCGAGAAACAGTGGGTGCTGCTAGCTTTACGGTAAAGCTAGCAGCACCCACTCTATATCTAGGCAATGAAAAGGAGTACGGGGATCATTTTAACGGCATATTTTATTGCTATTTAATTGCTCTTGATTGGTATATTAACCAATCCTGAAAAGCTATCCCATCATCCCCTAGCGTAAAACTCACCCCCAAAAAGATGATGAAAATCGAAAATTCAACCCCAAGGAATTAATTGCAATTTATTGCTAATTTATTACGGAAAGAAAAAATTTATTGCTGTAGCCGTTTCCGAGAAACAGTGGGTGCTGCTAGCTTTACGGTAAAGCTAGCAGCACCCACTCTATATCTAGGCAATGAAAAGGAGTACGGGGATCATTTTAACGGCATATTTTATTGCTATTTAATTGCTCTTGATTGGTATATTAACCAAACCCAAAAAACTACCCCATCATCCCCTAGCGTAAAACTCACCCCCAAAAAGATGATGGAAATCGAAAATTAAATCCCAAGGAATTAATAGCTAATTTATTGCTAATTTATTACGGAAAGAAAAAATGTATTGCTGTAGCCCTTTCCGAGAAACAGTGGGTGCTGCTAGCTTTACGGTAAAGCTAGCAGCACCCACTCTATATCTCGGCAATGAAAAGATGTACGGGGATCATTTTAACGGCATATTTTATTGCTATTTAATTGCTCTTGATTGGTATATTAACCAAACCCAAAAAACTACCCCATCATCCCCTAGCGTAAAACTCACCCCCAAAAAGATGATGAAAATCGAAAATTCAACCCCAAGGAATTAATTGCTAATTTATTGCTAATTTATTACGGAAAGAAAAAATCTATTGCTGTAGCCGTTTCCTAGAAACAGTGGGTGCTGCTAGCTTTACGGTAAAGCTAGCAGCACCCACTCTATATCTCGGCAATGAAAAGGAGTACGGGGATCATTTTAACGGCATATTTTATTGCTATTTATTTGCTCTTGATTGGTATATTAACCAAACCCAAAAAACTACCCCATCATCCCCTAGCGTAAAACTCACCCCCAAAAAGATGATGAAAATCGAAAATTCAACCCCAAGGAATTAATTGCTAATTTATTGCTAATTTATTACGGAAAGAAAAAATTTATTGCTGTAGCCGTTTCCGAGAATCAGTGGGTGCTGCTAGCTTTACGGTAAAGCTAGCAGCACCCACTCTATATCTCGGCAATGAAAAGGAGTACGACGATCATTTTAACGGCATATTTTATTGCTATTTAATTGCTCTTGATTTGTATATTAACCAAACCCCAAAAACTACCCCATCATCCCCTAGCGTAAAACTCACCCCCAAAAAGATGATGATAATCGATAATTCAACTCCAAGGAATTAATTGCTAATTTATTGCTTATTTATTACGGAAAGAAAAAATTTATTGCTGTAGCCGTTTCCGAGAAACAGTGGGTGCTGCTAGCTTTACGGTAAAGCTAGCAGCACCCACTCTATATCTCGGCAATGAAAAGGAGTACGACGATCATTTTAACGGCATATTTTATTGCTATTTAATTGCTCTTGATTGGTATATTAACCAAACCCAAAAAACTACCCCATCATCCCCTAGCGTAAAACTCACCCCCAAAAATATGATGAAAATCGAAAATTCAACCCCAAGGAATTAATTGCTAATTCATTGCTAATTTATTACGGAAAGAAAAAATTTATTGCTGTAGCCCTTTCCGAGAAACAGTGGGTGCTGCTAGCTTTACGGTAAAGCTAGCAGCACCCACTCTATATCTCGGCAATGAAAAGGAGTACGACGATCATTTTAACGGCATATTTTATTGCTATTTAATTGCTCTTGATTGGTATATTAACCAATCCTGAAAAGCTATCCCATCATCCCCTAGCGTAAAACTCACCCCCAAAAAGATGATGAAAATCGAAAATTCAACCCCAAGGAATTAATTGCAACTTATTGCTAATTTATTACGGAAAGAAAAAATTTATTGCTGTAGCCGTTTCCGAGAAACAGTGGGTGCTGCTAGCTTTACGGTAAAGCTAGCAGCACCTACTCTATATCTAGGCAATGAAAAGGAGTACGGGGATCATTTTAACGGCATATTTTATTGCTATTTAATTGCTCTTGATTGGTATATTAACCAAACCCAAAAAACTACCCCATCATCCCCTAGCGTAAAACTCACCCCCAAAAAGATGATGGAAATCGAAAATTAAATCCCAAGGAATTAATAGCTAATTTATTGCTAATTTATTACGGAAAGAAAAAATTTATTGCTGTAGCCCTTTCCGAGAAACAGTGGGTGCTGCTAGCTTTACGGTAAAGCTAGCAGCACCCACTCTATATCTCGGCAATGAAAAGGTGTACGGGGATCATTTTAACGGCATATTTTATTGCTATTTAATTGCTCTTGATTGGTATATTAACCAAACCCAAAAAACTACCCCATCATCCCCTAGCGTAAAACTCACCCCCAAAAAGATGATGAAAATCGAAAATTCAACCCCAAGGAATTAATTGCTAATTTATTGCTAATTTATTACGGAAAGAAAAAATATATTGCTGTAGCCGTTTCCTAGAAACAGTGGGTGCTGCTAGCTTTACGGTAAAGCTAGCAGCACCCACTCTATATCTCGGCAATGAAAAGGAGTACGGGGATCATTTTAACGGCATATTTTATTGCTATTTATTTGCTCTTGATTGGTATATTAACCAAACCCAAAAAACTACCCCATCATCCCCTAGCGTAAAACTCACCCCCAAAAAGATGATGAAAATCGAAAATTCAACCCCAAGGAATTAATTGCTAATTTATTGCTAATTTATTACGGAAAGAAAAAATTTATTGCTGTAGCCGTTTCCGAGAAACAGTGGGTGCTGCTAGCTTTACGGTAAAGCTAGCAGCACCCACTCTATATCTCGGCAATGAAAAGGAGTACGACGATCATTTTAACGGCATATTTTATTGCTATTTAATTGCTCTTGATTGGTATATTAACCAAACCCAAAAAACTACCCCATCATCCCCTAGCGTAAAACTCACCCCCAAAAAGATGATGAAAATCGAAAATTCAACCCCAAGGAATTAATTGCAATTTATTGCTAATTTATTACGGAAGGAAAAAATTTATTGCTGTAGCCGTTTCCGAGAAACAGTGGGTGCTGCTAGCTTTACGGTAAAGCTAGCAGCACCCACTCTATATCTAGGCAATGAAAAGGAGTACGGGGATAATTTTAACGGCATATTTTATTGCTATTTAATTGCTCTTGATTGGTATATTAACCAAACCCAAAAAACTACCCCATCATCCCCTAGCGTAAAACTCACCCCCAAAAAGATGATGAAAATCGAAAATTCAACCCCAAGGAATTAATTGCTAATTCATTGCTAATTTATTACGGAAAGAAAAAATTTATTGCTGTAGCCCTTTCCGAGAAACAGTGGGTGCTGCTAGCTTTACGGTAAAGCTAGCAGCACCCACTCTATATCTCGGCAATGAAAAGGAGTACGGGGATCATTTTAACGGCATATTTTATTGCTATTTAATTGCTCTTGATTGGTATATTAACCAAACCCAAAAAACTACCCCATCATCCCCTAGCGTAAAACTCACCCCCAAAAAGATGATGAAAATCGAAAATTCAACCCCAAGGAATTAATTGCTAATTTATTGCTAATTTATTACGGAAAGAAAAAATCTATTGCTGTAGCCGTTTCCGAGAAACAGTGGGTGCTGCTAGCTTTACGGTAAAGCTAGCAGCACCCACTCTATATCTAGGCAATGAAAAGGAGTACGGGGATCATTTTAACGGCATATTTTATTGCTATTTAATTGCTCTTGATTGGTATATTAACCAATCCTGAAAAGCTATCCCATCATCCCCTAGCGTAAAACTCACCCCCAAAAAGATGATGAAAATCGAAAATTCAACCCCAAGGAATTAATTGCAATTTATTGCTAATTTATTACGGAAAGAAAAAATTTATTGCTGTAGCCGTTTCCGAGAAACAGTGGGTGCTGCTAGCTTTACGGTAAAGCTAGCAGCACCCACTCTATATCTAGGCAATGAAAAGGAGTACGGGGATCTTTTAACGGCATATTTTATTGCTATTTAATTGCTCTTGATTGGTATATTAACCAAACCCAAAAAACTACCCCATCATCCCCTAGCGTAAAACTCACCCCCAAAAAGATGATGGAAATCGAAAATTAAATCCCAAGGAATTAATAGCTAATTTATTGCTAATTTATTACGGAAAGAAAAAATTTATTGCTGTAGCCCTTTCCGAGAAACAGTGGGTGCTGCTAGCTTTACGGTAAAGCTAGCAGCACCCACTCTATATCTCGGCAATGAAAAGGTGTACGGGGATCATTTTAACGGCATATTTTATTGCTATTTAATTGCTCTTGATTGGTAAACCAAACCCAAAAAACTACCCCATCATCCCCTAGCGTAAAACTCACCCCCAAAAAGATGATGAAAATCGAAAATTCAACCCCAAGGAATTAATTGCTAATTTATTGCTAATTTATTACGGAAAGAAAAAATCTATTGCTGTAGCCGTTTCCTAGAAACAGTGGGTGCTGCTAGCTTTACGGTAAAGCTAGCAGCACCCACTCTATATCTCGGCAATGAAAAGGAGTACGGGGATCATTTTAACGGTATATTTTATTGCTATTTATTTGCTCTTGATTGGTATATTAACCAAACCCAAAAAACTACCCCATCATCCCCTAGCGTAAAACTCACCCCCAAAAAGATGATGAAAATCGAAAATTCAACCCCAAGGAATTAATTGCTAATTTATTGCTAATTTATTACGGAAAGAAAAAATTTATTGCTGTAGCCCTTTCCGAGAAACAGTGGGTGCTGCTAGCTTTACGGTAAAGCTAGCAGCACCCACTCTATATCTCGGCAATGAAAAGGAGTACGACGATCATTTTAACGGCATATTTTATTGCTATTTAATTGCTCTTGATTGGTATATTAACCAATCCTGAAAAGCTATCCCATCATCCCCTAGCGTAAAACTCACCCCCAAAAAGATGATGAAAATCGAAAATTCAACCCCAAGGAATTAATTGCAACTTATTGCTAATTTATTACGGAAAGAAAAAATTTATTGCTGTAGCCGTTTCCGAGAAACAGTGGGTGCTGCTAGCTTTACGGTAAAGCTAGTAGCACCCACTCTATATCTAGGCAATGAAAAGGAGTACGGGGATCATTTTAACGGCATATTTTATTGCTATTTAATTGCTCTTGATTGGTATATTAACCAAACCCAAAAAACTACCCCATCATCCCCTAGCGTAAAACTCACCCCCAAAAAGATGATGGAAATCGAAAATTAAATCCCAAGGAATTAATAGCTAATTTATTGCTAATTTATTACGGAAAGAAAAAATTTATTGCTGTAGCCCTTTCCGAGAAACAGTGGGTGCTGCTAGCTTTACGGTAAAGCTAGCAGCACCCACTCTATATCTCGGCAATGAAAAGGTGTACGGGGATCATTTTAACGGCATATTTTATTGCTATTTAATTGCTCTTGATTGGTATATTAACCAAACCCAAAAAACTACCCCATCATCCCCTAGCGTAAAACTCACCCCCAAAAAGATGATGAAAATCGAAAATTCAACCCCAAGGAATTAATTGCTAATTTATTGCTAATTTATTACGGAAAGAAAAAATATATTGCTGTAGCCGTTTCCTAGAAACAGTGGGTGCTGCTAGCTTTACGGTAAAGCTAGCAGCACCCACTCTATATCTCGGCAATGAAAAGGAGTACGGGGATCATTTTAACGGCATATTTTATTGCTATTTATTTGCTCTTGATTGGTATATTAACCAAACCCAAAAAACTACCCCATCATCCCCTAGCGTAAAACTCACCCCCAAAAAGATGATGAAAATCGAAAATTCAACCCCAAGGAATTAATTGCTAATTTATTGCTAATTTATTACGGAAAGAAAAAATTTATTGCTGTAGCCGTTTCCGAGAAACAGTGGGTGCTGCTAGCTTTACGGTAAAGCTAGCAGCACCCACTCTATATCTCGGCAATGAAAAGGAGTACGACGATCATTTTAACGGCATATTTTATTGCTATTTAATTGCTCTTGATTGGTATATTAACCAAACCCAAAAAACTACCCCATCATCCCCTAGCGTAAAACTCACCCCCAAAAAGATGATGAAAATCGAAAATTCAAGCCCAAGGAATTAATTGCTAATTCATTGCTAATTTATTACGGAAAGAAAAAATTTATTGCTGTAGCCGTTTCCGAGAAACAGTGGGTGCTGCTAGCTTTACGGTAAAGCTAGCAGCACCCACTCTATATCTAGGCAATGAAAAGGAGTACGGGGATCTTTTAACGGCATATTTTATTGCTATTTAATTGCTCTTGATTGGTATATTAACCAAACCCAAAAAACTACCCCATCATCCCCTAGCGTAAAACTCACCCCCAAAAAGATGATGGAAATCGAAAATTAAATCCCAAGGAATTAATAGCTAATTTATTGCTAATTTATTACGGAAAGAAAAAATTTATTGCTGTAGCCCTTTCCGAGAAACAGTGGGTGCTGCTAGCTTTACGGTAAAGCTAGCAGCACCCACTCTATATCTCGGCAATGAAAAGGTGTACGGGGATCATTTTAACGGCATATTTTATTGCTATTTAATTGCTCTTGATTGGTATATTAACCAAACCCAAAAAACTACCCCATCATCCCCTAGCGTAAAACTCACCCCCAAAAAGATGATGAAAATCGAAAATTCAACCCCAAGGAATTAATTGCTAATTTATTGCTAATTTATTACGGAAAGAAAAAATCTATTGCTGTAGCCGTTTCCTAGAAACAGTGGGTGCTGCTAGCTTTACGGTAAAGCTAGCAGCACCCACTCTATATCTCGGCAATGAAAAGGAGTACGGGGATCATTTTAACGGCATATTTTATTGCTATTTATTTGCTCTTGATTGGTATATTAACCAAACCCAAAAAACTACCCCATCATCCCCTAGCGTAAAACTCACCCCCAAAAAGATGATGAAAATCGAAAATTCAACCCCAAGGAATTAATTGCTAATTTATTGCTAATTTATTACGGAAAGAAAAAATTTATTGCTGTAGCCGTTTCCGAGAATCAGTGGGTGCTGCTAGCTTTACGGTAAAGCTAGCAGCACCCACTCTATATCTCGGCAATGAAAAGGAGTACGACGATCATTTTAACGGCATATTTTATTGCTATTTAATTGCTCTTGATTGGTATATTAACCAAACCCAAAAAACTACCCCATCATCCCCTAGCGTAAAACTCACCCCCAAAAAGATGATGAAAATCGAAAATTCAACCCCAAGGAATTAATTGCTAATTCATTGCTAATTTATTACGGAAAGAAAAAATTTATTGCTGTAGCCCTTTCCGAGAAACAGTGGGTGCTGCTAGCTTTACGGTAAAGCTAGCAGCACCCACTCTATATCTCGGCAATGAAAAGGAGTACGACGATCATTTTAACGGCATATTTTATTGCTATTTAATTGCTCTTGATTGGTATATTAACCAATCCTGAAAAGCTATCCCATCATCCCCTAGCGTAAAACTCACCCCCAAAAAGATGATGAAAATCGAAAATTCAACCCCAAGGAATTAATTGCAACTTATTGCTAATTTATTACGGAAAGAAAAAATTTATTGCTGTAGCCTTTTCCGAGAAACAGTGGGTGCTGCTAGCTTTACGGTAAAGCTAGCAGCACCCACTCTATATCTAGGCAATGAAAAGGAGTACGGGGATCATTTTAACGGCATATTTTATTGCTATTTAATTGCTCTTGATTGGTATATTAACCAAACCCAAAAAACTACCCCATCATCCCCTAGCGTAAAACTCACCCCCAAAAAGATGATGGAAATCGAAAATTAAATCCCAAGGAATTAATAGCTAATTTATTGCTAATTTATTACGGAAAGAAAAAATTTATTGCTGTAGCCCTTTCCGAGAAACAGTGGGTGCTGCTAGCTTTACGGTAAAGCTAGCAGCACCCACTCTATATCTCGGCAATGAAAAGGTGTACGGGGATCATTTTAACGGCATATTTTATTGCTATTTAATTGCTCTTGATTGGTATATTAACCAAACCCAAAAAACTACCCCATCATCCCCTAGCGTAAAACTCACCCCCAAAAAGATGATGAAAATCGAAAATTCAACCCCAAGGAATTAATTGCTAATTTATTGCTAATTTATTACGGAAAGAAAAAATATATTGCTGTAGCCGTTTCCTAGAAACAGTGGGTGCTGCTAGCTTTACGGTAAAGCTAGCAGCACCCACTCTATATCTCGGCAATGAAAAGGAGTACGGGGATCATTTTAACGGCATATTTTATTGCTATTTATTTGCTCTTGATTGGTATATTAACCAAACCCAAAAAACTACCCCATCATCCCCTAGCGTAAAACTCACCCCCAAAAAGATGATGAAAATCGAAAATTCAACCCCAAGGAATTAATTGCTAATTTATTGCTAATTTATTACGGAAAGAAAAAATTTATTGCTGTAGCCGTTTCCGAGAAACAGTGGGTGCTGCTAGCTTTACGGTAAAGCTAGCAGCACCCACTCTATATCTCGGCAATGAAAAGGAGTACGACGATCATTTTAACGGCATATTTTATTGCTATTTAATTGCTCTTGATTGGTATATTAACCAAACCCAAAAAACTACCCCATCATCCCCTAGCGTAAAACTCACCCCCAAAAAGATGATGAAAATCGAAAATTCAACCCCAAGGAATTAATTGCTAATTCATTGCTAATTTATTACGGAAAGAAAAAATTTATTGCTGTAGCCCTTTCCGAGAAACAGTGGGTGCTGCTAGCTTTACGGTAAAGCTAGCAGCACCCACTCTATATCTCGGCAATGAAAAGGAGTACGGGGATCATTTTAACGGCATATTTTATTGCTATTTAATTGCTCTTGATTGGTATATTAACCAAACCCAAAAAACTACCCCATCATCCCCTAGCGTAAAACTCACCCCCAAAAAGATGATGAAAATCGAAAATTCAACCCCAAGGAATTAATTGCTAATTTATTGCTAATTTATTACGGAAAGAAAAAATCTATTGCTGTAGCCGTTTCCGAGAAACAGTGGGTGCTGCTAGCTTTACGGTAAAGCTAGCAGCACCCACTCTATATCTAGGCAATGAAAAGGAGTACGGGGATCATTTTAACGGCATATTTTATTGCTATTTAATTGCTCTTGATTGGTATATTAACCAATCCTGAAAAGCTATCCCATCATCCCCTAGCGTAAAACTCACCCCCAAAAAGATGATGAAAATCGAAAATTCAACCCCAAGGAATTAATTGCAATTTATTGCTAATTTATTACGGAAAGAAAAAATTTATTGCTGTAGCCGTTTCCGAGAAACAGTGGGTGCTGCTAGCTTTACGGTAAAGCTAGCAGCACCCACTCTATATCTAGGCAATGAAAAGGAGTACGGGGATCTTTTAACGGCATATTTTATTGCTATTTAATTGCTCTTGATTGGTATATTAACCAAACCCAAAAAACTACCCCATCATCCCCTAGCGTAAAACTCACCCCCAAAAAGATGATGGAAATCGAAAATTAAATCCCAAGGAATTAATAGCTAATTTATTGCTAATTTATTACGGAAAGAAAAAATTTATTGCTGTAGCCCTTTCCGAGAAACAGTGGGTGCTGCTAGCTTTACGGTAAAGCTAGCAGCACCCACTCTATATCTCGGCAATGAAAAGGTGTACGGGGATCATTTTAACGGCATATTTTATTGCTATTTAATTGCTCTTGATTGGTAAACCAAACCCAAAAAACTACCCCATCATCCCCTAGCGTAAAACTCACCCCCAAAAAGATGATGAAAATCGAAAATTCAACCCCAAGGAATTAATTGCTAATTTATTGCTAATTTATTACGGAAAGAAAAAATCTATTGCTGTAGCCGTTTCCTAGAAACAGTGGGTGCTGCTAGCTTTACGGTAAAGCTAGCAGCACCCACTCTATATCTCGGCAATGAAAAGGAGTACGGGGATCATTTTAACGGCATATTTTATTGCTATTTATTTGCTCTTGATTGGTATATTAACCAAACCCAAAAAACTACCCCATCATCCCCTAGCGTAAAACTCACCCCCAAAAAGATGATGAAAATCGAAAATTCAACCCCAAGGAATTAATTGCTAATTCATTGCTAATTTATTACGGAAAGAAAAAATTTATTGCTGTAGCCCTTTCCGAGAAACAGTGGGTGCTGCTAGCTTTACAGTAAAGCTAGCAGCACCCACTCTATATCTCGGCAATGAAAAGGAGTACGACGATCATTTTAACGGCATATTTTATTGCTATTTAATTGCTCTTGATTGGTATATTAACCAATCCTGAAAAGCTATCCCATCATCCCCTAGCGTAAAACTCACCCCCAAAAAGATGATGAAAATCGAAAATTCAACCCCAAGGAATTAATTGCAACTTATTGCTAATTTATTACGGAAAGAAAAAATTTATTGCTGTAGCCGTTTCCGAGAAACAGTGGGTGCTGCTAGCTTTACGGTAAAGCTAGCAGCACCCACTCTATATCTAGGCAATGAAAAGGAGTACGGGGATCATTTTAACGGCATATTTTATTGCTATTTAATTGCTCTTGATTGGTATATTAACCAAACCCAAAAAACTACCCCATCATCCCCTAGCGTAAAACTCACCCCCAAAAAGATGATGGAAATCGAAAATTAAATCCCAAGGAATTAATAGCTAATTTATTGCTAATTTATTACGGAAAGAAAAAATTTATTGCTGTAGCCCTTTCCGAGAAACAGTGGGTGCTGCTAGCTTTACGGTAAAGCTAGCAGCACCCACTCTATATCTCGGCAATGAAAAGGTGTACGGGGATCATTTTAACGGCATATTTTATTGCTATTTAATTGCTCTTGATTGGTATATTAACCAAACCCAAAAAACTACCCCATCATCCCCTAGCGTAAAACTCACCCCCAAAAAGATGATGAAAATCGAAAATTCAACCCCAAGGAATTAATTGCTAATTTATTGCTAATTTATTACGGAAAGAAAAAATATATTGCTGTAGCCGTTTCCTAGAAACAGTGGGTGCTGCTAGCTTTACGGTAAAGCTAGCAGCACCCACTCTATATCTCGGCAATGAAAAGGAGTACGGGGATCATTTTAACGGCATATTTTATTGCTATTTATTTGCTCTTGATTGGTATATTAACCAAACCCAAAAAACTACCCCATCATCCCCTAGCGTAAAACTCACCCCCAAAAAGATGATGAAAATCGAAAATTCAACCCCAAGGAATTAATTGCTAATTTATTGCTAATTTATTACGGAAAGAAAAAATTTATTGCTGTAGCCGTTTCCGAGAAACAGTGGGTGCTGCTAGCTTTACGGTAAAGCTAGCAGCACCCACTCTATATCTCGGCAATGAAAAGGAGTACGACGATCATTTTAACGGCATATTTTATTGCTATTTAATTGCTCTTGATTGGTATATTAACCAAACCCAAAAAACTACCCCATCATCCCCTAGCGTAAAACTCACCCCCAAAAAGATGATGAAAATCGAAAATTCAACCCCAAGGAATTAATTGCTAATTCATTGCTAATTTATTACGGAAAGAAAAAATTTATTGCTGTAGCCCTTTCCGAGAAACAGTGGGTGCTGCTAGCTTTACGGTAAAGCTAGCAGCACCCACTCTATATCTCGGCAATGAAAAGGAGTACGGGGATCATTTTAACGGCATATTTTATTGCTATTTAATTGCTCTTGATTGGTATATTAACCAAACCCAAAAAACTACCCCATCATCCCCTAGCGTAAAACTCACCCCCAAAAAGATGATGGAAATCGAAAATTAAATCCCAAGGAATTAATAGCTAATTTATTGCTAATTTATTACGGAAAGAAAAAATTTATTGCTGTAGCCCTTTCCGAGAAACAGTGGGTGCTGCTAGCTTTACGGTAAAGCTAGCAGCACCCACTCTATATCTCGGCAATGAAAAGGTGTACGGGGATCATTTTAACGGCATATTTTATTGCTATTTAATTGCTCTTGATTGGTATATTAACCAAACCCAAAAAACTACCCCATCATCCCCTAGCGTAAAACTCACCCCCAAAAAGATTATGAAAATCGAAAATTCAACCCCAAGGAATTAATTGCTAATTTATTGCTAATTTATTACGGAAAGAAAAAATATATTGCTGTAGCCGTTTCCTAGAAACAGTGGGTGCTGCTAGCTTTACGGTAAAGCTAGCAGCACCCACTCTATATCTCGGCAATGAAAAGGAGTACGGGGATCATTTTAACGGCATATTTTATTGCTATTTATTTGCTCTTGATTGGTATATTAACCAAACCCAAAAAACTACCCCATCATCCCCTAGCGTAAAACTCACCCCCAAAAAGATGATGAAAATCGAAAATTCAACCCCAAGGAATTAATTGCTAATTTATTGCTAATTTATTACGGAAAGAAAAAATTTATTGCTGTAGCCGTTTCCGAGAAACAGTGGGTGCTGCTAGCTTTACGGTAAAGCTAGCAGCACCCACTCTATATCTCGGCAATGAAAAGGAGTACGACGATCATTTTAACGGCATATTTTATTGCTATTTAATTGCTCTTGATTGGTATATTAACCAAACCCAAAAAACTACCCCATCATCCCCTAGCGTAAAACTCACCCCCAAAAAGATGATGAAAATCGAAAATTCAACCCCAAGGAATTAATTGCTAATTCATTGCTAATTTATTACGGAAAGAAAAAATTTATTGCTGTAGCCCTTTCCGAGAAACAGTGGGTGCTGCTAGCTTTACGGTAAAGCTAGCAGCACCCACTCTATATCTAGGCAATGAAAAGGAGTACGGGGATCATTTTAACGGCATATTTTATTGCTATTTAATTGCTCTTGATTGGTATATTAACCAATCCTGAAAAGCTATCCCATAATCCCCTAGCGTAAAACTCACCCCCAAAAAGATGATGAAAATCGAAAATTCAACCCCAAGGAATTAATTGCAATTTATTGCTAATTTATTTCGGAAAGAAAAAATTTATTGCTGTAGCCGTTTCCGAGAAACAGTGGGTGCTGCTAGCTTTACGGTAAAGCTAGCAGCACCCACTCTATATCTAGGCAATGAAAAGGAGTACGGGGATCTTTTAACGGCATATTTTATTGCTATTTAATTGCTCTTGATTGGTATATTAACCAAACCCAAAAAACTACCCCATCATCCCCTAGCGTAAAACTCACCCCCAAAAAGATGATGGAAATCGAAAATTAAATCCCAAGGAATTAATAGCTAATTTATTGCTAATTTATTACGGAAAGAAAAAATTTATTGCTGTAGCCCTTTCCGAGAAACAGTGGGTGCTGCTAGCTTTACGGTAAAGCTAGCAGCACCCACTCTATATCTCGGCAATGAAAAGGTGTACGGGGATCATTTTAACGGCATATTTTATTGCTATTTAATTGCTCTTGATTGGTAAACCAAACCCAAAAAACTACCCCATCATCCCCTAGCGTAAAACTCACCCCCAAAAAGATGATGAAAATCGAAAATTCAACCCCAAGGAATTAATTGCTAATTTATTGCTAATTTATTACGGAAAGAAAAAATCTATTGCTGTAGCCGTTTCCTAGAAACAGTGGGTGCTGCTAGCTTTACGGTAAAGCTAGCAGCACCCACTCTATATCTCGGCAATGAAAAGGAGTACGGGGATCATTTTAACGGCATATTTTATTGCTATTTATTTGCTCTTGATTGGTATATTAACCAAACCCAAAAAACTACCCCATCATCCCCTAGCGTAAAACTCACCCCCAAAAAGATGATGAAAATCGAAAATTCAACCCCAAGGAATTAATTGCTAATTCATTGCTAATTTATTACGGAAAGAAAAAATTTATTGCTGTAGCCCTTTCCGAGAAACAGTGGGTGCTGCTAGCTTTACGGTAAAGCTAGCAGCACCCACTCTATATCTCGGCAATGAAAAGGAGTACGACGATCATTTTAACGGCATATTTTATTGCTATTTAATTGCTCTTGATTGGTATATTAACCAATCCTGAAAAGCTATCCCATCATCCCCTAGCGTAAAACTCACCCCCAAAAAGATGATGAAAATCGAAAATTCAACCCCAAGGAATTAATTGCAACTTATTGCTAATTTATTACGGAAAGAAAAAATTTATTGCTGTAGCCGTTTCCGAGAAACAGTGGGTGCTGCTAGCTTTACGGTAAAGCTAGCAGCACCCACTCTATATCTAGGCAATGAAAAGGAGTACGGGGATCATTTTAACGGCATATTTTATTGCTATTTAATTGCTCTTGATTGGTATATTAACCAAACCCAAAAAACTACCCCATCATCCCCTAGCGTAAAACTCACCCCCAAAAAGATGATGGAAATCGAAAATTAAATCCCAAGGAATTAATAGCTAATTTATTGCTAATTTATTACGGAAAGAAAAAATTTATTGCTGTAGCCCTTTCCGAGAAACAGTGGGTGCTGCTAGCTTTACGGTAAAGCTAGCAGCACCCACTCTATATCTCGGCAATGAAAAGGTGTACGGGGATCATTTTAACGGCATATTTTATTGCTATTTAATTGCTCTTGATTGGTATATTAACCAAACCCAAAAAACTACCCCATCATCCCCTAGCGTAAAACTCACCCCCAAAAAGATGATGAAAATCGAAAATTCAACCCCAAGGAATTAATTGCTAATTTATTGCTAATTTATTACGGAAAGAAAAAATATATTGCTGTAGCCGTTTCCTAGAAACAGTGGGTGCTGCTAGCTTTACGGTAAAGCTAGCAGCACCCACTCTATATCTCGGCAATGAAAAGGAGTACGGGGATCATTTTAACGGCATATTTTATTGCTATTTATTTGCTCTTGATTGGTATATTAACCAAACCCAAAAAACTACCCCATCATCCCCTAGCGTAAAACTCACCCCCAAAAAGATGATGAAAATCGAAAATTCAACCCCAAGGAATTAATTGCTAATTTATTGCTAATTTATTACGGAAAGAAAAAATTTATTGCTGTAGCCGTTTCCGAGAAACAGTGGGTGCTGCTAGCTTTACGGTAAAGCTAGCAGCACCCACTCTATATCTCGGCAATGAAAAGGAGTACGACGATCATTTTAACGGCATATTTTATTGCTATTTAATTGCTCTTGATTGGTATATTAACCAAACCCAAAAAACTACCCCATCATCCCCTAGCGTAAAACTCACCCCCAAAAAGATGATGAAAATCGAAAATTCAACCCCAAGGAATTAATTGCTAATTCATTGCTAATTTATTACGGAAAGAAAAAATTTATTGCTGTAGCCCTTTCCGAGAAACAGTGGGTGCTGCTAGCTTTACGGTAAAGCTAGCAGCACCCACTCTATATCTCGGCAATGAAAAGGAGTACGGGGATCATTTTAACGGCATATTTTATTGCTATTTAATTGCTCTTGATTGGTATATTAACCAAACCCAAAAAACTACCCCATCATCCCCTAGCGTAAAACTCACCCCCAAAAAGATGATGGAAATCGAAAATTAAATCCCAAGGAATTAATAGCTAATTTATTGCTAATTTATTACGGAAAGAAAAAATTTATTGCTGTAGCCCTTTCCGAGAAACAGTGGGTGCTGCTAGCTTTACGGTAAAGCTAGCAGCACCCACTCTATATCTCGGCAATGAAAAGGTGTACGGGGATCATTTTAACGGCATATTTTATTGCTATTTAATTGCTCTTGATTGGTATATTAACCAAACCCAAAAAACTACCCCATCATCCCCTAGCGTAAAACTCACCCCCAAAAAGATTATGAAAATCGAAAATTCAACCCCAAGGAATTAATTGCTAATTTATTGCTAATTTATTACGGAAAGAAAAAATATATTGCTGTAGCCGTTTCCTAGAAACAGTGGGTGCTGCTAGCTTTACGGTAAAGCTAGCAGCACCCACTCTATATCTCGGCAATGAAAAGGAGTACGGGGATCATTTTAACGGCATATTTTATTGCTATTTATTTGCTCTTGATTGGTATATTAACCAAACCCAAAAAACTACCCCATCATCCCCTAGCGTAAAACTCACCCCCAAAAAGATGATGAAAATCGAAAATTCAACCCCAAGGAATTAATTGCTAATTTATTGCTAATTTATTACGGAAAGAAAAAATTTATTGCTGTAGCCGTTTCCGAGAAACAGTGGGTGCTGCTAGCTTTACGGTAAAGCTAGCAGCACCCACTCTATATCTCGGCAATGAAAAGGAGTACGACGATCATTTTAACGGCATATTTTATTGCTATTTAATTGCTCTTGATTGGTATATTAACCAAACCCAAAAAACTACCCCATCATCCCCTAGCGTAAAACTCACCCCCAAAAAGATGATGAAAATCGAAAATTCAACCCCAAGGAATTAATTGCTAATTCATTGCTAATTTATTACGGAAAGAAAAAATTTATTGCTGTAGCCCTTTCCGAGAAACAGTGGGTGCTGCTAGCTTTACGGTAAAGCTAGCAGCACCCACTCTATATCTCGGCAATGAAAAGGAGTACGGGGATCATTTTAACGGCATATTTTATTGCTATTTAATTGCTCTTGATTGGTATATTAACCAAACCCAAAAAACTACCCCATCATCCCCTAGCGTAAAACTCACCCCCAAAAAGATGATGAAAATCGAAAATTCAACCCCAAGGAATTGATTGCTAATTTATTGCTAATTTATTACGGAAAGAAAAAATCTATTGCTGTAGCCGTTTCCGAGAAACAGTGGGTGCTGCTAGCTTTACGGTAAAGCTAGCAGCACCCACTCTATATCTAGGCAATGAAAAGGAGTACGGGGATCATTTTAACGGCATATTTTATTGCTATTTAATTGCTCTTGATTGGTATATTAACCAATCCTGAAAAGCTATCCCATAATCCCCTAGCGTAAAACTCACCCCCAAAAAGATGATGAAAATCGAAAATTCAACCCCAAGGAATTAATTGCAATTTATTGCTAATTTATTTCGGAAAGAAAAAATTTATTGCTGTAGCCGTTTCCGAGAAACAGTGGGTGCTGCTAGCTTTACGGTAAAGCTAGCAGCACCCACTCTATATCTAGGCAATGAAAAGGAGTACGGGGATCTTTTAACGGCATATTTTATTGCTATTTAATTGCTCTTGATTGGTATATTAACCAAACCCAAAAAACTACCCCATCATCCCCTAGCGTAAAACTCACCCCCAAAAAGATGATGGAAATCGAAAATTAAATCCCAAGGAATTAATAGCTAATTTATTGCTAATTTATTACGGAAAGAAAAAATTTATTGCTGTAGCCCTTTCCGAGAAACAGTGGGTGCTGCTAGCTTTACGGTAAAGCTAGCAGCACCCACTCTATATCTCGGCAATGAAAAGGTGTACGGGGATCATTTTAACGGCATATTTTATTGCTATTTAATTGCTCTTGATTGGTAAACCAAACCCAAAAAACTACCCCATCATCCCCTAGCGTAAAACTCACCCCCAAAAAGATGATGAAAATCGAAAATTCAACCCCAAGGAATTAATTGCTAATTTATTGCTAATTTATTACGGAAAGAAAAAATCTATTGCTGTAGCCGTTTCCTAGAAACAGTGGGTGCTGCTAGCTTTACGGTAAAGCTAGCAGCACCCACTCTATATCTCGGCAATGAAAAGGAGTACGGGGATCATTTTAACGGCATATTTTATTGCTATTTATTTGCTCTTGATTGGTATATTAACCAAACCCAAAAAACTACCCCATCATCCCCTAGCGTAAAACTCACCCCCAAAAAGATGATGAAAATCGAAAATTCAACCCCAAGGAATTAATTGCTAATTCATTGCTAATTTATTACGGAAAGAAAAAATTTATTGCTGTAGCCCTTTCCGAGAAACAGTGGGTGCTGCTAGCTTTACGGTAAAGCTAGCAGCACCCACTCTATATCTCGGCAATGAAAAGGAGTACGACGATCATTTTAACGGCATATTTTATTGCTATTTAATTGCTCTTGATTGGTATATTAACCAATCCTGAAAAGCTATCCCATCATCCCCTAGCGTAAAACTCACCCCCAAAAAGATGATGAAAATCGAAAATTCAACCCCAAGGAATTAATTGCAACTTATTGCTAATTTATTACGGAAAGAAAAAATTTATTGCTGTAGCCGTTTCCGAGAAACAGTGGGTGCTGCTAGCTTTACGGTAAAGCTAGCAGCACCCACTCTATATCTAGGCAATGAAAAGGAGTACGGGGATCATTTTAACGGCATATTTTATTGCTATTTAATTGCTCTTGATTGGTATATTAACCAAACCCAAAAAACTACCCCATCATCCCCTAGCGTAAAACTCACCCCCAAAAAGATGATGGAAATCGAAAATTAAATCCCAAGGAATTAATAGCTAATTTATTGCTAATTTATTACGGAAAGAAAAAATTTATTGCTGTAGCCCTTTCCGAGAAACAGTGGGTGCTGCTAGCTTTACGGTAAAGCTAGCAGCACCCACTCTATATCTCGGCAATGAAAAGGTGTACGGGGATCATTTTAACGGCATATTTTATTGCTATTTAATTGCTCTTGATTGGTATATTAACCAAACCCAAAAAACTACCCCATCATCCCCTAGCGTAAAACTCACCCCCAAAAAGATGATGAAAATCGAAAATTCAACCCCAAGGAATTAATTGCTAATTTATTGCTAATTTATTACGGAAAGAAAAAATATATTGCTGTAGCCGTTTCCTAGAAACAGTGGGTGCTGCTAGCTTTACGGTAAAGCTAGCAGCACCCACTCTATATCTCGGCAATGAAAAGGAGTACGGGGATCATTTTAACGGCATATTTTATTGCTATTTATTTGCTCTTGATTGGTATATTAACCAAACCCAAAAAACTACCCCATCATCCCCTAGCGTAAAACTCACCCCCAAAAAGATGATGAAAATCGAAAATTCAACCCCAAGGAATTAATTGCTAATTTATTGCTAATTTATTACGGAAAGAAAAAATTTATTGCTGTAGCCGTTTCCGAGAAACAGTGGGTGCTGCTAGCTTTACGGTAAAGCTAGCAGCACCCACTCTATATCTCGGCAATGAAAAGGAGTACGACGATCATTTTAACGGCATATTTTATTGCTATTTAATTGCTCTTGATTGGTATATTAACCAAACCCAAAAAACTACCCCATCATCCCCTAGCGTAAAACTCACCCCCAAAAAGATGATGAAAATCGAAAATTCAACCCCAAGGAATTAATTGCTAATTCATTGCTAATTTATTACGGAAAGAAAAAATTTATTGCTGTAGCCGTTTCCGAGAAACAGTGGGTGCTGCTAGCTTTACGGTAAAGCTAGCAGCACCCACTCTATATCTAGGCAATGAAAAGGAGTACGGGGATCATTTTAACGGCATATTTTATTGCTATTTAATTGCTCTTGATTGGTATATTAACCAAACCCAAAAAACTACCCCATCATCCCCTAGCGTAAAACTCACCCCCAAAAAGATGATGAAAATCGAAAATTAAATCCCAAGGAATTAATAGCTAATTTATTGCTAATTTATTACGGAAAGAAAAAATTTATTGCTGTAGCCCTTTCCGAGAAACGGTGGGTGCTGCTAGCTTTACGGTAAAGCTAGCAGCACCCACTCTATATCTCGGCAATGAAAAGGAGTACGACGATCATTTTAACGGCATATTTTATTGCTATTTAATTGCTCTTGATTTGTATATTAACCAAACCCCAAAAACTACCCCATCATCCCCTAGCGTAAAACTCACCCCCAAAAAGATGATGAAAATCGAAAATTCAACCCCAAGGAATTAATTGCTAATTTATTGCTTATTTATTACGGAAAGAAAAAATTTATTGCTGTAGCCGTTTCCGAGAAACAGTGGGTGCTGCTAGCTTTACGGTAAAGCTAGCAGCACCCACTCTATATCTCGGCAATGAAAAGGAGTACGACGATCATTTTAACGGCATATTTTATTGCTATTTAATTGCTCTTGATTGGTATATTAACCAAACCCAAAAAACTACCCCATCATCCCCTAGCGTAAAACTCACCCCCAAAAAGATGATGAAAATCGAAAATTCAACCCCAAGGAATTAATTGCTAATTCATTGCTAATTTATTACGGAAAGAAAAAATTTATTGCTGTAGCCCTTTCCGAGAAACAGTGGGTGCTGCTAGCTTTACGGTAAAGCTAGCAGCACCCACTCTATATCTCGGCAATGAAAAGGAGTACGACGATCATTTTAACGGCATATTTTATTGCTATTTAATTGCTCTTGATTGGTATATTAACCAATCCTGAAAAGCTATCCCATCATCCCCTAGCGTAAAACTCACCCCCAAAAAGATGATGAAAATCTAAAATTCAACCCCAAGGAATTAATTGCAACTTATTGCTAATTTATTACGGAAAGAAAAAATTTATTGCTGTAGCCGTTTCCGAGAAACAGTGGGTGCTGCTAGCTTTACGGTAAAGCTAGCAGCACCCACTCTATATCTAGGCAATGAAAAGGAGTACGGGGATCATTTTAACGGCATATTTTATTGCTATTTAATTGCTCTTGATTGGTATATTAACCAAAGCCAAAAAACTACCCCATCATCCCCTAGCGTAAAACTCACCCCCAATAAGATGATGGAAATCAAAAATTAAATCCCAAGGAATTAATAGCTAATTTATTGCTAATTTATTACGGAAAGAAAAAATTTATTGCTGTAGCCCTTTCCGAGAAACAGTGGGTGCTGCTAGCTTTACGGTAAAGCTAGCAGCACCCACTCTATATCTCGGCAATGAAAAGGTGTACGGGGATCATTTTAACGGCATATTTTATTGCTATTTAATTGCTCTTGATTGGTATATTAACCAAACCCAAAAAACTACCCCATCATCCCCTAGCGTAAAACTCACCCCCAAAAAGATGATGAAAATCGAAAATTCAACCCCAAGGAATTAATTGCTAATTTATTGCTAATTTATTACGGAAAGAAAAAATATATTGCTGTAGCCGTTTCCTAGAAACAGTGGGTGCTGCTAGCTTTACGGTAAAGCTAGCAGCACCCACTCTATATCTCGGCAATGAAAAGGAGTACGGGGATCATTTTAACGGCATATTTTATTGCTATTTATTTGCTCTTGATTGGTATATTAACCAAACCCAAAAAACTACCCCATCATCCCCTAGCGTAAAACTCACCCCCAAAAAGATGATGAAAATCGAAAATTCAACCCCAAGCTAATTAATTGCTAATTTATTGCTAATTTATTACGGAAAGAAAAAAATTATTGCTGTAGCCGTTTCCGAGAAACAGTGGGTGCTGCTAGCTTTACGGTAAAGCTAGCAGCACCCACTCTATATCTCGGCAATGAAAAGGAGTACGACGATCATTTTAACGGCATATTTTATTGCTATTTAATTGCTCTTGATTGGTATATTAACCAAACCCAAAAAACTACCCCATCATCCCCTAGCGTAAAACTCACCCCCAAAAAGATGATGAAAATCGAAAATTCAACCCCAAGGAATTAATTGCAATTTATTGCTAATTTATTACGGAAGGAAAAAATTTATTGCTGTAGCCGTTTCCGAGAAACAGTGGGTGCTGCTAGCTTTACGGTAAAGCTAGCAGCACCCACTCTATATCTAGGCAATGAAAAGGAGTACGGGGATAATTTTAACGGCATATTTTATTGCTATTTAATTGCTCTTGATTGGTATATTAACCAAACCCAAAAAACTACCCCATCATCCCCTAGCGTAAAACTCACCCCCAAAAAGATGATGAAAATCGAAAATTCAACCCCAAGGAATTAATTGCTAATTCATTGCTAATTTATTACGGAAAGAAAAAATTTATTGCTGTAGCCCTTTCCGAGAAACAGTGGGTGCTGCTAGCTTTACGGTAAAGCTAGCAGCACCCACTCTATATCTCGGCAATGAAAAGGAGTACGGGGATCATTTTAACGGCATATTTTATTGCTATTTAATTGCTCTTGATTGGTATATTAACCAAACCCAAAAAACTACCCCATCATCCCCTAGCGTAAAACTCACCCCCAAAAAGATGATGAAAATCGAAAATTCAACCCCAAGGAATTAATTGCTAATTTATTGCTAATTTATTACGGAAAGAAAAAATCTATTGCTGTAGCCGTTTCCGAGAAACAGTGGGTGCTGCTAGCTTTACGGTAAAGCTAGCAGCACCCACTCTATATCTAGGCAATGAAAAGGAGTACGGGGATCATTTTAACGGCATATTTTATTGCTATTTAATTGCTCTTGATTGGTATATTAACCAATCCTGAAAAGCTATCCCATCATCCCCTAGCGTAAAACTCACCCCCAAAAAGATGATGAAAATCGAAAATTCAACCCCAAGGAATTAATTGCAATTTATTGCTAATTTATTACGGAAAGAAAAAATTTATTGCTGTAGCCGTTTCCGAGAAACAGTGGGTGCTGCTAGCTTTACGGTAAAGCTAGCAGCACCCACTCTATATCTCGGCAATGAAAAGGTGTACGGGGATCATTTTAACGGCATATTTTATTGCTATTTAATTGCTCTTGATTGGTATATTAACCAAACCCAAAAAACTACCCCATCATCCCCTAGCGTAAAACTCACCCCCAAAAAGATGATGAAAATCGAAAATTCAACCCCAAGGAATTAATTGCTAATTTATTGCTAATTTATTACGGAAAGAAAAAATCTATTGCTGTAGCCGTTTCCTAGAAACAGTGGGTGCTGCTAGCTTTACGGTAAAGCTAGCAGCACCCACTCTATATCTCGGCAATGAAAAGGAGTACGGGGATCATTTTAACGGCATATTTTATTGCTATTTATTTGCTCTTGATTGGTATATTAACCAAACCCAAAAAACTACCCCATCATCCCCTAGCGTAAAACTCACCCCCAAAAAGATGATGAAAATCGAAAATTCAACCCCAAGGAATTAATTGCTAATTTATTGCTAATTTATTACGGAAAGAAAAAATTTATTGCTGTAGCCGTTTCCGAGAATCAGTGGGTGCTGCTAGCTTTACGGTAAAGCTAGCAGCACCCACTCTATATCTCGGCAATGAAAAGGAGTACGACGATCATTTTAACGGCATATTTTATTGCTATTTAATTGCTCTTGATTTGTATATTAACCAAACCCCAAAAACTACCCCATCATCCCCTAGCGTAAAACTCACCCCCAAAAAGATGATGAAAATCGAAAATTCAACCCCAAGGAATTAATTGCTAATTTATTGCTTATTTATTACGGAAAGAAAAAATTTATTGCTGTAGCCGTTTCCGAGAAACAGTGGGTGCTGCTAGCTTTACGGTAAAGCTAGCAGCACCCACTCTATATCTCGGCAATGAAAAGGAGTACGACGATCATTTTAACGGCATATTTTATTGCTATTTAATTGCTCTTGATTGGTATATTAACCAAACCCAAAAAACTACCCCATCATCCCCTAGCGTAAAACTCACCCCCAAAAAGATGATGAAAATCGAAAATTCAACCCCAAGGAATTAATTGCTAATTCATTGCTAATTTATTACGGAAAGAAAAAATTTATTGCTGTAGCCCTTTCCGAGAAACAGTGGGTGCTGCTAGCTTTACGGTAAAGCTAGCAGCACCCACTCTATATCTCGGCAATGAAAAGGAGTACGACGATCATTTTAACGGCATATTTTATTGCTATTTAATTGCTCTTGATTGGTATATTAACCAATCCTGAAAAGCTATCCCATCATCCCCTAGCGTAAAACTCACCCCCAAAAAGATGATGAAAATCGAAAATTCAACCCCAAGGAATTAATTGCAACTTATTGCTAATTTATTACGGAAAGAAAAAATTTATTGCTGTAGCCGTTTCCGAGAAACAGTGGGTGCTGCTAGCTTTACGGTAAAGCTAGCAGCACCCACTCTATATCTAGGCAATGAAAAGGAGTACGGGGATCATTTTAACGGCATATTTTATTGCTATTTAATTGCTCTTGATTGGTATATTAACCAAACCCAAAAAACTACCCCATCATCCCCTAGCGTAAAACTCACCCCCAAAAAGATGATGGAAATCGAAAATTAAATCCCAAGGAATTAATAGCTAATTTATTGCTAATTTATTACGGAAAGAAAAAATTTATTGCTGTAGCCCTTTCCGAGAAACAGTGGGTGCTGCTAGCTTTACGGTAAAGCTAGCAGCACCCACTCTATATCTCGGTAATGAAAAGGTGTACGGGGATCATTTTAACGGCATATTTTATTGCTATTTAATTGCTCTTGATTGGTATATTAACCAAACCCAAAAAACTACCCCATCATCCCCTAGCGTAAAACTCACCCCCAAAAAGATGATGAAAATCGAAAATTCAACCCCAAGGAATTAATTGCTAATTTATTGCTAATTTATTACGGAAAGAAAAAATCTATTGCTGTAGCCGTTTCCTAGAAACAGTGGGTGCTGCTAGCTTTACGGTAAAGCTAGCAGCACCCACTCTATATCTCGGCAATGAAAAGGAGTACGGGGATCATTTTAACGGCATATTTTATTGCTATTTATTTGCTCTTGATTGGTATATTAACCAAACCCAAAAAACTACCCCATCATCCCCTAGCGTAAAACTCACCCCCAAAAAGATGATGAAAATCGAAAATTCAACCCCAAGGAATTAATTGCTAATTTATTGCTAATTTATTACGGAAAGAAAAAATCTATTGCTGTAGCCGTTTCCGAGAAACAGTGGGTGCTGCTAGCTTTACGGTAAAGCTAGCAGCACCCACTCTATATCTAGGCAATGAAAAGGAGTACGGGGATCATTTTAACGGCATATTTTATTGCTATTTAATTGCTCTTGATTGGTATATTAACCAATCCTGAAAAGCTATCCCATCATCCCCTAGCGTAAAACTCACCCCCAAAAAGATGATGAAAATCGAAAATTCAACCCCAAGGAATTAATTGCAATTTATTGCTAATTTATTACGGAAAGAAAAAATTTATTGCTGTAGCCGTTTCCGAGAAACAGTGGGTGCTGCTAGCTTTACGGTAAAGCTAGCAGCACCCACTCTATATCTCGGCAATGAAAAGGTGTACGGGGATCATTTTAACGGCATATTTTATTGCTATTTAATTGCTCTTGATTGGTATATTAACCAAACCCAAAAAACTACCCCATCATCCCCTAGCGTAAAACTCACCCCCAAAAAGATGATGAAAATCGAAAATTCAACCCCAAGGAATTAATTGCTAATTTATTGCTAATTTATTACGGAAAGAAAAAATCTATTGCTGTAGCCGTTTCCTAGAAACAGTGGGTGCTGCTAGCTTTACGGTAAAGCTAGCAGCACCCACTCTATATCTCGGCAATGAAAAGGAGTACGGGGATCATTTTAACGGCATATTTTATTGCTATTTATTTGCTCTTGATTGGTATATTAACCAAACCCAAAAAACTACCCCATCATCCCCTAGCGTAAAACTCACCCCCAAAAAGATGATGAAAATCGAAAATTCAACCCCAAGGAATTAATTGCTAATTTATTGCTAATTTATTACGGAAAGAAAAAATTTATTGCTGTAGCCGTTTCCGAGAATCAGTGGGTGCTGCTAGCTTTACGGTAAAGCTAGCAGCACCCACTCTATATCTCGGCAATGAAAAGGAGTACGACGATCATTTTAACGGCATATTTTATTGCTATTTAATTGCTCTTGATTTGTATATTAACCAAACCCCAAAAACTACCCCATCATCCCCTAGCGTAAAACTCACCCCCAAAAAGATGATGAAAATCGAAAATTCAACCCCAAGGAATTAATTGCTAATTTATTGCTTATTTATTACGGAAAGAAAAAATTTATTGCTGTAGCCGTTTCCGAGAAACAGTGGGTGCTGCTAGCTTTACGGTAAAGCTAGCAGCACCCACTCTATATCTCGGCAATGAAAAGGAGTACGACGATCATTTTAACGGCATATTTTATTGCTATTTAATTGCTCTTGATTGGTATATTAACCAAACCCAAAAAACTACCCCATCATCCCCTAGCGTAAAACTCACCCCCAAAAAGATGATGAAAATCGAAAATTCAACCCCAAGGAATTAATTGCTAATTCATTGCTAATTTATTACGGAAAGAAAAAATTTATTGCTGTAGCCCTTTCCGAGAAACAGTGGGTGCTGCTAGCTTTACGGTAAAGCTAGCAGCACCCACTCTATATCTCGGCAATGAAAAGGAGTACGACGATCATTTTAACGGCATATTTTATTGCTATTTAATTGCTCTTGATTGGTATATTAACCAATCCTGAAAAGCTATCCCATCATCCCCTAGCGTAAAACTCACCCCCAAAAAGATGATGAAAATCGAAAATTCAACCCCAAGGAATTAATTGCAACTTATTGCTAATTTATTACGGAAAGAAAAAATTTATTGCTGTAGCCGTTTCCGAGAAACAGTGGGTGCTGCTAGCTTTACGGTAAAGCTAGCAGCACCCACTCTATATCTAGGCAATGAAAAGGAGTACGGGGATCATTTTAACGGCATATTTTATTGCTATTTAATTGCTCTTGATTGGTATATTAACCAAACCCAAAAAACTACCCCATCATCCCCTAGCGTAAAACTCACCCCCAAAAAGATGATGGAAATCGAAAATTAAATCCCAAGGAATTAATAGCTAATTTATTGCTAATTTATTACGGAAAGAAAAAATTTATTGCTGTAGCCCTTTCCGAGAAACAGTGGGTGCTGCTAGCTTTACGGTAAAGCTAGCAGCACCCACTCTATATCTCGGTAATGAAAAGGTGTACGGGGATCATTTTAACGGCATATTTTATTGCTATTTAATTGCTCTTGATTGGTATATTAACCAAACCCAAAAAACTACCCCATCATCCCCTAGCGTAAAACTCACCCCCAAAAAGATGATGAAAATCGAAAATTCAACCCCAAGGAATTAATTGCTAATTTATTGCTAATTTATTACGGAAAGAAAAAATCTATTGCTGTAGCCGTTTCCTAGAAACAGTGGGTGCTGCTAGCTTTACGGTAAAGCTAGCAGCACCCACTCTATATCTCGGCAATGAAAAGGAGTACGGGGATCATTTTAACGGCATATTTTATTGCTATTTATTTGCTCTTGATTGGTATATTAACCAAACCCAAAAAACTACCCCATCATCCCCTAGCGTAAAACTCACCCCCAAAAAGATGATGAAAATCGAAAATTCAACCCCAAGGAATTAATTGCTAATTTATTACGGAAAGAAAAAATTTATTGCTGTAGCCGTTTCCGAGAAACAGTGGGTGCTGCTAGCTTTACGGTAAAGCTAGCAGCACCCACTCTATATCTCGGCAATGAAAAGGAGTACGACGATCATTTTAACGGCATATTTTATTGCTATTTAATTGCTCTTGATTGGTATATTAACCAAACCCAAAAAACTACCCCATCATCCCCTAGCGTAAAACTCACCCCCAAAAAGATGATGAAAATCGAAAATTCAACCCCAAGGAATTAATTGCTAATTCATTGCTAATTTATTACGGAAAGAAAAAATTTATTGCTGTAGCCGTTTCCGAGAAACAGTGGGTGCTGCTAGCTTTACGGTAAAGCTAGCAGCACCCACTCTATATCTAGGCAATGAAAAGGAGTACGGGGATCATTTTAACGGCATATTTTATTGCTATTTAATTGCTCTTGATTGGTATATTAACCAAACCCAAAAAACTACCCCATCATCCCCTAGCGTAAAACTCACCCCCAAAAAGATGATGAAAATCGAAAATTAAATCCCAAGGAATTAATAGCTAATTTATTGCTAATTTATTACGGAAAGAAAAAATTTATTGCTGTAGCCCTTTCCGAGAAACGGTGGGTGCTGCTAGCTTTACGGTAAAGCTAGCAGCACCCACTCTATATCTCGGCAATGAAAAGGAGTACAGGGATAATTTTAACGGCATATTTTATTGCTCTTGATTGGTATATTAACCAATCCTGAACATCTACCCCATCATCCCCTAGCGCGAAACTCACCCCCGAAAAAATTATGAAAATCGAAAATTCAACCCCAAGGAATTAATGACTAATTTATTGCTAATTTAATACGAAAAGAAAAAATTTATTGCTATAGCCGTTTCCGAGAAACAGTGGGTGCTGCTAGCTTTACGGTAAAGCTAGCAGCACCCACCCTATATCTCGACAATGAAAAGGAATACAGGGCCCATTTTAACGGCATATTTTATTGCTAATTAATTGCTCTTGATTGATATATTAACCAATCTCTAAAAACTACCCCATCATCCCCTAGCGGGAAACTCACCCCCGAAAAAATTATGAAAATCGAAAATTCGACCCCAAGGAATTAATTACTAATTTATTGCTAATTTATTACAAAAAGAAAAAATTTATTGCTGTAGCCATTTCCGAGAAACAGTGGGTGCTGCTAGCTTTACGGTTAAAGCTATATCTCGGCAAGAAAAATGGGTACAGGGTCCATCTTGGCGACCAATTTTATTGCTAATTATTTTTAATAATTCTGTCAAAATTCCGTCCTGTCAATTCTGTAAATATTCTGGACGCTACCGGAGAAGCCCCTGGAACGAAAATAATAAACAAAAACCAAAAGTGGTCAACGAAAACACCATGGTTTACACTAGAGGTTAAATAAAACTGTCACCAAAAAAAGAAAGCTTTCCTAAAATATAGGTCAGAAAAAACGAATGAATCATATGAAAACTATAAAAGAGTAAGAACTGAAACTCATCAATTGGTAAGAAAAACAATAACAGATTATACTGGGAAAGATTCACAAAAGGACTAGGGATGGATTTCTATGGACAACAGAAATAAGGCGCTTCATAAGACAACAAAGAAGCGAAATGAAAGAACTAGTTGAAATAGAACACATAAAAGAGGATACGTGGGTGGCCTTCCTGACAGAAATTTTTAAAAAAGAAAACGAAAAATCTTTACCAGAAACACCAAATAAAATCAAATATCAAATGAACTCTTATAATATGGTGGTGTACGTACAACAACTGCAACTTCTTATTCATAAAATAATCGCCACGAACAGAATACCAGATGAATGGAGAAGAGCGATCATGCTGAGGTTCTTCAAGAAAGGAGATAAGAAGGAACCCAATAACTATCGAGCAATAAATATTTTAAATACAACACTCAAATTGACAACAAGAATTATAGCGACAAAGATAAACGAACGAATAACTCTGCAAGAGGAGCAGCAAGGATTTCGGACAGGAAGATCATAAAGGCACGGATGCAGTTTTTGTAATGACAAATAAAAGAAAAGTCGCTGGAATATAATAAATGAGCATATATTATGTGGCTGATAGATTTGGAGAAAGCGCTTGATAGAGTGATAATTCGGAACGCGACACATTTATTATATGAAAAGGGAATATCAGTGGATTTAGTAAAAACCATTGAGAATATAATATGTATGAAGATAGCATAGCGATATGTCTGTAAACCTGTATTGCCCCAGTTCCCAATATATCTTTTCATAACTGTAGCAGTTAGTGCTAGGTTTGTCCTAGTTTGTTCTGTAATTTTGAAGTTTGTTCTAAAAAAATAAAAGAGTTATTCAATATAAAATGTGGCGCTCCAAGTTTACGTAAAGTTGTATTGCCCATATAGAACCCAAACGATTAGAGAAAATCTGAATAAACCACAAGTTAGTGCTAGGTTTGTTTTGCATTTTTGCCAAAGCGTGTAATTTGTTCTGTATAAACAAAAAATATATACAAGATATAATGTGGCGCTCCAAGTTTACGTAAAGCTGTATTGCCCATATAGAATCCAAACGATTAGAGAAAATCTGAATAAACCACAAGTTAGTGCTAGGTTTGTTCTGCATTTTTGCCAAAGCGTGTAATTTGTTCTGCATAAACAAAAAAGATATACAAGATATAATGTGGCGCTCCAAGTTTACGTAAAGCTGTATTGCCCATATAGAATCCAAACGATTAGAGAAAATCTGAATAAACCACAAGTTAGTGCTAGGTTTGTTCTGCATTTTTGCCAAAGCGTGTAATTTTTTCTGCATAAACAAAAAAGATATACAAGATATAATGTGGCGCTCCAAGTTTGCGTAAAGCTGTACTGCCCATATAGAATCAAAACGATTAGAGAAAATCTGAATAAACCACAAGTTAGTGCTAGGTTTGTTCTGCATTTTTGCCAAAGCGTGTAATTTGTTCTGCATAAACAAAAAAGATATACAAGATATAATGTGGCGCTCCAAGTTTACGTAAAGCTGTATTGCCCATATAGAATCCAAACGATTAGAGAAAATCTGAATAAACCACAAGTTAGTGCTAGGTTTGTTCTGCATTTTTGCCAAAGAGTGTAATTTGTTCTGCATAAACAAAAAAGATATACAAGATATAATATGGCGCTCCAAGTTTACGTAAAGCTGTACTGCCCATATAAAATCAAAACGATCAGAGAAAATCTGAATAAACCACAAGTTAGTGCTAGGTTTGTTCTGCATTTTTGCCAAAGCATGTAATTTGTTCTGCATAAACAAAAAAGATATACAAGATATAATGTGGCGCTTCAAGTTTACGTAAAGTTGTCCTGCCCCATATAGAATCCAAACGATATCTGAATAAACCACAAGTTAGTGCTAGGTTTGTTCTGCATTTTTACCAAAGCGTGTAATATGTTCTGCATAAACAAAAAAGTTATACAAGATATACATATGTATAATGTTTCGCTACAATTTTGCGTAAAGCAGTACTGTTCCATATTATAGAATTAAAACCATTGAAGACATTTTGAATATACGTCATTCCACGAATATACGACTGTTTTGGATTATCAAGACAACGAATATTTTACTGTGCAACATAAGAAGTACGAAAGTAAATTGCTCTAATAATTATTTCAATAAGCAACAATGTAATTTGCAATTTAGTTTTGTTCTTCATATTTTGCACAGTAAAATATTCGTTGTTAAGATAATCCAAAACAGTCGTATATTCGTGAAATGGATAAACCTAAATAGACCATATTATAATAAGTTAGTGCTGGGTTTGTTCTGCTGTCAAAGCGTGAAATTTGCGCAAAAACAGTTACACAAGATATTATGCGTTGCTCCAATTCTACCTAAATGTACTTCCCCATAATATAAAATCCAAAAAAAAATTGAATAGGCTAACTTTGTTATAAAGCTCATTCACAATAATTCTAAGAATTGACTTATGCAGAATTTAAGAGTAACCCGCTGATAAAGTCGAAGCAATAAAGGGATTTCAGGTAAATATAAGAGCCAAACCACACGGACCACGCTGCAGCGCTACTCTGTGGATCCACAGAGTGGCTGACGATGATTTACCGTGGGCTCTTATGTAGAGTGGCCGGCGCACCCCACACGAGCGTTTGTAGCCGGCCACAGTCGCTCGCATAAGAACCCACGGTAAACTAGTTTTGTGGATCCACAGCGTAGCGCTGCAGCGTGGTCCGTGTGGTTTGAGGGTAAGTATTGAAATGGGCCGGCTTAAGAAATTTTATATTTCATTTGGTATTAACTTAACATTACATATTTATTTTAAATAAATATCTAGGTAAATAAGGGAAAAATACAGAAACTGATAGAGTATTAGAATTAATTAATTATTATATTTTTCTGTGTCGATTCTTTATTAAATATATCCCAATTTTGAAAGTAATTAACAATTTTTGTTATGTTATAGGTATTTTCCTAAGAAGTGCGGAAAGTCATACTTTTCTGCACGCGATTGCGCGAAGCGGAGTTCGGCAATCAGTCGAGTGCGGAAAATAGATTTTCCGCAAGAGTTAGGAACAATATTTTTTCTACGAGCGTGTAAAAAATGACCAAATCTTAATCAATTAATTGGGTCTATTGAATAAAAAGAAGTATTTGCTTTTACTTCCTCGTATTTAAGTATTTACTTAACGGTAATTGAATAAAGCATTAAAGAAATGACTTTATTCAATTAGTATTAAGTAAATACTTAAATACTTGTAAGTAAAAGCAAATACTTCTTTTTATTCAATAGACCCATTGAATTAATTGCACATTCTGAACAAATGCACCTGCTAGGTTTGTCCAAACAAATGCAGAAAGTCATACTTTTCCGCACGCGACTGCAGTTTGCCGAACGACGCGAAGCGGGAGTTCGGCAAGCAGTCGAGTGCGGAAAAGAGACTTTCTACAAGCGTTAGGAACAATATTTTTTCTACGAGTCTTTAAAAAATGACCAAATCTTAATCAACTAATTTAATTAATATGAAAATACATACACAAATTAATTCTTTGACAAGGTTGTCAAAACCAAAGTTTCAGCATAATTGGTTAGCATGACGACGATCTTGGTTTCCATGACGACGATGCAAAACCACTGTTATTGTCTACTGATTTGACTTTCGAATATTATGTCAAAATTATTTTATTTCATCGAATTCTCGCGTTAATTTCATTAAAACATAAACACAATAAGATATATTTGAAATAAATTAGTAAATAATATATATATATATTATTTTATTGCATGTATTATAATTACTTTAAGGCCATATTAACATATCTAAATTAACACGCGTGCGGAAAAGTAAAACGCGTGCGGAAAAGTAAAACGCGTGGGGAAAAGTAAAACGCGTGCGGAAAAGTAAAACGTATGCGGAAAAGTAAAACGCGTGCGGAAAAGTAACACGCGTGCGGAAAAGTAAAACTTTCTAAACAAAAATGCGTGCGCGAAAGTAGACATTTTTGCACGCTCGTAGAAAAAATAAATTGCAAGTGAAATAATAAAATAGTGAAATGAAAATTAAAATACAGACCGGACCTGATTCCGAACCACAAAGCGTGTTTAATTTCAGCTCCGATATACTCGCAATTTTATACCAGTATTTTCACAATAGTAAATTAACAAAAGTGATATACCTGTTCAATAAAGTTAGTGTTATAAGAAGACCCAAAAACGTGAGTAGAAGAACATTAATTAGATTGAAATAATATATTCATTTGGAAATCTATCTATATAAAATCTTCATATCAACACTACACCGGACTGGTTTTTTATTAACAACAATTAAAACCAGGGCCGTACTTGAATATGTTTATAATAAATCGTTCAAGTAAAATTAAATGATGAATAATACTTTATCAACAATGGAAACTCCTACCACTTCTCAAAACACTCCGATGTACTCTACTATTGCATCTCAACAAACTACTCCAAAATTACCAGTGAAAGAACAAGCCATCATCTTCAGTTCAATTAATGGCGCAAAATTGCAAGATTATCTTTTGCAACTAGGACCACTCGTCCAACCAAAAAATATTATTTATTCATCAAGAATCTCTAATAACCGAGTATGCGTTTATCTTTCAAGTAAAGCTGTAGTTGATGACTTTCTAAATAAAACAGGATCCATAAAAATAAATAATGAAGTACTTCTAGCACGTAGATTAGTCACTCCATCGGAACGTCTTCTCTTATCTAATGTTCATCCAACAATACCGCAGGAAATGTTAATTAATATTCTCCAGAACCTAGGCTTGAAATTAATGTCACCAATACCATGTTTGAGAATTGGAGCTACAAATCCTGAATATAGCCACATACTCAGTTTTAGGCGTCAAGTATACATAGAACCCCTAGATAATATAACCATACCTGATTTTGTCATGGTTAATCATGATAATGTTAGCTACAAAATATACGCTTTGTTTCAAATGCAAACAAAATGGCCATCTTGCCTCACAATGCTCATCAGAAACCTCTTCCCTAATCAATTCTAATATGCCAAATACTATTCCAACTTTTAATCCATCTCAAAGTATCACCTCGCAGATTCCCACAACAGTTAACCAAACAAATAATTCATCAAGTCCTCTTCTTCCAATAAATTCTATGGAGGTGTCAAATATATCCCTTTCAACAACAGAAACATCAACATCAACCAAAAGACATTTATCAGAAACCCCATCTCCAACGGAAGAACCAGCATCTTAATATATTTAACGAAGCATGTAATAAAAGTAGTCCTATATCCAAAAAAATAAGAGCCGACAACAATTCTGAACCCGAAAAAAACATAATACCACCCACTCAAGACTCACCCCAAAAACAACAGATACAAGTTGATCAGAAATTACAAAATCAAATTCACACAATATCCAAGGAAACAATAGAAACCGAAGAAGCTGCTAAAAGATTTATCAATAAACATTCAAAATCATATGTCTTAAATTACGATGAATTTCGGGAGTTACTAAATGAGACATGCGGAGCTAAAGATGTGTATAATATTGTTAAGGATTATACACCAGATTTACCATTACTTATTAAAATGCTTGTAGACACTCATCCTCATTTTACTGACTCAAAATTAAAAAATCGAATCACACGACTACGCAAAAAGCTAGAAAGACTATTACAACATGAAGTATCTGAACCCGATAGTGATTCATGTGCTTCAACTAAACAATAAATCACTTTCAATAGTATATTACTGTAGCGTGATTAGTGTAATTACTTCTAATTACAATAAAACTAGCGGTTCGTAATTTATATACGACTTTATTTATATAAGTTTACTTTACAAACTTTAGCTTAAGACTAAACTCTAATAACAGCGCGCTCCGCTTAAATAGCCAATAGGTCCCGTTCTCGAAATGTCTACATATCCCTCGGCCTAATGAATATTCTGGAGATATTCACTCACAGCGCCGTCGCTTCTGTGACGTCACGGCTACTGTTATTCCGACGGTTGGAATTCTCCCAAGCCGGGGACTGTTTATTGCGCCGATTCGAAACTCTTTCGTTACACTGCTCCCCTCTTAAGATCTGAGCGTCCCGATCAGCAACTCTACATGAAGGCCCAGGATGGCGGAATCTACACGACTCTCCAGCTTTGCATACACCCTTCAAGAAGAAATAACAGTCTACTGTCTTTGAAGGATCCGACATCTTCGGGTTCATGCAACACACAGTAATTCGTACGCCAGTTTCTCTGAAGACCACCTCAAGCATGCTTCTCACAATCTTCCAATCCAGATTTTCTACTGCATGGCTTATTTTTGGTAAAGCCAAATCTTTGATGTCATAATTACACACGATTTTCTTCAAATTAGTTAGAGCACGCCATATGTTCTCGTAGCTTGGCGTGTCCGTATAAGACTTCCTGGTCACCATATACAGCAAAGATCGAGGACCATCTTCCAATCTCAGTACTCTTCCAATTTTAGGTTGTTGATTTCTTAACTCGTCCAGGCGGCCGAACTTTCTATTGAATACGGACGAGATTCCTTTAGTCATCTCGAGGTCTTGGGCAACACAGTGGGCTAGAGAGACGTTTTCTGGAACACCAAACAGATCTTGCTGAACTTCTGTGGTCACGCCGAATCTAGCACTCTTTCTCGCTGCGTAATTTGACATAAATTGATTAAAACTTGGCTGTGCGGCGTCTTTCATCTCCTGTTGGAGGACTCGGGCTTCTTCTGTTTCATTTGAGCCAGCATATGGTGCAAGACGATTTATGTGAATAACTTTTGGTTTACCGTTTGGTAACTTCTTAATTCTGTATATTACGTCATTTATTTTCTTCTTAACTTCATACGGACCTTCCCATTGTCTTTGCAGTTTAGGACACAGGCCTCGACGACGTTGTGGATTATAAAGCCAGACAAGATCACCTACTTCGAAGCTTTCATTCTTGCAGCGAGAATCATATTGATCTTTCATTGTGTCACTGGCTATCTGGATGTGTTGTCGGGCAAGTTCATGAATGTTGTTCATTCGTAATTTCAGGCGGTCAACGTAGTCTTCGCCTGCAACATGTTCCTCGGAAGGTCCGCAGCCAAACTCTAGGTCGCAGGGCAACCGAACTTCACGACCCAACATCAGGCAGGTTGGTGTTTGACCTGTAGTTTCATTTACGGCCGAGCGGTAGGCCATCAGGAATAAATGAATGTGTTGGTCCCAATCTCGCTGATGTTCAGATACAACTTTGGACAAGTGTTTACCCATCGTTCGGTTCATCCTCTCGACCATTCCATCTGATTGAGGATGCAGGGGTGTTGTTCTGGTCTTATTGGCACCAATCAATTTACAAACGTTTTGGAAAAGAGCTGACTCAAAGTTTCGCCCTTGGTCGGAGTGGATCTCCAAGGGAACACCAAATCGGCTGAAGAATTCTTTAACAAGTACCTCTGCAACGGTAGCAGCTTCTTGATTTGGTAATGCATAGGCCTCGGTCCATTTCGTAAAATAATCCATGGCTACCAGGATGTATTTATTTCCAGCATCAGTTTCTGGAAATGGACCTGCAATGTCGATTGCTACTCTTTCCATAGGACTGCCAACATTGTACTGTCTCATGGGTGCTCTCTTTTTACCAACTGGACCATTACCGGATGCACACAGTTCACATTTCTGGCACCATCTTCTTACATCATCTTTACAGTTCACCCAATAGAACCGTTCTCGAACCTTTTGCAGAGTCTTCGTAATACCAAAGTGTCCACCTGATGTATCGTCATGCAACTGACGCAATACTTCTGACACTTTACTTTTAGGTACAATCAACTGAAGCTTAGATTCTGTACCATCATCGTTCTCAAAGGTTCTGTACAGAAGATCATCTTTTAGTATCAGGCAATTCCATTGGCTCCAGTAGGCCTTGACTTCCGGACTACATGCACTAATGTTTTGCCAACTAGGTCTCTCACCTCGACGCATCCAATCCAATACTCTTTTTATACATGGATCGTCTTCTTGGGCTTCTTGTAACTGTTGTGGCTGCCATTGCTCATTAACGACGGTAGTTCGTCTCACAGGGCAAAGCTGTTCGTCTACTTTAAGCCGGTGATTACAACTTTCACTGCATGGCCGTATCGAGGAAGCATCTGTATTTGAACCAACTCTTCCAGCCCTCTTCATGCGTCTCTTCGGCATCGTGTCACGAATCACCCTCCGTACCATTTCCACCAAACGTTCATCTTTTCTCTTATCGCCTTTTTCCACGGTTATTACTCGATTGTTTCGTGAAGCTTGGCTAGCTGCTTCGTGTTCCAAGGCAATAGCAAGTGCTTCATCTAAAACTTTCGGCCTTGCTAGTCGTAAAGCTTTCTGCAGTTCATTATCTTTCAGCCCATTGACGAAGGTATCTACTGCAATTTCTTCTAAAACGCTGTCTGGCACCTCTGGATAAGCCAACCGCACCACACGAGCCACATCTGCTTCAAATTCTTGCAGATTCTCACTTGCTCGTTGACTTCTACTTCGCAGTTGTGCTTTGTATACTTGTTGTAGATGGGCATCTCCATAGCGTTTTTCTAGACGAGTGAACAAGGTCTGGTAACAATTTTCTTGACCCTTGGGAATTGACCTTAATATATCTGCAGCATCACCTCGTAAAGCAGCAGTCAAGGAAACAGCCTTTTCTTGTTCGGTCCAATGATTGGCGGTCGCAATAGCTTCAAACTGTCTAAGATATATGGACCAAGAGGACTTTCCATCAAATGGTGGTAATTTGAATCTCATATTATGCGACGTTTCGTCTCTCGGTAGTTCATCTTTCACTAAAGGATCTAACGTTGCTGCATTAACTGATGGTTGTACTTTTGTATCGGTTATCCTGCTCTCTAGCTGTTTGATCTTTTCTTCTACGGTCTCTACACTTTTCTGCATCTTATCGAATGTTCTAGAAACTTCTTCAAATTTCTCATTGTTCTGTTTACAAACTTCTTCTAGTTTTTCGTTGTTTTGCCTACAGACCTCTTTAATTATTTGAGAAGTCTCATCGAATCTTTTAGCAACATTTTCGAATTTCTCGTCGCTTTTTCTACTAACTTCTTCAAGTTTCTCGTTGTTCTTTATAGAAGTTTCATCGATCTTTTGAGAAGTGGTTGCGAATTTCTCATTATTTATCTTAGAAGTATCATCGATCGTTTCAGAAACAGTTTTTAATTTCGATAAGATTGCTTGTTCTGCTGACTGGAAGTGGAACGTCTTTGGGTCTTCTCCGTTCTTCGTGAGGACATCCTCGAGTCGTGCTTGTAGGACTATCTTGAGCCCACTGCTGTCCAGATCCCGTTCCTCGAGCTGTTCACGGAGCTGTTTTACTGTCAGTTCTTGTAGCAACATCTTTGGTCGGCACACACGTACTTTTCAAAATGTCTAAGTCTTTCCGAATACCGAACAATCAACGCACTTCAATTATTCCCGACGAATAAAGTTCAAAAGTCTTTCCGAATACCGAACAATTAACGCACTCCGATTATTCCCGACGAATAAAGTTCAAAAGTCTTTTTTTCACTTTTCATTTATTTACACTCCACACCGTTAACACCACTGTAGCGGTTATTTACTGTAATTACTTCTAATTACAATAAAACTAGCGGTTCGTAATTTATATACGACTTTATTTATATAAGTTTACTTTACAAACTTTAGCTTAAGACTAAACTCTAATAACAGCGCGCTCCGCTTAAATAGCCAATAGGTCCCGTTCTCGAAATGTCTACATATCCCTCCGCCTAATGAATATTCTGGAGATCTTCACTCACAGCGCCGTCGCTTCTGTGACGTCACGGCTACTGTTATTCCGACGGTTGGAATTCTCCCAAGCCGGGGACTGTTTATTGCGCCGATTCGAAACTCTTTCGTTACATTACAATGGAATTTAAATGGGTGTTACATCCATTTAACAATGTTACAGCTTCTTATCTCAGAATATGCACCAGATTTTATTTCATTACAAGAAACTCACTTCAAAAATAACTCAACACAACCTGAAAGGTTACACAGGATTTTGCACCAATCCACCCAATCAGAACTACGCTAGTGGAGGAGTAGCTCTATATATAAAGTCAAATATACCTGTTCAAAATATAAACCTCACAACTAATATCGAAGCAGTTGCTGTAACAATACTTGCCCCTCTAAAGTTAAATATTTGCAGCATTTATGTTCCACCAGACAAGACTCTGACTAAACCCGAACTACTTAATCTTCTCCAACAAATTCCTTCCCCTCGAATAATCACGGGAGATTTTAATTGCCATAATATTACATGGGGATCAAATAAAACAACAACGAGGGGAAATATGTTAGAAAACGTTTTGAACACTATGAACTTATGCCTACTTAATGACGGCTCGCCAACAAGATTCAATATGGCTACGGGAACTTCTTCCGCCATTGATCTCTCCATATGTGAACCCTCATTGATCACCCAACTAGACTGGACAGCATTAAAAGATTTATATAGTAGCGACCACTTCCCAATCTTAATAAAGCACACAGTAAATTTAAACACAAATACAATACCAACTCAAAAATGGAAATTAAAAAAGGCAAATTGGATTGAATTTGAGAGAATTGTATCAAACAGAATGGATCAGATTAAAATTTCAGACTCCATTGATGACACACTTAGGAGTTTCAATCAGCTTATACTGGATGCGGCTAATATAACCATAGGTAAATCTCAACTTTTAAAAAAACGCAAACCAGTTCCCTGGTGGAATTCACAATGTGAAGCCGCTATTAAATTAAGTAAAACAATTTGGAACCGCTACAAAAAATACAAAAATATTGATCTATTAACAGAGTACAAAAAACGTAGAGCTGAAGCAAGAACAATAATTAAAAAAAGCAAACAAGAATCATGGCAGAAATACATATCTAGCATAAACAGTAGTACAAATATATCATCAGTTTGGAAAAAAGTTAAAAAAATAACAGGGCAGCATACCTACCAACAAATTGTGAGCCTGCAAAAAGAAAAAACGCTACTAACTGAGCCACAGGATATAGTAAATGAACTGGCTGATACCTATCAAAAATTCTCATCCAACCAAAGTTACAGTAACGAGTTCCTAACATACAAACAAGAGGAGGAGGCAGTACCTATTACAATTTCCGACGAATTTAACGCTATTAATATACCTCTCAGTTATGGGGAATTTGAAGATGCACTTAATAGCATAAAAGACACTGCACCAGGTCCAGATGACATACCAATACAATTCATTAAAAAACTTCCCATGGAAGCAAAAGAGTTTCTGCTCCAAATTTTCAATATTATTTGGGAACAAAAATCATTTCCAAAAATCTGGAAAAATGCCATTGTTATTCCTATTATTAAAGCCAATAAAGATAAATTACACCCAGAATCATATCGTCTTATATCATTAACGTGTTCCTCATGTAAACTTATGGAAAAAATAGTCAACAGAAGATTAATGTGGAACCTGGAACGCAATGATCAACTGATTATCGAACAAGCTGGCTTTAGACCAGGCAGATCTACAAACGACAACATTATCGATCTGGAAAACGCTATTCACGAAGCTTTTAAAAATAACCAAAAATGTATGGCGATTTACTTTGACATAACTAAAGCATTTGATACAGTATGGAAACACCGTATATTGAGCATTCTAAACAAATTTGGATATAAAGGAAATATTTTAGCCTATATAAACAATTTTTTAACTCAAAGAACATTTCAAGTCCGAGTGAATGGTGCTATATCCTATCTTAGAGAACAACAAAACGGAATCCCACAAGGATCAGTCATCAGCCCTACTCTGTTTTTAATAGCAATAAACGATATAGTAAAAATCATGGCGAAACCTGTTCAGGCACGACTATATATGCTGACGATCTGATTATTTACATCAAAGGAAAAAACGTAAATCATATGGCGTCAATATTACAGGAACACTTAAATAAACTAGTAAATTGGTCCTTAAACACCGGTTTTAGTTTTTGTTCTAATAAAACAAAATGTATAATATTTTCAAAAAAACGTATCGAGGATAAACCAAATCTCACGCTTGAGAATCAAAATCTTTCCTATACAAACGAAATAAAATTCCTAGGAATGATATTTGATCAACAGTTAAATTGGAAAAGTCATATTCAGCAGTTAGTTCTTTCATGTCGAAATGGTCTTAACTTGTTAAAGTATCTAGCTCACAGGACTTGGGGTGCCGAAGGTAAAACACTGCTCATGCTATATAGATCCTTAATTCGCTCTAAGATTGACTACGGATGTGTCGCATATGCATCTGCCAGCAAAACAACGTTGAAACCTTTGGATACGCTACATAACACCTCCCTAAGGATTATACTTGGAGCATACAGAACAACTCCGATAAATAGCATACAAGCTGAAATAGGCGAACCCACTCTAATGCTTCGTAGACAGCTGTTAACCTTTAATTACGCTGCTAACATAAATGTACATAAAAGAATTTCAATAAATAACATTTTAGATCCATCCATGACCAATCACTCTTCAAAGTTCAATCTCCCTTATTCTCGCAGAATCCACCATGCAACGGAGCTACTTAACTGGCAGGAATTTCCACCCTTATATCAATACAAAGAAATATCTTCATCTCCACTTTGGACTGTAAAAATTCCAACAGTCAATTGTAGTCTATTACAATTCCAAAAAAATAGCACTAACCCTAATCTCATTTTACAACACTTCAGAGATCTAATTAACTCTCATTCCGATTACACAGTATACTATACAGACGCGTCTAAAACTGAAAATGGAGTCGGAGTGGCATTTGTTAACAACACAGAGACTCACAAACATAAAATTCCAGATACTGCAACTATATTAACTGGGGAACTTTATGCGATCTACCAAGCAATACTACATGCAAATGCGAACAAGATGAAGAAGATATTAATCGTCACAGATTCTATGTCATCACTACACGTAATAAGGAAAATTTACACGCAGCATCCAATAGCTTTACTAATAAAGGAAGAACTACATAAATTGCATACTGAAGATTTGAGAATCAAGTTTCTCTGGGTCCCATCACATGTTGGAGTAGCAGGCAATGAAGCAGCAGACCGAAATGTCAAAGAAGCCATAAATGGTAACAGTATTCCAATGTCGCTTCAATCTGTAAGTATGGATCTAAAAAGCTACTTCATAAAACATATTTTCGAAAATTGGAACAGTAAATGGAAATCCACATCATCAAAGCTTCAGGAGATAAAAAACAACGTTGGACCATGGCAACCACCCGAGGTATCTAGACGAAAGCAAACAATTATTTCCCGTTTACGACTTGGACATACCCAATTTTCTCATGAATATTTGCTGAAAAAAGAAGAACCTCCAATTTGTGATGAGTGCGGGTCACACCTTACAGTGAAACATGTGCTAGTGGAAAAGTGTGAAAAGTTCAATAGCCATAGAATTAAATACCATTTAGCTAACAATCTTAAAGACATTTTAGACTATAACAACACTAATAAACTATTTCTGTTTCTAAAAGACTGCAACTTACTAAACAAAGTGTAATTAACTGTTACTATCCCGCTAATAACCTTCTTAGGTTCAAGCGGATTGTTGTAAATAAAAAAAAAATAATAAAATAAATTAATGTAATAGGTATTATTAGATATTATATTCCATGTAAGAGAAGAAAGTGAATATTACAATAATTTTATAATCAGAAATACGACAATAACCAACAATTATTGACGAAACCGTAGTTTGTGACAGGAGTGTTCATTTTATTTCATAGAAAAATATTATGCAGGGTGGTTTATTGCATTCGCCCCGGTCTCTGTATTACGGGAAACGACTTGATATTTAAAAAAAATTCATCATAGAAATATACAGGACCAATGTGAATTACGCAGGGTGCTCCAAAAAAATAGTAGTATAATCAAAGTTATATTTTTTCTTATGGAACACCCTATATCAGATAACATTTTTGAATTTTTCTTACAAAATAAGCTGTACTTTTATAAGGGTTCTTCATACCTAAGTACAGGGTGTTTTGATTTATTTCGATTTTTATAAAAAAAATTATATAAAGGTTTTAGAAAAAAGTAAATATTTATGAATCTAAAAATCGGTGACAAATTTTTTCTTGGATCTTAATAATATACTACTCAGCGTATTTAAATAGATATTTATGGTAGCAAAATTTTGTACAGGGTGGTCAAAATATTATATTGTTCTATTAACAAATTCAAGCTGTAATAACGCATTTATTTTAAATTAAACGCCCTACATTTTATTAGTTTATCGTATGGAAAATTTACTTAGCTTTTAATCTTTTTAAGGGTTCCTATACCTATCTTTGTACATGGTGATTAGAATTTTAGATTGTTCTATTAACAAATTCAAGCTGTAATAACCTACTTATTTTAAATGAAACACCCTAGGGATTTATAGATTGTTCGTATATCTCAGAATTTAAGACGTTTAGGGCATCTTAAATAAAGTTTTCTTCTTAAAATAAACCCAAACAAACGCCCCCTTAAATATTTTACCATACTTTTGAAACGCTGTGTATATGTTACAGTTCAAGTTGATTATCCAGTTGGAGTTGACTCCAACTAGTTGGAGTCAACTCTAACGGCTGGTTTCAGTAAAAATTGATTATAAATATAAAATGAAGATTTATATTCAACATTTACTAGTAAAAGTAGACTCCAACTAGGAAAAGTATACTCTTCCCAATGCCATTTAGTAAAAGTTGATTCTGATTCACACAAACAGCCGATTCTAGAAATTAAATGTTACTGAATATGTTCAAATTAGTTCAAAAACTAGTAGGAGTCAACTCTAACGGCTGGTTTCAGTAAAAGTTGATTATAAATATAAAATGAAGATTTATATTCAACATTTACTAGTAAAAGTAGACTCCAACTAGGAAAAGTATACTCTTCCCAATGCCATTTAGTAAAAGTTGATTCTGATTCACACAAACAGCCGATTCTAGAAATTAAATGTTACTGAATATGTTCAAATTAGTCTAGGCTGTATCGTCGCCCCCGTTAGGTAAATTACTCCGATTCGAATTTTTTGCACAAACTTACTCAAAAAGAGGTCCTTATAATAAATCTACTGGGTGCCAGGCAGTACCTTGATCGATAAATTGTTTAAACAATTTTTTTTAGACAAATTCACACAAATAATTTTTTCACTTCACAAAATAATTTTCCTAACAAGTGCAGAAAGTCATACTTTTCCGCACGCGACTGCAGTTTGCCGAACGACGCGGAATTTATTTATGTAAGTACAAATTAGTACCATCAAACACACAGTTTTTATAAATATTTGACGATTGAAAGTCATCACTTTTATAATTTTTAAAACATTAATTGTCATTAATGTCACTGAATGTATTTTTTCGTAGCAACGAAGGGCATCTGACGTAATATACTTAACGACGGGAGATTATCAAAAATTATCGATTTAATTCAGATTTCTGTAGCTTTCTATTGGTCAGAATCTCCTATGAATGAAATAATCATTAGTAATTGCACAAGAGCTCTGAAATTATTGAATTTTTCCCGAGTGACACTTTGACAGTTTTAAATGTCAAAGTGTCACGAGAGCAACAATTCTATATTAATTTCAGAGGTCGAGTGCAATTTGTTGGGATTATTTCATGAATAAAACTGTTCAAAACCAAAATTTTATTGTAATTTATTTATGTAAGTACCATTAAACACACAGTTTTTATGAATATTTGACGATTGAAAGTCATCACTTTTATAATTTTTAAAACATTAATTGTCATTAATGTCACTGAATGTATTTTTTCGTAGCAACGAAGGGCATCTGACGTAATATACTTAACGACGTGAGATGATCAAAAATTATCGATTTAATTCAGATTTCTGTAGCTTTCTATTGGTCAGAATCTCCTATGAATGAAATAATCACAATAATTATCTTTAACCGAGTTATTAAACATTGAAAATGGTTATTTTGGCGATTTTCAAATTTTAAGTCGCTAATAACTCGACAACAGTCAATTTTAGAGAAAAAAGGCACAAAGGATCTAAAAAAAATTGTACGAAGTGAAAAAATTATTTTTGCGAATTTGTTTAAAATCATTGTTTATCGCCAAACGTCACTAAAATCATTCATTATTGTACTCATTTGCCCTCATTTTCGGCAGTAAAGTATCACTTTGTTGTATTGAAAGAAGAATGTTACTTTACCTGCCGCGATTATTAATCAAATTAACCGAGATTGAATGTAAGTGGTCAATGGCAGCAATCGATTATTTATTTGAGTGAAATTAAAATTTATTTACTTTAATTATTAAAAATATTGTACAAAATTTATCTTATTATTAATAAAAAAAATTTATGTCAAAAAGTAAAATTCTGTAATGTTTCGCAATTATATTCATACGAAATAAATCAAAACTTTACAGATTTAGTAATTAGGTAGGTATACAATATTGATAACTATCGATTAAACATCAAAACCGGCCATCGTGCAAAAGTCATCTGTCATTACTGTCATTAATGTCATACGAATTTTTTATTTCGTCTAAAATTAAAAAAATTTCCTCAAAGTTGTAAGTAAGTGTTAATGTTTTTTATGATTGACGATACAATTTTGTACGCACCATCTCAATACTCTTTATCGAACGCGTATGTTGCTCGCTTCGCTTCATCTGCTCGTAATATCAGACTCGTTCGATAAAGAGCCACTTTACTGACTTGGTACATAAATAACTACATATTAAACAATTTTTCGACCACGGTACTGCCTAGTACCATCTGTCCGACAGCGAGTATAACTCCTCGTTAATTATAACAGGTAGAATGACAAATGAGGTGTCAAAGGAAAGATTAATATCCAAGGATATGGTACTAAAGGTGACAAATTTAACCTAGGTTGTCTATCCATCCGTCCGCGAATATACCTCCTCCGTCATTATAACAGGTAGAATGACAAATCTTCTTCTTCTTCTTTTTGTATAGACATTACTTTGTCTGTTTTTTCAATGTGCCTCTAGTAAGTTGTCGTTCCATCGTTTTCGTGGTCTTCCCACTGAACGTCCTCCTATAGGGAACCGTCTCTCGCTGTCCTGACTACATTCTATTCTATTATTCTGTTTCTTACCCAGTTATTAATGTTATCCACCTTGCATCTCCGTCGTATATAGGCTGTCTATCCATCCGTCCGCGAATATAACTCCTCCGTCATTATAACAGGTAGAATGACAAATCTTCTTCTTCTTTTTGTATAGACATTACTTTGTCTGTTTTTTCAATGTGGCTCTAGTAAGTTGTCGTTCCATCGTTTTCGTGGTCTTCCCACTGAACGTCCTCCTATAGGGAACCGTCTCTCGCTGTCCTGACTACATTCTATTCTATTCTTCTGTTTCTTACCCATTTATTAATGTTATCCACCTAGCATCTCCGTCGTATATCTGTACTTCTAGCTCTGTCCCATAAAGTCTTACTATCGATTTTTCGAAGGGTTTTCAGCTCGGCTGTTTAGAGCAATATTTTTGTCCTCTCTGTGTCGGGTTGTGTTTCTGCCGCGTATGTCATTATTGGTCTGATGACTGATTTGTAAATTCTGCCTTTCATTTCTTTTCCGATATGACAAATGATGTGTCAAATGAAAGCTTATAATCCAAGGATGATAATATTCATTTTCTTCTTTCATCCATTAAATCCAATATTTCCTCTGTCATCCATCTTTGCTTCCGTGGTCGCTGTTTTGTGAGCATTTCAGTTGCCGTTGCAAGGACGTGTCTGATTTCCTCCCGAAGGCGAAAGTTAAGGATGTTTAATTATATGACAGTGTGCTAACACAAACAGTGCGAAAAAGTAAAACCCATTTAAAATACATTGTTACTTCAGACACACTTTAAACCCTTCATGTACTGCTATCTATATTTACAATTTTCATACAATAAAACCTTTACATCAGCGGTTCTCAATCTTTATGAGGCATCTACCATCTAAAGTTTATTTTATTGTATTTCTATATTTTTAGATTGTATAATCAAGATTTACTATGTACTACTATTTTAAGTTTTTGTGTGTTTTGTGTACCACCGCAAATAATTATATGTACCACCAGTGGTACATGTACCACAGATTGAGAACCGCTGCTTTACATAATATGAGATAGAGTAGATAAAAATTATTTTTGTGAATTTGGTTAACAAAAATTGGTTAAACAATTTTTCGACCGCGGTACTGCGTGACACCCTGTGTATTTGTTATAAGGATTGTTATACGGATGTACATATTTCTTTGAGTAAGTTTGTGCAAAAAATCGAATCAGAATAATTTACCTAACGGGGGCGACGTTACAGACTATACTAATAAGTATGTAGTTGAAACGGTCAAAACAAAGAAACGCCCACTCATCAAAAATGCACCTGAGATTCTCGTATAATCAACATTTACTGAATCGATCCAGTAAGAGTCAACTCCAACTAGTACAAGTTGATTTAAATTTTTAAAATCAACTTTTACTGCTCGTTTCAGTTGGAGTTGACTCCAACTAGTTGGAGTCAACTCTAACTGAGAACCAACTTGAACTGTAACATATATAAAGATTACAGTGGAACCTCGATAAGTCGGATTAATCGAGAATGCGGGCAATCCGGGTTATCGAAAATCCGTGTTAGCCGTAGAATATAGTAAAAATTAATCAAATACGGTATCCTTAGAGATAAGCTCCATTATAATTGCAAAAACATGAAATACATTATGCACAGTACATGTGAATTACGTACAGTTATATACAGTATTGTTCATTCCTTGGTAAAAATTTCAGTCAGTTTCGGTTGTCAATATTACGTTTTTATTGTTGAAATGTTTGTCTGATGAAAATCGGTCCCGGTTAGCCGGACTTCCGGGTTATCGGAGGCCGACTTAACGGGGTTCCACTGTACCATTTATTTTTTTTTATTTCTTTATTATTTATTTAATTTTAATATTATATTTTTTATATAATATTAAATATTTCAAGTATCTTATATGGTCGCCTAAGTGCACATTCAGAAATTGGAGAATATAAAATTGGTTTAACCCTTAAATGCATGATTTTTTTTGTTGATGTTACATATCAAAAAAAGGCCTTTAGCGGAAGCTTAGAAATGATGAAAAAATAATAAAAAAAAATTAAGTTTAATTTTAAACACTTGTTTTTGACAATAACAAGTTTGTTGCCAAAATTCTACATTGTGCATAAAAGGTCAAGTAAGGATATGAAATCTACATTGTTAATTTACATGAAAATTATAAAAACAATTAAGTATTATTTCTATTGAAACACAGTGGCACACCACATGTCTGACATTTTGTATGTGTAAACCCTTTGATAAAGTTCGCCATGAAAAAATGCTACATATTCTCAAAACTACCGGTCTGGACGGTAGGGAGATTAGAATAATCGCAAATTTGTATTGGGTGGCCAGACTGAATGTGTTAGGGTTGCGAATCAGTGCTCTGAAGAAGTAAAAATCAAGCGTGGAGTTCGACAAGGCTGTATATTGTCACCAATGTTGTTTAATCTTTACGCTGAAACAATCTTAAATGGAAAACGCAAAAGAGGGAATACTCATTAATGGTATGCTTATGAACAATATCAGATACGCAGATGACACCTTGTTGCTGACTGGATCAATTGAACATCTTCAAGCGTTATTGAAACGAATGGTGGCATTCTGCGCGATATATGGACTCAAACTCAACGCAAGAAAAACAAAGTTTATGGTTATTAGTAAACAGGCAGCCGTAAATAATAATAACTATAACGTAACAATCGGTAATGACTCAGTTGAACGAGTAAGTAATATTGTATATCTGGGTACTCATATTAATGAAAGCTGGAACCCTAGTACAGATTATTTGATCTGATGATAATATTATGTACCTACAGTTGACTTGGAAGTCGGTCCTGACATCTTGGGTAATTCTGAAAACTATACAACAATAGAGTAGGTATTATATTTACAAGGGATTATTCAGCTTTACAGCTGTTATTAAAATAACTTTTATAATGAGACACTAAATTTCTGGATACAGATAAATTTTTCCATAAGCGTTATAATAACGGCCGCATATGAAATGCCTCCCGAAAAAGGGTATCTTACCTGTCGCTAAAATGGTCACATATGAATTGCCTCCCAAGCTTTAAATAAATTACATGCTTCTAATCTTTATCTGAAGGTGAAACGTTGCCACATCTTCGTCCCTTTGTAAATTTTTGGCAAAATTGGTATTTTGTTATTTAATTTTCAACCTTTATGTATTAAACATTATCCACACTAGGCGGTATTTATAAATTTCAACTAACTACTTATACATAATATACAATTAGTTTTATAACCATTATAATATATTTTATAATAACCATTATTTTTTGTTATTATAGTTATTAAGGTACCAAGGGTATTATAAGGATAATAACGCTTGAGGTCAATGGTGTATAGACTGAGGGCCTTCGGCCCGAGGTATATACGTTGACCGAAAGGGTTATTATTATAATACCCGTGGTGCCTTCAACGTTTAATGTCCGACTAAATTATTCTTTACATGCCAAAAATTTGCATGAATTTTGAATTAATTAGTTTTCAAATAAGTACATTTGGGAGCGTTCAAGTATTACGTAACGCGATTTTTGAAGATTTTGACCCACCTCCCCCCTACGTAACGCACTCTAATGGGCGTTGAGCTATTGCGTAACGCAATTTTTGAAGATTTTTGACCCCCTCCCCCCCCCCCCACCTGCGTTACGTAATACTTGAACGGTCCCTTTACCAGAAATAGTCGTAACGTAATTATTGTAACCATAGTTTTACTTAGAGTTTTATTTGTCAACTTGACAGTATTTAACTCGTTATTTAAATTTAATAGGCCCTAGGGTGTTATTTTCCAATAACACGCCCTTGGGCGTTATATCGTACTTAATAGACTTCGCAGTATTGTCATTATTTGTCAAATAATAAACCAGCCGGACATTAATAATTTAATGTCCGTCTGGTATATTATTTGACAAATAATGACATGATTTTGAAGTCGGTTAAGTATGATATATTGCCCTAGGGCGTTATTTAAAAAAAACGCCCTAACGCCCTAGGGCATTAAATTTAAATGGCTAGTTAAATACTGTCAAGTTGACAAATAACAACCTAAGTAAAACTATGGTTACCACAATTACGTTACGACTATTGCTGGTAAATGTACTTATTTTAAAACTAATTAATTCAAAATTCACTCAAATTTTTTGCATATAAAAAATAATTTAGTCGGACATTAAACGTTGAAGGCACCGCGGGTATTATAGATAATAACGCTTTCGGTCAACGTATATCCCTCGGACCAAAGGCCCTCGGTATATACACCATTGACCTCAAGCGTTATTATCCTTATAATACCCTTGGTACCTTAATAACTATAACAGAAAATACAAAAGCATAATAAGTACATATTTTATAGATTTATTAAAAATAACATTACAAAAAACTTATTTGGAAAATATTACAAAATGTGTATAGAAATATAAAATTACAAAATATTTTTCCTAAATTTATATGATACTACTTTGACAAATTCTAATCTATTTATTTTACATTCTCTTAATTCTAAAATTTTTTCATTTAGAAAATTTATTTTTGCTTTACTTTCGCCAACATTTTAATTCATTTTAATATAGGTGTTTATTTGAAATTGTAAAATTATATCAATAAAATTATTAATGTTGGGATGAGGGCAGTAGAAAGAAGAATTATACTTGGAATGAACACTTTCGCATGGGTTTGTGGTTCTTTGTAAGGATGAAGAGTGCTCAGCCCAAAGATGTGGAGGAAATGTTGAATTTTCAGATATGTAGTTATCAACAAGATAATCACAGAACTGGGTGACTCTTTCATCGACTGGTTTAATTTCTGCCAAATTTATAGCAAAAAAATCGCTAAGAACTTCAGGATATAAGAATGAAAGACCAAAAATATAAATAAGAAAATGCGTAATTTCGGTTAACACCTTTTTTCTGAGATTCTGGAGCTAATCCCAGTGCTTGAACATTTCTATACCATGCCCGTCCCAAATGAAAACGACATGCATGAAGATCTGCTTTAGGAAATGCCGTACGAATACCATTATGAATGGAAATTTCAAAGTCTGAAGTTGTTACTTTAGTTAGAGGATAGAGGAAAATTAATTTAATAGAAGATAAATCAAGAGCTTGATGAAATTCAGATATATTTTTGGGAAGTTTAATTAAACAATTAGTGGTTCTAGCATAACATAAATTTTGTCTCACCTTATTGATATCATTGATAGTAAATGTCTCTATATTTGTCTTCTTAAGTTCTTTACAGATGAGCTTCATTGGTTTTTCGCTGAGATCTTCCACGGCTGCTCTTTTTATTGGATTTCTTACGGCTTTTGTATTGTAAACTTCGGCAGACAACTTCTCGTGGTTATGATCTAATCAAAGAATACTCCATCCAACAAGAAGCGAAAGCATCTGTCGGCTCCTTTGATATTCTGGGGACAGAAATATCGGTCGGAGAATGGTAGGGGTAATACTTCACACTACACTAAGAAAAGTAATGAGGAATTCGTTCAAAAATGTAGGAAATTTGAGTTACACTTAGAAACATAGTAATAATTAAAACTATATTGTTTTTAAGTTGATCTATTAATATGAATTGTATTTTTTTCTGTAAAATTTAATATAACCCATATATCAATTTTGTACTGATAAGTAAAAAGGTTTTAAGTTAAAAATATCGATATTGATTAAGTTTTGTAAACTTATGTAAACGTGCATGATGGATTTTTGATGCTTAGTTTAATTTAATAGCTAATTTCAAAATAGAGATTAAAATTTCTATCGATTTCTATTACTTTTTTTCGTACTAAAAACTTGAAAAATAGATATTTTTGACCCAAGACCTTTTTACTTAGTACAGAATTATACTTTCAAATTTTCTATTAACTTTGTCTTAGATTGATCATTTTTTTTTTGTTTCCTTTTGAGAAATTTCTTTGAATGTCTATTGACCTCCAACACCACCATATCCTCGCTGAATTCACTTTCGATTTCTTTCTGTACATCTGAGGTTTCTGGAAACTCTGGTTGTACTGTACCAAATTCAACTCGCCTGGATGTATAACAATTATCTCATCACATCTAGCATCTAATACTTGGGAATTAATCTATCAGCTGACAACAATATCGAAGAAGAGGTAAAAGAACAAATAATTAAAGCCAGTAGAACGGCCGATGCCTAAACGGCACAATTTGGAAAAACAAACACGTAAGAGTGCAAACAAAGGCCCAAATATATAAGTCAGTTATTAGGCCAGTTATGACTTATAAGGCCGAAACAAGACGAGATACAAGCAAAACACAAAAACATCTGGAGACAAACCAAATGAAGATCTTAAGAAGGATTGCTGGAAAAGGACTACAGGACAGGGTAAGAAGTGAGGAAATCAGCCGCATATGTGGGGTGGACAATATAAATACCTGGGTAAAGAAGAGTAGATTAAACATATAAGCAGGATGTTTGAATCAAGGATAGTAAGGGACAAGTCACCGTTAGGCAGAAGAAGTATAGAACGCCCAAGGAAAAGCTGTAATGACAATTTAGGGACAAAATGAAATGCACCGTTGAAGAAAAACAGGCAGTACTGCCTATATAAAAGAAAGAAGACATCAGATCTAGCAGCTAGCCACCTTAACCTGTTTCTTATTTTGTTTCCAATAGGATCCACACCCAATTTTTTCGTATATACTGATTCCTACCATTATCTTTTCTAGTTATTCGCTAGTTCTAGTTATTAGTAACTGCGGATTCAATACGGAACTTAACCTAACCCTAATGAAGCTCTGCTTTCACACAAAATTTTCCAGTTTCAGCTGCATTCGCTCTCTCTAATTGTTACCTTCTGATACATCTCTTATACCACTCTCACATATTCAGCCTTCACTCCTTTCCTACTTTAGTAGCATTAGGTTTCTGGTAACTTTGCTATATGCCTTCCCAAGATTAATAAACACTATGTGCAAGTCTTTCTCTTCCACTCATAAGTTTTTCCCTCAGCTGTCATAAAATAAAAATTGAAGTTGTGGACCTGCCTTGCATAAATTCAAAATGACCTTTATTTCTAGAACCATACACTAAATTTATACTATTGCAAATTAAATTAAACACTAAATAGCTATGTTTAAATTGTTTTTTTATTAAAAACCTTTATTAAAAATCTGGGAATAAATAATTTTAATAGATAGGTACGTATATGGAATCACATAAATGTTTGAAAATGATAATAACATAAATGTTTAAAAAGAACTTTCTCTCATTGCCGTAACAAGAATCTACAGGTCGAGCAAGTCTCGTAAATTTCACGATTGCGAGCCACGCTTCACGCAACCGTGTTTGCGTACTTGTGTTTCGAGTTGCGTGGTCGTGCGGAGTTGTCAAAATTAAATCAATATGTCAATATGGCTACTGGGTGTAAAAGATACATCTTATTCTATCTGTTCTTAATGAGTTTTAGATAATTTTAGTTGTATTTCTTTGTAATTTTGTGTTGTACAAAGATTAATTTAACATTTTCTCTGGAAGTATTAATTTAGAAAGATAATATGCTTCATTGGTGTTGTGTTTTGAAGTGTGAAATGCAAAGTAATTGTGATAAAGTTCACTTTTAAACTGAACTAAATAAGGTATCTGAGAGACAACAATGGTTAAATGCAATACAATGTACAGGTTTTACTAGCGAAATGAAAATTTTCCTGTCCTGTCTGCTGTAATCATTTTATATCTGGTAAGTTACAATTACAACAGTAACGATTTTTGAAGATGTTAACATTTTAATCTTATAGGAAAACCAGCCGACTTAATCGATAATAACAATCTCCAGATTGGGTTCCTTCAATAAATATGGGCTATAAACACAATGAAATAAGTTCCCCAAAATCTAAAATGGAGTGGTATCAAAGGAGAATTAAAGGAAAAAATATTCATATTGAAATTATTTATAAGGCACTGGACTGTCTTAAATTCTACAGTAATACTAGGTGGGTAAATGATTTTAGACATTTTTCATTAAGAGTAGATTAAGATTAAGTAGATTTTCATTCAGTAGATTTAAGACTTGTTTACACGGGTAGAGTAATGATGCAAGTACTTTATAGAGTAGAGTAACTCTACCTGTAAAAATGCTCAGCACAGTAGAATAGCTGGTAGAGTGTATAGTTGGAGTTAAAGTAGAGTGACTAGCAACCCATGGCAAAGTAACTACTCTATGACCACCACTACTGCCAAAATGTCTACTCGGCTACATACTCTACCCATGGAACACGCTCAATTACGGCAGAATAGAGTAGGTAGGAGAGTACATGGGGGCGCTGTCATTCTGGCTGGAATTGTGTTTTGTGTAAATAGTGAAAATGAAGTTCACCGAAGATGAAACTTTAAAACTTGTAGAGCTATAATACGGCGAATACCAGTGTTTATGGAATTTAGGTAGTGTATACTACAGAAATAAAAGTTTGCAGCAAGCTGCGGAGGATGAAATCGTCGAAAGAATGGCAAAGGGGGCTTTGGAGTAAACGAGCTTAAGCAAAAAATTAAGAATTTAAGGTGCACTTATAATCAAGAGTGTTTAAAAATACAAAAATCGGTTTCACTATACTAGCATCAGTACTATACTTGTACTCTCCTCATGTGAATGGTATCAAGCCATTTTTGGTAGAGTACTACCGCTACTCTACTCTCCTCAAAACTCTACCCATGTAAACAAGTCTTTAGAAACAGTGGAAAATGAGGTAGCTAGTAGAGTAGTAGTAGAGTAAAATATACTGGTTTAGCAAATTACAATGTTTTAAGGTAATACAGTAGCGATAAACAGGTAGCCAAAACGTGTTCCAAGATTGTCACTGTAATTTTGAATATTTTTTCGAGGCATTTGGCACACGTATTCGTAAAATAATAAAGAATGGCGGTACAGAGCCCAATTTGAAAAATATATTAATATGTGGAAATTACTCTGTAATTATACAATATTTAAAAAACGAGCCTGTACCGCCATTAAGAAGAACAAAAAAAATACACTTTCTTCAAATAAACTTTTTTATCCGATGCCTAGATTTTGTGTAATTTTGGAACTACTAATGAAATAAAAAATTTTAGTAGTTCCAAAATAACACAAAATCGGATAAAAAAGTTGTATTTGAAGAAAGTGTATTTTTTTGTTCTTCTTAATGGCGGTACAAGCTCATTTTTTTTATATTGTATTTAATTAGAGAGTAATTTCCACATATTAATATATTTTTCAAATTGGCTTCTGTACCGCCATTCTTTATTATATTACGAATATGTGTGCCAAATATCTCGAAAAAATATTCAAAATTACAGCCGCAATCTTGGAACACATTTTCGCTACCTGTTGATCGATACTGTTTCCTCTTAAGATAGTTTTAATAGTTATTTATGATATAAGTATTAAAAGTACAATTTTAAGACCCGCATGTGAAAGTTAACTTGAAAAAATAATTTTATTAATGTTTTGACTTCCACATCAGATGTCATTGTCAAAATACAAAATATTCATTATTATTAGGTTTGTTCTAGCAAACAGTCAAACTAGTCAAAAACCATCAGCAAACAGTTGGTCAGTAAAAGAACATAATACAGTCACCAGTGCGATCCCCTCTACTCGCGCTGGTCCACTATTCGCTGATGGTTTCAAACTGATGCTAGAACAAACCTATTATTATTATGCATATCATTATCTGTAAATAATATTTCTTCTGATTGTTAATTGTAAAGGATAGAAAAATTACCATTTATTTTATTTTTTTTAGAATCAGCTGAGAGAAGTGGTCTACAAAAAACCAGGAAGGAAACGGAATATGTGGCTACGAAAGGCAAAAGAAAGGTTTACAAAGCAAATGTGACACATTTTTTTGAAATATTTAGGAATATCAGTAAATTGCATTAAAAAAATGTATGAAAAGATTTTGTTCAATAAAAATGTTTATATTTATCAAGGATGTATTATTTGGTATGGCCACATATCGTCAGTGATGTAATAATACATCCTATCTGTTTTTTCATGAGTTTTGTAAGAGAGACTAAAAACTTGTCTTAGGGTCGCCTCCTGTTTTCATATGATATTTTTTGACCTGTTTTGTAGTAAATTAAACTATCTATGAACTACAAAACAAGTCAAAACTTACATATGAACAAAGGAGGTGACCTTAAAACATGTTTTTCCATCTCTCATACAAAACTCATGAAAAAACAGATAGGAGGTATTGTCACATCAGCAAGGATGTACAGTCATGAGTGCCCTAATAACCGGCAAAATATGGGCAACATATTTAGTTGTGAGATAAAAAGAAATGAAACTAGTCGAGCTGGGAAATTTAGCGAAATTAACCTTTAAATTTACGTTATATTGATCCCACCTTTACACATATTGGAGGAGTATGTCAACTAAAACTGTCACTGTGACAGTGGTAGTTTCCAAACTCGTCTGATACGTCTGAAGGTGGTACACAATCAATACAATCTAAATGTATAAGTTAATAACGCTAAATTTCCCAGCTCGACTAGTTTCATGTCTTTTTATCTCACTACTTAATACATCTTTTGTGCTATTTTGCCGGTTATTAGAGCGCTCATCACTGTATTTCTGGTATATCCAGGGAATGTCTACAAAATATATTTTGAATGTCCAGAGAACATTGGTGGACATTCATGGAATGTTCCAATAAGACATTCAGGTAATGTTTAAAATGCTGACACAGGATTTTCCTGGGATGTTCAGGGAACATGTTTTCGGGGATATTCCAGGAATTTTTCAATGTCTGTGTACCTTCTATGGACCTATATGGAATATTTTGGTGTTATTACTGCCGCACTCCACTTGCGATTTGTAATCAGGAAGATTGAACACATTGTTTCAAATACAAGTCAATCCATTTGTGACTAAATAATCATGGATTGACTTCTATTTGAAAGAATGTGTTCAATCTTCACAACTACAAATCGCAAGTGGAGTCCGGCGCTTAGGGCTACTTCCTCTTCGGTATTATGTATTATACTACAGAAATCAGGAACTTTCCTTCTAAATATATGTATGCATCTTGGCCATCAAACATATTCTTCCAAACATTTTTTTAAGGGGTTACATAGGTCATGTGGGTAAAAAAAGTGACTTTTTAAAAAAATTATATCTCGAAAACTAAAATTTATTTTTATTTATAATTGGAACATGTAAAAGTATAGTACTTAAGGTAGTCTCAAAAAAAGTTTCAGCCAAAAATATTCATTTTTGTAGAGTTGTAAGTTTTTTTGCATTGGCAGCATAACTAAGTCCAGTCTCATCTGAAATCAAAAAGTTTCTTGTAGTTTATACCTCTGGCTAGAATATGAACGAAGGAATTAAAAAAAAAATGAAATTTGAAGATTTTACATAAGTTTAAACACATTTTTGACCCCAATTTTTCTCATTTTTAAAGTAGTTTTTTTTTATAAAACAAAAATGACCTCATCTAATAAAAAATCCTTTGTTCATTCACTAGCCAGAGGTATAAACTACAAGAAACTTTGATTTCAGATGAAACTGGACTTGTTATGCTGCTCACTGCAAAAAAGGGCTGTTGTCGAAAAATTGCAGTCAACTCTACAAAAATGAATATTTTTGGCTGAAATTTTTTTGAGAGTACTATACTTTTACATGTTTCAATTATAAATAAAAATAATTTTTAGTTTCCAAGATATAATTTTTTTAAAAAGTCACTTTTTTTACCTGCAAGACAACAACTTAACAAATTGTTGATTTCAAATTGTAACAGTTGTTTTGCAAAGTATGCTGCCCTCTTGTATTTTCTGTGTTATCTTCAAAAAACACAAAACAAAAAAAAATAAAACAAAAGTTTAACCACCTTCACACTACAGAATCAAGCAATCAAGTTACACAAATTTTCAAACACCTCACCTGACACAGCGTCTCAAGTACGATTGCGCGAATTGGTAAATATAACTCCGCACGACCACGCAACTCGAAACACAAGTACGCAAACACGGTTGCGTGAAGCGTGGCTCGCAATCGTGAAATTTACGAGACTTGCTCGACCTGTAGATTCTTGTATTGCCGTACCCCTACGATCGTTTACCTGCTACGATTTCTCGGTACTGAAAAGAGAATTATTTGTTCACGATCTAGTGGGGCGTCCCAGTACGAACCACAGTGGCGGATCCAGAAATTTTGTTTGGGGGGGGGTCATGGGTCTTAAGGGTGATTTAATTACCTATCTCTGATGCAAGGTCACTTAGTCTTACCAACCCTAGGATACGTGGGTATACAATTATGGCGGGGGTCATGACCCCGTGACACCCCCCCTGGATCCGCCAGTGACGAACCATACAAGAAAATCCACCTTTGCGTGGAGCCATCACAATGAGAGTTTATTTTAACAATAGATATGTTTAATAGTATTATCCTTTTTTCTACAATTAGAAAAGATTAAACAACACAATAATTTTACAACAAACAGCTGTTAGGGGTTAGGTTGAGAAATAAGAAATAATACATGAAACATGGCGGATCGTACATGCGCAAAGAAATTTGGATCGTGAAATAGTCGATGCTTTCGCTTCTTGTTGGATGGAGTATTCTTTGATCTAATATTGATTCAATTATCGTATTTTCACATCCCTGTGTTTTCACAAATGCTTTGCAGGTTTTTTAGTACATTAGTACATATTTAGTACAATATAAACAAATAACAATATTAAGATAAAAGTACCTATTCATGGAATCGTTAATAAGAGATAAGAATCGGAATTGGAATTAACCAGAAAAGCTGGCTATTAGATTGTCGGAACAAGTTTCTTTTCTAAAAAGAAATATATGTCATACTGTGAAATATTTATGTTACCCTATTTATGTACATTTTAGTACCTATTTAAATTATGATTTGGCAACATTGTCTCATTATACAGAGATTAAGTAGACAAAATATCAGCCTAAATGTTTAACAAACCGGAGGCATTTCGATTGTACCTGGGAGGCATTTCATGTATGAAAATATTTACCTGAAAAAGTGGGAGGCATTTCGATAACGCCGATAATAACAAAATGAAAACTGAAACAATGAGAAATATCAAATACAGCAGCAATACATGATTTTTTTTTCAGCATAAATAAAAAATCGGTTTATCAATAACACACAGTATTTGTCAAGGAAGGGAATCAAGAATTTGTAAAATGCATTAAATGTAACCATATCTATGTGTTCCGTTTGTGGAAGAGACATTAATTGTTACTACGTTTTCAAGCAATTTTTTTGCTCCCATTCATGTTTTTGTCTTGAAAATTGTACATTAGTCGAGTTAACCGACATTACAGCAACAGTTAGTTAGGTACCTTAAAAAACAAAACATACCAAATTAAAGGCATTGTTGAGTTTGTTCCTCCTGAAAACGAAATAACAATTGGACATTATATTTCCCACTGCCGACGAAATAACAATAAATGGGAAATTTACGATGATCTTAAAACTTCGGTGGGGTCAAACAAGACAAAAAGCAAATCTTTTGTTTTATTCTTGATTATAGACTATTTTTTCTAACAAGTTTTCTTCAAATGATCAGTGCTATACGAGTCCCGAATCATATCGTTTCCATAAACGTTTGTGGGGCACTACAGTTTTAGGCAAAATTGTAGCGCAACATTATATCTTGTATAACCTATTTTGTTTATGCAGAACATATTACACGCTTTGGCAAAAATGCAGAAGAAACCTAGCACTAACTTGTGGTTTATTCAGATTTTCTCTAATCGTTTGGATTCTATATGGGCAGTACAGCTTTACGCAAACTTGGAGCGCCACATTATATCTTGTATATCTTTTTTGTTTATGCAGAAAAAATTACACGCTTTGGCAAAAATGCAGAACAAACCTAGCACTAACTTGTGGTTTATTCAGATTTTCTCTAATCGTTTGGATTCTATATGGGCAATACAGCTTTACGTAAACTTGGAGCGCCACATTATATCTTGTATATCTTTTTTGTTTATACAGAACAAATTAAACGCTTTCGCAAAAATGCAGAACAAACCTAGCACTAACTTGTGGTTTATTCAGATTTTCTCTAATCGTTTGGGTTCTATATGGGCAATACAACTTTACGTAAACTTGGAGCGCCACATTGTATATTGAATAACTCTTTTATTTTTTTAGAACAAACTTCAAAATTACAGAACAAACTAGAACAAACCTAGCACTAACTGCTACAGTTATGAAAAGATATATTGGGAACTGGGGCAATACAGGTTTACAGACATATCGCTATGCTATCTTCATATATATTATATTCTCAATGGTTTTTACTAAATCCACTGATATTCCCTTTTTAACAAGCGCCTTGTTTCTGTTGTCCATAGAAATCCATCTCTAGTCCTTTTGTGAATCTTTCCCAGTATAATCTGTTATTGTTTTTCTTACCAATTGATGAGTTTCAGTTCTTACTCTTTTATAGTTTTCATATGATTCATTCGTTTTTTCTGACCTATATTTTAGGAAAGCTTTCTTTTTTTGGTGAAAGTTTTATTCCTCTAGTGTAAACCATGGTGTTTTCGTTGACCACTTTTGGTTTTTGTTTATTATTTTCGTTCCAGGGTCTTTCCGGTAGCGTCCAGAATATTTACAGAATTGACAGGACGGAATTTTGACAGAATTATTAAAAATAATTAGCAATAAAATTGGTCGCCAAGATGGACCCTGTACCCATTTTTCTTGCCGAGATATAGCTTTTGCCGTAAAGCTAGCAGCACCCACTGTTTCTCGGAAACGGCTACAGCAATAATTTTTTTCTTTTCGTAATAAATTAGCAATAAATTAGTAATTAATTCCTTGGGGTTGAATTTTCGATTTTCATAATTTTTTCGGGGGTGAGTTTCGCGCTAGGGGATGATGGGGTAGTTTTCGAGATTGGTTAATATATCAATCAAGAGCAATTAATTAGCAACAAAATATGTCGTTAAAATGGGGCCTGTGCCCCTTTTCATTATCGAGATATAGGGTGGGTGCTGCTGGCTTTACCGTAAAGCTAGCAGCACCCACTGTTTCTCGGAAACGGCTACAGCAATAAATTTTTTATTTTCGTATTAAATTAGCAATAAATTAGTAATTAATTCCTTGGGGTTGAATTTTCGATTTTCATAATTTTTTCGGGGGTGAGTTTCGCGCTAGGGGATGATGGGGTAGTTGTTCAGTATTGGTTAATATACCAATCAAGAGCAATTAAATAGCAATAAAATATGCCGTTAAAATGATCCCCGTACTCCTTTTCATTGCCGAGATATAGAGTGGGTGCTGCTAGCTTTACCGTAAAGCTAGCAGCACCCACTGTTTCTCGGAAACGGCTACAGCAATAAATTTTTTCTTTCCGTAATAAATTAGCAATAAATTAGCAATTAATTCCTTGGGATTGAATTTTCGATTTTCATCATCTTTTTGGGGGTGTTTTACGCTAGGGGATGATGGGGTAGTTTTTTGGGTTTGGTTAATATACCAATCAAGAGCAATTATATAGCAATAAAATATGCCGTTAAAATGATCCCCGTACTCCTTTTCATTGCCGAGATATAGAGTGGGTGCTGCTAGCTTTACCGTAAAGCTAGCAGCACCCACTGTTTCTCGGAAACGGCTACAGCAATAAATTTTTTCTTTCCGTAATAAATAAGCAATAAATTAGCAATTAATTCCTTGGGGTTGAATTTTCGATTTTCATCATCTTTTTGGGGGTGAGTTTTACGCTAGGGGATGATGGGGTAGCTTTTCAGGATTGGTTAATATACCAATCAAGAGCAATTAAATAGCAATAAAATATGCCGTTAAAATGATCCCTGTACTCCTTTTCATTGCCGAGATATAGAGTGGGTGCTGCTAGCTTTACCGTAAAGCTAGCAGCACCCACTGTTTCTCGGAAACGGCTACAGCAATAAATTTTTCCTTTGCGTAATAAATTAGCAATAAATTAGCAATAAAATATAGTCTTAGTCTGAATTTGGTCTTATGAAGTGGTGCTGCTGACTTTACCGACATCTGAAAAGCGGCTACCATCAAATAAGTGTTCGTCCATCAGATCGAGATAAAACTTCTTCTTTTATTACCCCTTTTGGTATTTTTAGATTTAATCGTATGCCTTTTGGTCTACGAAACGCGCCTGCTACTTTTCAAAGGCTTATTGACCGTTTTCGTAGCGGATTACCAAGTATTACTATTTTGGCATATTTAGATGATATTATTTTATCTAGCTCATTTGAAAATCATATCAATGATCTAGCTAGTGTGTTACAAAGATTACAAGTATTCAAACTGTGTGTAAATAGAGCAAAATGTACTTTTGTGCGCTCTTCAGTGAAGTATTTAGGGCACCTTCTTACGCCCAATGGGATCGCTCCTGATCCAGGGAAGATATCAGCAATTGCTGAAATGCCTATTCCACGCAATGCTAAACATGTTTTGTCATTTTTGCAAACTTGTAGTTGGTTTCGACGTTTTGTGCCAAACTTCGCAGGTATATCCAAACCTCTTTCGGATCTAACTAAGAAGAATGTAGCATTTGTTTGGGGACCGGCACAAAACCAGGCCTATGAAACTCTTAAGAGATTGCTTACGCAAGCTCCCATTCTGCAGCAAGCAACTTTTACAGATACTTTTGTAATTAAAACAGACGCAAGTTCATATGCACTTGGCGCATGTCTCCTCCAGGGGGAGGAAGAAAATGAAAAGCCGATAGAGTATGCAAGTCGCTTACTCACAGCGGCTGAACGTAACTATAGTACGACAGAGCGAGAAGCTTTAGCTATAGTATATGCAATTAATAAATTCCGGGGTTACATAGAAAGTTCGCCTATTATTGTTAAAACAGATCATCAACCGCTAAAATGGTTGATGTCACTAAAATCTCCTACTGGCCGTCTTGCTAGATGGGCATTATAAGTGCAAAGTTATGACTTACGAATCGAATATGTTCCTGGACGGACGAATGGAATCGCCGATATGTTATCAAGGCCTATCTGTGGTCCAGACACGAAAGATATTTGTGACCTCTGTACTATCGCAATGGATGTACCAACGATAAGCAATAAAAAACTTAGAGAGGAACAGTTGACTGATTCACAGCTTAAAATAATTACTGATTGCCTCGAGTCTGAAGAACCTGAATTAGTAGACATCAACCGATATACTGATCGCGGATATGTCATGAATCAAGGAGTCTTGTATCGGTATAATCAGGACCTTGAATGTGAGGATGCTCAGTTAGTAGTGCCTCAAAATAAAGTAGCTGAGGTTTTGAAAGAGTGCCATGACATGCCCATTGCAGGACATTATGGTGTTGAAAAGACAATCCAAAGAATTGCTCTTCGTTATTACTGGCCTACCATTAGGCGAGATGTTGTAAAGTATATAAAGAAATGCATCGACTGCCAAAGGTATAAACCTTTGAATCTAAAACCAGCAGGTCTAATTCAAACTCCTGTGTTGGCACAACGCTTTGAATGCGTTGCAATTGATTTAGTGGGTCCACTACCTGTGACTGAAAAGGGAAACAGATGGATTTTTGCTGTGGAAGATACTTCCACGAAATGGATAGAAATATTCCCGTTAAAACAAGCTACTGCGGAGGAGTGCACAAAAGTACTAATAAGTGAAATATGTTTACGATACGGCATCCCTCGTAGAATAATAAGTGACAACGGACCCCAATTCGTTAGTAAAATAATGCAGCAGTTTACATACTGCCTAGGTATTCAGCAATCACTCATTCCTGTTTATCACCCTGCCTCAAATCCGGAGGAACGTAAAAATCGAGATCTTAAAATTCAGATTTCCATTTTAGTTCAAAGGGACCATACTAAATGGGATGAAGTGCTACCCAGTATACGTTTTTTATGAATACCGTACCAAATTTAGCTACCGGTTATTCCCCGGCCTATTTGAACTTTGCGCGTGAGCTCCGTACACCCACAGATGTGCATAAAGACTTACGAGCTATTATCGCGAGTGAAACGGTTATTCCCGAGATAACACCTTACTTGCGCAGGCATACTGACATTTTATTACGTGCGCGAGAAAATAATGAGTTACGCCAAGACTCTTCGAAATTGTATGCAGATAAACATTTTCGCGAAACCGTTGTGTTTAACAAGGGACAGAAAGTTCTAGTAAAGACTCACATCCTTAGTAGAAGTGATGCAGGACTGTCTTCTAAATTTGCCCCGCGTCTCGATGGCCCATACCTTATCCTTAACCAACTTTCTCCCACCTCGTACGAGTTAGCAACTCTAACACACCCAGATGTATCGATCGGAAAATACCACGTGTCTGCTCTCCATCCTTTTGTGGAAGATGATTCCGATTCGCCTGTAACTCCTCTACATGAGTTGCGTAGTAGAGGTCGACCTTCAACCACGTTGCAGAAAGATGTCGTAGCCAAAAGCAGAGGGGCTATCCCTAAACGACATCCTAAGACAACGCAGCAATCTACAGGTTCTGGTGTACCTGTAACCACAACCAGCGACTCCAGTAGTACCTCGTTGCCTACGCAGATTGATTGTTCCATAGAGAGACCCAGACGTTCCAAGCGCCCTCCTAAGCGCTATCAAGATGCTCATGTATGATGCCGAGGTCTGTTCCAAGCCCTCGCTAATAACCAGTTATTCCGTTTTGTATCAGCCATACTCTACGTCTGATCCAAAGGGGGAGGATGTAACAAGATGGCAACCAAGTGACCAAGTGACGTAGGTTTTCCCCGACGGCTGACAGCTGACATGGCGGAGACTGCTCGAAGAGTTCCTGTTATGCAGTGAGACGAGCCATTGAACTATTAGTAATCTAGTTTTAATAATGTAGTTTGTTTCTGTTTCTTTCGGTGATTATACCGCTCACAGTAAAGTTTGTGCCTATTATTATTCATCTCCGATGTGTGAGGTGCTTCCCATTATTTACAGCTGAAGTTCCAGTACGAGCAAACCCCTATAATATATCCTGACTCCCACACCCCATCCTTCATCCCCTTATAGTATTAAAATATGATGAAAAGAAAATTTAAAAAAGTTTGGAAAATCTAACGGTTTTTAGATTTTCTACGATTCATCAAGGGAAAAGTAATTGCGGGGAGGCTACATTTCATAAAGAATGACATATTAACGTTGTTTTTAGTTTTTGGTATTATTTTAAGTAATAAAATTAGTTTAATATTTAAATAAAAATACAATTAAACTGTTTAAAATATATTTATTTCGCTGAAAAATTAAATAATAGAAGTACAACTTCTTACGTGCGTACAAAGTACACACACTCTTTTTTTTTTGTTTAAAAAGTTTCTAGCATCAAAAGTAAACAAGTTACGCTAAAATAATGATGGTGCCTTTTTTTGGTAAACAAAAATCGTAAAGATCACCCCTTAATTAGCATATCAAATGAAATTAATCGTTACCGCTTCACAAGTTACTTTACTTACAGTAAGAAAAATGAAAGAATACCCATGAACGATCACATCAATCACTTATTATTTTGTATTTGCTATCTTTTTCTATAACAAACGTCTGTTATTTATAGAAAAAGACAGCACATACAAAATAGGTGATTGATCTGATCGTTCATGGGTATTCTTTCATTTTTCCGACTGTATGTATTGTTTATATACATACATATGATAAATTTCATCGGTTCAAAGTGCTTTAAAAATGGTTTTAAAGTAGTTTTTTTTAATTTTGAAAAAATGACATTTTTTTCAAAAAAAAAAGCTTAAAAATTATTAGTGATACCAAAAATCTCAAAGAGTAAAAAAAGACAAAAATTGGTTAATAGAGCAGTCATCAGCGGTAAAAAAATGTAAAACCGTGGAATTTTGAGAATCAACGCCGATTTTAATGAAAATTTGGATTTAAGCTCGGTTGACCCTCTTCTAGAAAATCTACCCTATGCCGAAACGGGCTTTTGCCCTGGGGGTGAAAACAACCCCATCTAGGGAATGAACATTTTTCAATCAAAATAACTATGAAAGTCGTTAGATTGACCAATTCTGAGTAAATTTTGTTCTATAAATTATTTTTGCAAAGTTGATATTTTCCAAGTTATTAGCGATTGAAACTATGCATTTTTCATTGAAAAAACTCACGTTTTATAACCGTTTTTCATGAATAACTTATATTTTTTTAATGGCCTATAAAAGATGTCTCTTGTTTTCCCAAAAAAATTTCACCACATTCGAGTTATCTGAGATTGAAGGTCCTCCATTTCGAGGTTCTTAGAAAATAACCACCCTTTAAAGAGCAATAACTCAGTGGTTATTGGGTTTACATAGGTCTTTCTGACGAAAATCTCTTTGTTTTTTCATTAGCTACAATTTTGTTCTGTATTATTATGTCTATAAAATTAATGTTTTTTAAGTTACTCATAAAAAATGGTTATAAAACGTTAGTTTTTCAATGAAAAATGCATAGTTTCATTCGCTAATAACTTTTAAAGTATCAACTTTGCAAAAAAATTTTATAGAATAAAATTCACTCAGAATTGGTTAATATCTTGACTTCCATAGTTATTTTGATTAAAAATATTTTCACGGGGTTGTTTTCACCCCCAGGGAAAAGCCCGCTTCGGCGTAGGGTAGATTTTGACAAAGGTTAAAATCTACCCTATCCTGAAATCGACCTTGATTCTCAAAATTCCACGAGAAAATGTTGATTGGACTATAAGATATGGCTGTTCAAAATTTGCATACTCTCGTGATTAGGAACTCGTTCAAGCCGTTTCAACTACAGCCGTTTTAAAAATACGCATTTTGAACCGACGAAACTTACATATCATAGAAATAATACATAAGTAAAGTAACTTGTGAAGCGGTAACAGTTAATCTCATTTAGGATGCTAATTAGGGGGTGATTTATTTTGAGTGTAAACTTTATTTTGACTTGCTTAGTTTTGATGGTAGAAACTTTTTTAAAAAACAAAAATAAAAAGTTATGATGAGTTTTTCCCGAAAAGTGCTTTTCGTGGGTTTCTAAACGTGTTTTTGTTAGTTGAAAAATGGACATATGCACTCGCAAATAACTCGAAAAGTATTGACTTAGTGAAAAAACTTTATACAACAAAAGTTGCTTAGAATTTGTCAGTTTATTAATTTCCGGACTTGTTTTAAACCTAAACTTTTTAACACCTGAGAAGGGGTGACACTCACCCCCAGGGCAAAAGCACACATCAGCACAATATCACTTTTTTATTTGGCAGGTTAGCTATGTGTATGCCAAACTTCATGTCAAGCCAAGCGGTTTTTTAAAATTCGGAAGTTTTGCAATATTTTATTGTGAGTGAATGGACTAGAATCGGTATTCGGTATTCGCTCCGTGCGTGACCATGGTGGGGGTACCTTGAAACGATGCCAGCGTGAGTAGTGGCGAAAATGACATTATTGGAGCTATATTTGTAATGTCATTGGTATAACAATTTTGGTATAACAAATTTTATAAAAAATGGTAACTAAATGTTATCTATTTATCATATGCAAATCATATGTCAATTTGTGAGATCTAAAAAGGTGGACCTCGATTTTTGACCCTTCGCTTCGTTATCGAACGTATTCGCTTCGTATCTGTTTAGTGTACACATAGCGAATGATCGATAACGAAGCTAAGGGTCAAAAATCGAGGTCCTGTTGAAGCTAGGTGTTGCGTTAGTCATGCACGGAGCGAATACCTACAAACTATTTGTTATGTGTTTAGGAAAGTAATATACCTACCGATAAATTATTATGAATACTATAAATATTTACAAAAAACAACGATTACACCATCAGAGAACAAATATGGTTCAGTTTAATAAGAGAAATAAGGGTTCGTACAATTATGGGATCAAAGTAATACTTACTGCCATTTTTATACCTACCTACGATTGGTAAGTTTTAAATTTTACAAGATAATAAAATATTACTAATATTTCTATTAATTTCGGTATTGTCAAAAATTTTTTTCGGCTCCTACTGGCGCCTTATGAATACGGCGTCGGGGGGCTCGGGCTCCGCCCCCTTCGCCCTTATGGACGGCGCGGGCCTGCCCCGCTATATATATATATATATTATATATATATATATATATATATATATATATATATATATATATATATATATATATATATATTATTGTGTTTTCAATTTATCAATCAAAGGCAAAATGAAAATTAAATTAAATTTTTTTTTTAAATAACGCGGGCACATAAATTTGATACACCCTGTATATTGATCTGTAAATATTTATTAGAATTTAATTTGGATGTAAGTAGATTTCTCTTTTAATGAGCTTTCCGATGAACCAATAAAGACTTTTGTGAATAATTAAAGTGAAAAGGACGATGTATTTAGTTTTAAAATAGAAAAAGATTGTTTATTACGGGAACTATAGAATCTACAGGTAGAGGTAATTATCATTTTCTAGAAAAATGGTTTAAAAGAAAGTTTGGAATTTTAATATCTTTGTTTCAACCCGAGTAAATGTTGTAGGGTTCCCCGAAAGTAATTAGGATGGTCGGAATAATTTTGAAAATGACTGTTTGTTTGTCGAATGGAAAAGAGAAATGTTTTTGACTCTTGGCAATTTGGAAGGGGAAAAGTGGTTTGAATGTTGAATGAATTTGAAAAAGAAGGCAGTATGTTATTGGCATCGCTGAGGAGCAGTTCGACGTTTTCGTGGATAGATAGTTAGCAAGTACCGGTGTTTGTTTGATAGTTGGAGAATAGTGCTGAAAAGTGGAACGAGAGACAGATCAAATTGAGACGAAATACCTCTTTGGTTCTGTATTATTGTGAGAAGGAGAGCAGAAAATTTTTGGAGTTTGTGTGAATCGAGTACTGGTCAAAAAAGGCTTTGGCTCGTTGGAGAATTGGTGCTGGTATGCTGACAGTTTTGAAGCTGGAGACCGGAGAGGGCTTTGATGAGTAGCCTTTAACACAGTCAACGAGGGAGAGCTGTTTTTGGGTCACGAGAAGACATCAGAGTGAGTGAAGCAAAAGGTCAGTCAACTTATGTGAAAGATATTTTATGTTTGGAAACTAAAATTTTGAGTAAAAAGCGTAGGAATTAAAATTCCAATATTTCAAAAAGTAAATAGGAAGTATAGCTAATCTTGCGAATACATAATTTGGTTTTGTTTATTTTGTTGTACCAAAGTCATCGGGAACAAACCGATAAATTGTTTTTTTTTTTAACTAGAATAAATTTAAGTGGTAAAAATTTCATTCGGACATCTGTGTCCACAGGTTTTAGATTTGATAGATTTTAGAGTATTGATTTTGATAAATAAAAGACAATTCTGTATGTTTATTTTATATTTTGCTTTATTTCTTTTTCCTATTTTATCCCGATTAGGATCAACTAAGAGATACTGAACCCACGAGAGAAGATAAGTATAACGTAAGATAATTTAGACATTTTTTTAATGTTATAAAAAGGCACCCTGAGATTTTTATTCTTTTTTTTATGTATGATTTGCGACAATTAAATAATTAATCAAATAAATAATAATTAATATAAAATTAATAAGAAGCAGATCATAACAATATATATGTTAGATCACTAATCACGTATTTGACTTTTTAAAAAAGAACTTTATTTGTTACACATTAAATATTCAAACAATAGTACAAAATAAATTAATTTAAAATGACTACAATAACTGGACTGGTCGAAGTTGCAGCTAAGAGTGGTCCCGGCATCTGAAAATGGCAATTTATAGGTTTGGTATGAAGTGCTGAATCGCTGTTCCCATGAGAATTGGCCAACGGTTCGTACAAAGTTCATCTACTGCGTGCTCAGCCGTTTCTATGGGAATGGGATGATGAAATATGAAGTCGGCGAACTTAAGCTAGTTCAAGGTTAATATTTTCTCATATAACAGCTCCCCTTATTAGTGAAAAGTCAATGCCATTGCTTTGACTTTTACAGAGTAATTGGTGTTTCTGCTTCTTCTTCAGTTTCTTGTTGGACATTGGGTCTTCTTCTGAAGGAGGTAAAGACTTGAAGTTTTTGTCTAATGGAATTTCTGCGTGGTGCTGAAGTTGGAGGGTGATCCTGGGACAAGGAGATTGTCTTTTTTGGGAATATTTTGGTTCGATATTTACAGCAAAGGTATAAGATAACTAGGATGATAATCAGGGATAAGGTTGATATGGTGAAAAAGGGTAAATGTTCCTCGATGAATGATTGGCTCATGATATGGTCCAGTTCTTCTGAATATTGGTCCAAGTTGTGTTGTGCAATATTTAAGTCATCTACGTTGATCTTACTGAGTTTTAGTGGTTTCAATTTTGATAGGTGACTCTTTGTCTCAAAATGGTCACAGCATCTGTAGGGTACGTTAACTGGGTGACTTCTATACGTAATAATTGTATATTTCTCGATTTGGTCTTTGGCATGAATTCTGGTACTGCCAATGAATGCAATACATTCGGGAATTAATCTTAAGATTGAATTTGTTTTGATCATTTGTGTAGTGACATCTTTTCTTGCACATTTGATTGTTACTAGTAATGGATCAGAAATGGTTAGCAACCATAAATTTCGGTCAATTTCTTGTACATTGTAACCTTGTGCCAAGAGCATGGACATCTGGCAAGTTTTTGGCAAGTTGCTGAGAGGTTTCAAAAGCTGGGCTTCGCATATAGCATCGGTGTCTATGGGATACGGAAGAATGTCTGTACACATTCTTTGGTTTTGACTGATTTGTTTGCATTTTTCGGTGTCCATGGGTAAGACATATGAAATTGAATCATCATCTCGCGCTATGTATTTATGAACAGTTGAAAGTATATGATGAAAACCAGTTTGATTATCTAATATTGGTATTGAATATAATTGATACAAGGTGAAGTTTTCGGGATCAACTAACGGAATTTCGAGAACAAAAACAATTTTTGAATTAAGCTGATAAGCTTGTAGTTTTATTATGTTAATATACTGAGCTATATTTGACATATAAGTGGGTAGAGGCAATACGTTATTTTGTAATGACTGTGAGATTTCTTTTAATGCGTCCATTAAGTCTATGGGCGAAATAATAGAACTATGTAAAATTTGCAGGCGAGAGAATGTGATAGAATTTAGTATATCATTTAAATAATTTTCTAAAAATACGTAGCTTTCCATTAAGGACTCACATAAATCTAGTATTTGTAATTGTGCTTGGTAAAAGGAGATGTCATTATTAATGCCCAGAAGTGTAGTCTCTATAGTTTTTAAGTCTTTGTTAAAGGTTTCTTCGTCTATTTGCAATTTTTGAATAGTAGTGTTGAAAGTTTTTATAACTGAAGTGGTAACAGATATTTGATTTTTTAAAAGATTTTCAATTTGAGTTTCATCGGAGTTTAACCTATTTATACATTTATTAAAGTATTCGCCGAGTCTTATCATACCAGCCGACGAGTAAAGACGTTAAATTCTAATTAATATTCGCTTACAGTTTTTGCAAAACTTAAAAACGCGTTTTGTGAATGTGTTATTTTAACGATAAACATTGGTAAGGTGACTTTATTTAAATACATATTATAGACGACTTCAAAAATAGGCCAGTATTTACTGGCCCCAAATAATTGATATTTTGGCATACAAAATATCAATTTCTACATCATGGCATCCTCATCTACGTCAACTAAACCTACTTCTACACCAGACCAACAATCTCTAGAACCTAAAAGCTACTCTTCCGTAACCAGACAACCAACCGCTAATGTTTTTCCATCAAGAAACCAAGCAATTGTGTTCGACGCAATTGACAACACCAAAATTGAAGATTACCTCCACAGTTTAAGCCAAATTATTCGACCAATAAATATTATTTTCTGTTCAAAGCTATCCAACAACAGAATGTGCATTTACTTAGCAAATGAAAAATTAGTGGACGACTTTATTACCAACCACGGAAAAATCAAAGTTAATCAACAACTCTTACAAGCACGACGACTAATCACACCCAGCCAACGACTAGTACTCTCAGGCGTATGTCCATATATTCCACACTCAATCTTAGAATCCGAATTGCAAGCACTTGGTGTCAACCTTTTGTCACCCTTATCATTTCTCCGTATAGGGACTTCCAGTCCTGAGTTCCAGCATATATTAAGCTTTAGGCGACAAACCTATATATCCCCTTTAACCAACCATACCTTACCCGATTCTTTTATTATAACCCACGAGGAGACATCATATAGAATATGGATATCTTTAGACAACCAGACTTGTCATATATGTAAAAACACCAAGCATTCAGCAAAAGACTGTCCAACAAAGGCATCTGCATCAGGTGACACCACTTCAATTCCTCAAAATACAGAATCAGGTGAGAACTCTATTGAAAATAATTACAATCAGGCGACTAAAGAACTAACGAGTGGCATCCCACAAAATAAAACTGAACTTAACGATCAAGCTGTACAAAATGAAACACTAAGCACATAACTCCAAACTAACCAAATAGAAACAGATCCCATATCTCAAAAACGCACAGTTTCTGAGCGTTCTCCAACTCCTTCATCAGAACACGCTTTTGAAGTACCAAAAAACAAAGAGAAAAAGACTAAATTAAACCAAGGCAATAAACCAAAAAAGACGTTAGAGGAAATGCTGAAACCTACAGAAGAATTATTTAGAGACCAAAATTCCAGTTATCCCTTAAACTATGATCAACTAATAGATTTCTTCGAAAATTGTACAGGCTCTTCCGACCCAATAAGCATTACAAAAATGTATACCAATGAAATTTCTGAAGTTACAGACCTACTGACAAAAATTTATCCTAAACTAATTGACCGAAAAATTAAAAGTACATGCACCCGAATAAGAAATAAAATTTTACGACAGATTGATCCGGACTTCCATACCGAACCAGAAAGCGACACCTCTACGGACACATATTAAAATATCAATATCATTCACTAGTTTAATTCAATGGAATCTGAATGGGTATTACACCCACTTAGAAATGTTGCAAATACTAATCTCAAAATACAGACCAATGATTCTATGTTTACAAGAAACTAATTTTAAAAACAACACTGCACATAAACTAAAAAACTTTAATTGTTTCTTTAAAAATCGACAACATGCTAAAATCGCCAGTGGAGGAGTAGCCACATACATAAAGGACGACATTAATAGCACAGCAATACCACTAGAAACAAACATTGAGGCAATTGCAGTCAGAATCAAAGACGTAGCTAGTTTTTCCGTATGTAACATATACATCCCCCCCAATCAAGAACTTAACCATAACGAAATATCGGATCTTTTAGAACAAATACCTACTCCACGATTAATTGTCGGGGACTTCAACGCACATAATCCTTTATGAGGTTCAAAAAAATTAACACATCTTGGTAGAAAAATAGAAGTACTTCTGGAAAAACTCAACCTAAATTTACTTAATGATGGACAAGATACCCGTTTCGACATAAGAACGGGCGAGGGTTCTGCTATCGACCTATCTATATGTGAACCATCAATAACGCATACACTTTCATGGGATGTATTACCAGAGCCATACGACAGCGACCATTATTCTATTTTAATCCATAACGAAGATGCATCTACAGCTACACCAGAAGCAAAATGGAACTTAAAAAATGCGGATTGGACGAAATTTCAGAATCATATCGAACGCAACTTGCATGCCATAAATGAAAATAGTAATGTGAACGAAGAGGTAGATTTCATTACAAAACTAATAATAGATTCAGCAGATAAAAATATTGGAAAAATTAACTTCAATAGTAAATTCCTTCCAGTTCCTTGGTGGAATTATGAATGTCGACAAGTAATACAACAATCCAAAAAAGCGTTTAATAAATTCAAACGACAGAAAAATGAACAAAACTCTTTAGAATTTAAACGATTAAGAGCTATAGCCAGATTTACTATCAAAAAAGCTAAGCGCGAATCTTGGAAAACATACGTTTCAACAATTGACAGTTCTACTCCAATGACAACTGTATGGAAAAAAGTAAAAAGAATATATGGTGCAAAATCACACAAGTCAATAAATCTGTTAGAGCAAAATAATATAATATATAAATCCCAAAAGGAAATATCAAATATACTGGAATTAGTTTATGAAAAAAATTCAAGCGACTCAAACTATTCACCAAATTTCTTAAGGAACAAAAGAAATGAGGAAAGATATACCATAGATTATGAAGATCAAAATAATAGTGAAATAAACTTTCCAATATCGATGGATGAATTAGAAGCGGTAATAAAAAACTGTAAGAACTCGTGCCCTGGACCAGATAATATACCCACTATTTTTCTAAAAAACCTCACCTACCCATCTAAAGAACACTTACTCAGCATTTTCAACTTAATCTTCTCGAAAAGTTTATTTCCAAAATCGTGGAGAAATTCAATAATAATTCCTATTCCTAAGCAAAGTAAATCAAAATCAGATCCCGAAACATATAGGCCAATATCTCTTACTTGTAGTATGGGCAAAATGCTAGAGAAAATAAATAACAGACTAATGTGGTATCTGGAATCAAAAAAATTAATTATACCAGAACAGAGTGGCTTCAGAAAACATCGTTCTACTGTAGACAATCTTATTGACGTAGAATCGGAAATACATGAGGCTTTTGCAATTAAACAACATTGTATCGGAATATTTTTCGACATTCGTAAAGCCTACGATACAGTGTTGAAATTATCAATATTAAAAACTCTTAGCGAATGGAAAATTAGAGGTAATATACTCAAATATATATATCAAACTTATTAGAAAATAGACAGTTTCAAGTCAGAGTAGATGGCGTATATTCCTCAACAAGAAATCAAGAAAATGGTATACCACAGGGCTCGAACCTTAGCACAACTCTGTTTCTTATAGCTATGAACTCTATTACCGCAAAAATTAAACATCCTGTAAAAGCTAGGCTATATGCAGATGATTTGGTTATACTTTGTAGAGGAAAGAACCCAGCAACCATCCATAACCATGTCCAAAAAGCCATAAATCATATTGACGTATATTGATCCACAAGTGGACTTCAGTTTAATACCCTTAAAACCAAAGCAGTGTGTTTTACGAAAAGTCACCAAATACAACTGAAGAACTTATACTTAAATGGAGCACAGGTTAAATATGTAGACGAAGTTAGATTTCTCGGTATGATATTTGATCAAAAACTAACTTGGAAAATACATTTAGAACATTTAAAAAAGACATGTCAGCCTGGAATAAATTTGTTACGATCACTTGCAAACAAAAAATGGGGCGCCGACTCGTCTACATTACTACATATCTACAAGGCCCTAGTACGGTCCAAACTTGACTACGGCTCAATCGTTTACAACTCCTAAAAAAAGACGTACTTAAAAACAATAGATGTGATTCAAAATACAGGTCTTCGAATTTCTTTAGGAGCACACCACACAAGTCCAATACAAACTCTATACTGGGAGACTGGAGAGATCCCACTCACGTTTAGAAGACAATATCTTTCTTATGCCGCTGCAGTATCCTCTAATCAAGATAACCCAGTTATACACAACGTATTTGCTGACCGCTTTAAAAGTTGTTTCCAAAACTCAAATAGAACTGATCACCCTTTTTATTACCGCATACAAACTTACTTATCAAAAATAGGTATTCATTTTCCAGACACCTACAATATTTCCGCAATCCAAACCCCTCCTCCTTGGACAATTCGCCTTCCCTCTACTGATACCAGCTTATTGCGACTAAACAAATCAAAAACGCCTGCAAGTCAAATCAATCAAGAATTTCTTAAAATATTAAGCAAATATGGTAGCTGCTTCAAAGTTTACACCGATGCCTCCAGAAACGAAGACGGAACTGGCGCAGCAATCTACTCGTCAGATTACACAGCAGCTTATAAGCTACCTTCATATACAACAACGTTTTCCGCTGAACTGTTTGCTATTCTAAAAGCATTGGCTCTGATAGTTAACAAAAATAATAAGAGAAACATCATTATCACAGATTCTCTCAGCTCAATATTGGCATTAAAACAACTCTATTCTGATCATCCACTACTACTTTTCATTAAAAAGGAACTGAAATATGCAGAAAATATGAATATTAAAGTTAATTTTATTTGGGTACCATCTCATACTGGAATCGAAGGTAACTAGGTTGTGGACAAAATAGCAAAGAATGCACCTAATAACCCAAACGCAGAAGAGAACATGAAAACTCTACACACCGACCTGAAAGCATATTTCAAAGTAAATACTTTTAAAATATGGCAGGATACATGGAGGGACTCATCAACCAAGCTATACGAAGTTGACATTAACCACAATCAAATTCCACAATTCAAAAACAGAAGAGAGCAAGTAATCTTCACTCGTCTCCGGATTGGCCATACTCGATTAACCCATGACTACATACTCCAACGTGCCGATCAACCTGTGTGTGATCTGTGTAGAAGTGTCCTTACCGTAAAGCATTGTTTATTGCAGTGTCCGAAGTATAAAGTGCAACGAAAAAAGTGCAACATACCTACCACCAACATTAAAAAGTGCACTCGGAAAAGACAGTGATACAAAAAGCATCTTCACATTCCTCAAAGACTGCAACCTCTTACCAAAAATATAGTATTTTACTTTACTTTGTATAGATTTAGAGCTTTTTATAATTTCCTATTATGTTTAAAATCTATTTTTAAGTTATAATTTTGTAACACAATCCATACACGCTAATAATCCTGCGTGGTTGATGCGTAATGTAAGGAAATAGCTATTTGTATAACAAGGGAGGAAAGTGCTACTTTTCCTCCCGAGAATGAAGTTTACTGCCCGACGCGTAGCGGAGGGCAGTAATCATTCAAGGGAGGAAAAGGCACTTTACTCCCATGTTATACATATGGTTTTTCCACCTTCCTCAAATAACAAGTAATTTTTTCACTTTTACTTAATTTATTTATGTAACTAACCAACAAAATTTATTAGAACTAAACCTAACGAGTAGGTACAATATAACTGTCAACTGTCAAGTATAAGTCAAATTATGAATGTAAACATTGTTAAATCAGAATAACAATTTACTGTTTTTTACCATTCTGCAAAATACAGAGTGTTTTTAAATAAACGTTAAAATGTATAGATACTTACGTAATAGAAAATAGATATTGTACAGGGTGTCAATAAGTTATATTTCATGAATAAAATACCATGACGTCACTTTTACTTTTCCTCCCTAGGGAGGAAAAATATTTTCCTCCCTAGGGAGGAAAAGTACAACTTTGCTCACTACAATCAGGTCCGGAAAAGTATACTTTCGGTAGAGGTAGGTGGAAAAAAAAGTATTCGCCGTCAGAGGCGTCCAAATTTCCAGTAATGGATTTCCATATTGTTCCAATACCATTTACTAAACCGCGTTTTAGGCGTTTATTATACGGTATTGTGTCAGAGGTTATTTCTTTATATTTTAAGTTAACGGAGTTTGAGATTTGTTTTAGCAGACTAACATGTGTCTGTACTTCGGCTTGAAAAGCAAGTTTTCTCGGTGTATCCACGTTAATAAATTTTTCTAATAGGTTTTCCAAAATTTTGTCATTGTTGGATATTGTAGTTTTGATAGGCAATAATTCTTTGTAAACAAGTAAAGTCCATTTGTCGTTAGATATTCGTATAGTTCCTTTTTCATGAAAAAATATTCCAATTGTGTTATTAATGGGAGTGAGGAGAATTTGGGATTGGACGATAGAAAGGAGTCCATAGAATCTGCAAAGGAAAATTATTCAAAATAAGGTTTTAGTCTGTCAAAATTTACTTTAGAAGTTTGGTTGGTTTTGGGGTTAAGGATAATTGCGGAATTTGTAAAAATTTCTTGAATTTCGAAAGGTCCATTAAAAAGATTTTCCGATTTTGATTTAATTTGGGATTCTTTTACGTAAACTTTGTCACCAATTTTAAAATCAGGTCTTTGTGCTGAAATATTTTCGTCAAATCTTTTTCGCCTTTTCTTTCTGTCTCTCTGTTTTTGCTCTGGCTACTTTGTAGAAATATTCCATGCGATTATTCAGGTCTCGAATATATTTACTCATTAGTGTTTTTTGATTGTATAATATTGTGCCCAAATATAAGTTCATATGGTGTAAAACCGTGGGTCTTATTTTTCGTGTTGTTATAACATATTACTGCATAAGGGAGTATATTAAAGGGATGATCATTACGGATTCATTAGATTGTAAATGGTTAACACTAGAAAATGTTAGTTTGATGTCGTATAATGCGCATAAATCTTTGATTATAGCATTTTCGAATTCTCGACCGCAGTCACAATGAATTCTTAGTGGTGTTCCATAGTGTTGAAAGAAGAGTAGGAGTGTCTTGGCTACGGTTACTGCCTTTTTGTCTTCTAAAGGATAGGCTTGTGTGAATTTTGTCAATTCGTCACGAATAGTTAATGCATAATTTCTAGTGGGGTATTCGAATATGTCTATACTGATTCTTTCGAATGGTGTTTTTGGAGTTTCTGTTATGACTAGTGGTCCACTTAAGTTTTTCCTACAAATTTTAACTTTTTGGCAAATTTCACATGCTTTTACAAATTTCTCTACATCTTTTGTTAAATTTTTCCAATTATATTTTTCCTTAATTCTTCTGACAGTTTCGTTTATTCCACGGTGTAAATTATTTTTACCACAATGGTAATGATCTAAAATTTGAGGGATTTCGTCTTCGCTGGCTGTTTTAATTATATTTTGACAGATTCTTAATTTTAATTCTTTGTCATCAAAAACATAAGAAAATATCTCCAGAATAGGTAGTTCGAGATTATTTTCGACACAATATATTTTTGATTCATCGAATTGATCTTTATTTGCAAAAAGTACAAGAAACAGGTGTGATATTACTCGTTCGGGATCAAAAGGTAATGGTATAATAAAATATTTTCGATCTTTCAGTTTTGCTGTGTACAATATTAATTCTTCTGTTACTATATTCCATGTTTCCTTCGAAAATGTCATTCATTATTTTCTCGTGAAGTTTTTTTTTTTTTTTTGAGTGAATTTGATGGCCTTGGCCGAGCCAATTAGCCAGACATTTTGTTATTTTAAAAACAAACAAATTTGATTTTTCAATCAGAGGAATTTTTTCTGTATTTCTAACTCTAAATACATAACAAACTAACATTATTATCTACAATTATTATCTAAATAATACTCTGTTTTGGTTGTTCATTTTTTTTGTAAATTTTTATTTTTTTTTGTATTTTTTGTTGCATTTTTTTTATATTGTTAATTTGTTTTTTTTTATTATTTTTTTTATTGTTATTTTTTATAAATTGTTTTTTTTTACTACGCTAAGACGTAAACCCGATTCATCCTCGCGGAGGCTTACATCTTCTTAGTTTTTTTTTCGTTTTTTTTTTTGTTGCTTTTTTTATTTTTTCTGTTTTTTTTTCTTTTCTTTTCTCTTTTTTTGTTCTTTTCTTTTTTCAATTATAATATACAATAATTACTTAAATCTACAGGTTTAAAACCAAATAACAACAAAACAAACATGTTTGTTTTGTTTTAACAAACATGCCTGCTTTGTTTTAACAAAATTTCTTAAATACATGGTAAATTTTATTGCTACAATCTATATTTACAGTTTTTGATATGTTCATAAATTGTTTTTAATATATTAATATCTTCAGAAAATATCAAATTGTTCAGGTAGACGGGAAGTGGAATTTTTAATATATTAAGATTATCATAAAATTTGTTTATATTTACTGATTGATGTGAACATTCGAGGAGAATATGTAGTAGATCACCTTCTTTTCCACACTCACAGTTAGGTGACTCTGTGAGACCCAAACTGTACATATCTCGTGAAGTTCTTCAAGTTTATTTTGCCAGAAAAAGGTAACAATATTTTTGTTAGATTTGTCTAATAAGTCCGCCTTCGATGTTTCAATTTTAGAATAATCGATTATCGACTTAGTTCCATACAGTTCGATAAATTTGTCAAATTCTTCGGACATTTTTTCTATATTTTCTTCATCTTTGTCTTCGTCATTTTCCTGTGTTTCCGTGTCATCTTCATTCGATGCATGTAATGAGATTTTTGATTGAAAGTTTGCACAATCTTTGAAATGGTTAATCTTTATTCTTAAGAGGGCATCTGCATTTCTGTTTATTTTTCCTGCACGATGTTCTATTTTATAATTGTATTCTTCGAGTTTTAGGCGCCACCGCGCTAATCGGCTTCCGGGATCTTTTATCGAGAAAAGCCATGTAAGGGGTCGATGATCGGTAATAAGTGTGAATTTTCGTCCAAAAAGATGTTTGACTGCCCATACGATAGCTAGTAATTCTCTCTCTATGGTTGAATATTTTGTTTCTGCACCACATAACGTTCTGGAGGCATAAGCTATGGGTAAATCTTTTCCTATAGGGCCTTGTGATAGAACGGCTCCAATCGCGAATGCACTAGCATCAGTGGTAAGTAAAAATGGTTCCTCAAAATTCGTATATATAAGTATTGGATCTGATGTTAAAATATTTTTAAGTTCGTTAAAGGCTTCTTTGCATTCAGAATTAAAAATAAAAGGTACGTCTTTCGGAAGTAGTTTCGTAAGTGGTTTAGAAATTTTGGCAAAATTTGGAATAAATATTCTGTAGTAACCGGCTAAGCCTAAATATGATTTTATTTCTTTGGTGTTTTTTGGTTCCGGGAAGTTTTTGATGCAAGATATTTTAGCTGGATTTGTTTTTACACCATTTTCTGTTACAAGGTGGCCCAAATATGCCACTTCTTTTCTTAAAATTCGCATTTGTCTGGCTGTATTTTTAAATTTGCTTTTCGTAACCTTTTAAAAACTTCTGTTAGTCGTGACATGTGATCATGGATAGTGGGTGAGTAGATAATTATGTCATCCATGTATACTAGGCATCTTTCGTTTTGTATTCCCAAGAGGATGTTGTCCATTACTCTTTGGAAAGTAGATGGAGCATTCATTAGTCCGAATGGCATGCGGACAAATTCGTAATGTCCATTTTCGACGGAAAAGGCCGTTTTCTGGATGTCTTGTGGCTTGATTTCAATCTGGTGAAATCCAGACGCTAAATCTAGTGTTGTGAAGTATTGGCATCTTCCTAATTGGTCTAATAGTTCTGATATTTGTGGTAGAGGATAACGGTCTTGTACTGTCAGTTCGTTAAGCTTGCGATAATCAATAACAACTCGCCATTTTTGTTTTCCTGAGGCATCCAATTTCTTCGGTACGACCCAGACTGGACTCGAATATGGCGAGAAGCTTTTCTGGATTATTGCTTCTAACATTTTATTAATTTGCGTCTTTACCTCTTCCTTATGTATTTGAGGATATCTATAGAATTTAGTGAAGATAGGTTTAGCGTTGTTTGTATCGATTTTGTGCTTGATTTCGTTTGTGAAAGTCAATTTGTCGCCTTCGACATAAAATATATCTGCATATTCAGTACAGATATCTAAAATCAGTTCTTGTTCTTCGGAATTTAGGTGATCAATTCTTAGTTGTTCTTTAATTATTCTTGTTCTATCTACTACGGGTTCTCCAAAATCATTTCCGTTGTAGGCTAGGATTGTGTCCGAATTTTTGAAAGGTTCAATTGAAATGTCTGAAAATTCGATTGTCTTCGGCATAGCATTAGCATTTAGGACGGAAGTTAAGAATTCTCCATTTTCGTCTACATGGACTAATGCATGAGGTAATCTAACTTTTTCTATTTCTTGAGCTGATAATATGGCATCTGTATTTGATAAGTTGCATGTTAGTCTGCATATTTGTTCGGTCCGGCTGTCAATGGTAATTATGTTTTTTCCTTTTATTCGTTTTCTCTCCGGTCTTTCAAGAATTTTGTCTTGATCTCGGTTATTTACGATAGTGTATTTTTCATTCATAGGGTTTTGGCATTTTAAATTTGATTCCTGTTTAGAATCTGGTTTAATTTTTATTTTAGGTTCGTTTTTTCTTGTTTCTGTAGGGTGTGTCGGTGATATGTCTTTAGGAGGTGTGTTTGTATCGTGTCCTACTTTGTGAAGGGTGAGAGTTTTAAAATTCGTATGCAACTGTCGGGATTTGAGATCTATTACGCATTCATAATGATCTAGAAAGGCTAGGCCTATTATGCCATCGAAATCAATGTCTAAATTGAAAATAAATACTTTGTGAGGATTATCGTCAGTGAAGGGAATAAGGACAGATTCTGTTATTAACAATTTTTGATCGGTTATACCTTGGATAGTAACGTTTTCGGGAAATCTATTATGATAACTGCGTGCTGTGTTTTCTTTGAAAACAGTGATTCCAGCACCTGTGTCGATTAAAAGTTTAAGTGTTGGTAGCATCGTTAATGTAATATAAATTTTTGGAACTCATGGTATGAAATGGGGTTACAGGAACCTTTGTTCGGGAAAATTGAGATCCGGATGAAAATTGTCTAAGTTGAGTGCTTGGATTTGTTCTTGGATATTCGTAATATCCGTTGAATGGTTCGTATGGTTGGGAGGATGATTTTGATTCTGAAGTGAAAGAAAATCCTGATAATTTTCTGTGTCGAGTGTGTTATTGGTTTCGTAAAAGTTATCTGTTTGTAGATTATTTTCTGTATAATAATCTGTTTCATAGTTATCGGTATTATAATAATTATCTGTATAGTAATCGTCTGTACAATAGTTGGTCGTCATTTCATCAGGGTATTCATTTAAAACATGTGCCCTTTGAAAATTTGGGTTTCTTTGAATAACGGATGGACGATTTTGATTTTGAGATGAAAAGGAAGGTCTCTGTTGGTTGAAATTTGGATTGTTGGAGGAATATTGATTCCTATTAGGGTTTTGATTGTTTTGATAGTTGTTAGGTCCATTATTATATTGGTTTTGATAACCGTTAGGCCTAGAAAAAGATTGATTTGGTTGTACGAAACGGGAAGAGCGGCATTCAAAATTTTGATGACCTATTCGGCCACAATTTGTGCATTTTGTAAATTGAGACGAGGGTCTTCTCATTGGCTGAGAGGGTTTAGGAATAGTTGACTTAGAATTGGATTTTGTTCTTCAAAATATGACAATTGAAGTTCGCGTCGGATACGATTGCTTGCTTCAATGAGATCTTTAGGGTTACTAGCCCTAATAATTTGTCCTAGACGAGGTTCTAAACCGGTTAAAAGTGTGTTTAGGGCCATGGTATCGATTAAGTCACATTGGGCGGTTTTTTGTTCTGCGGATAAATCTGCAATTTGGATCGAGGCGTACATTTTTGCATTCAAAACTTGTAAGCGATTAAAGAAAGTTAGAGGAGATTCGTTAGATAGTTGTCTTAGTCTTTGTAAGTCTTGTATTAAGGAGGTCAGGTCTCTACTGTCTCCGAAATGTAGATTTAGTAATTGTTTTATTTCTTTATAAGAAAGTGGTTTTCTAGAATTAATAAGCTGTGCAGCTTTACCTTTGAGTTTATTTTTTATGTGAATCGTTAAAAGAACGCGCTGATCGCCTGTAGCCATCTTAATAGCACAGTCGCACGCATCTAAAAATGTTGAAAGACAAATCGGATCGCCTTCAAATTCTGGGATAATGGAAAAAATTTCCGAAAGCTTATATGGTTCGATTTCTTATTGAGTTTGGGAACGTGTCTCGGGCATTTTGCGGGATATTTTTAAACGAAAATGAAAAATAGAAGTATGGAGAAATATAAAATGTATCAGTATATAAGGGAGAAAAAATGTAGTGATATACAAAGGGCAAAAATGTATCAATAAAAATAAAAATGTTATATAGAGAAAAAAAATGTATCAATAAAAATATTAAATAATATAGCAATAAAATGTATCAAATATATCAATAAAAATTATATCAAGAGAAAATATACCAAAATATAGCAAGTAAAAAAAGTATGTCAATAAAATATGCCAGAAATATAATAAGTAATAAAAAATATGTCAATAAAATATCAGTATAAAATAGTATAAAGAAAAATGCAATATTAATACTTTCAAATATTAGATAATCAACTTGTATTTTTTTTGTATCTTAATTAATTGACTTGCAGTATAGTCAATTTTGTAAATTATTATAACAAAATTATTAACGAGATGATTCAAAATCCACTTACATAAAGAGGAACATCGGGACGCCTTGTTCTCTCTGCTCAGCTACCAGGGGCTTCACTAGATGTTCCTTCCGTAGATCACAGGAGTGAGGTTGATCTGAGATTCTTTCTTCTTTAAGGGTCGTCTTGTTCTCTCTGCTCGGCTACCAGGGGCTTCACTAGGTGTTTGTTTAGAAGTTTGCTATTGGCGCTGAAATAGGCGAACCCATGGCCACCCCAGAAATCTGAGAATAGTATTCGTTTTCATGTTGAAAAAATGTAGAGCTGAGGCAGAATTTTACACCTTCTAGGAAATTTTCAAGGGGAAGAGAAGTATGTGTTTGGATGTTACTCCATCTGGTTTTGACACACTCTAAAGCTATTTCAATTGGAATGTTAATATATAATGATTTTACGTCGAAAGATATAAGTTTGTGATTAACTGGTACGGATTGTTTTGAAACAAGCATCACAAGGGAGAGCAGCATATGTGCCTCCTGATGAGAGACTAATAAGTTTCGAAACCGGTAGGGGTGCTTGCAGCACTCTCTGATTGGACTGGAATATGGTTCGGCTGTGTTTTCGTTTTGCAACGAAATTGAAAATGGTTATTCATTTTTGATTTACATTTACTCTGTGTGGAGTATGAAGGGAACCATTCTCGTTGGAACTTTACCGCGCTGAGCAGATGGGACGTGAATTGTAAATTGTAGAATTCCCTCATCTTCCTTAGTCTCAGCATCCGTATGGCTTGCAAATTGTAGAAGCCTCGGAGGTGTAACCAGAGAAGGTTCCCATTGTTTTCATTCTGGTGGGATGTGGAATAGCATTATGTTGTTTTATATGCCATTAGAGTAATAACTTAGTCTTTATATATATATATATATATATATATATATATATATATATATATATATATATATATTGATGAGATCTTGATTATTGATATGAGATAATATTCTTATATGTCACTTAATTTAATCAATGTATTAATACTAATCTAATTAATTAACCAGATCACATATCAATATGTTTTCAATCTCAGGGCGAATTATAAATTAATTACTTACTTTCGTGGCTTCTAAATATTTCTTAATGGTTCCTAATCGGGATAGAAAAGAAAAGAGTAAAAAAAATACACATATGGGTTACAATTATAATCAAAGTATTTTTTATTTTATTTAAAAGGCAATCAATGCTTAATATTTGCTATTTCTTATTATTCTTAAACATAACATTTACAAATGGGAATCTTATTTCCTTTTGGTTTTCAATTGAAAGTTTTTATTAACATTTAACTATTAGGAGTTATTAGGAACAACTCTATTTAAGTTTGATGAAGCTTTTCTGATATTATTGATTATGTTATTCAATTTTTTATGTGGAATTTAATACGAAAAACCCATACATTCATGTCCAAACAAATGAGACTGACCTTTTCCTGGTGAACTGAAAATGTCCTCACACAAGACCCGTTTCCTGCTATCCTTGGCTGCGATCAAACCTCGTCCTGGCTTCCAGTAATGTTCTCCTTTGAAAAACTAGCTCGAATAGCTCTCGTTCCTGCGTCTGTCGTGATGCTGTGTTCTACCTTTCTCGAAACTGCTATCAGCTACCGGGACACTCTTGGCTCAAGGAGGTTCTTTTACTCTCGACCTGGCCTACTTCTCGTTCCACGATAGATACTCCACACTCACGGAACTACACCGGCTTTCTCACTCTCCGTACACTACCGTCTACTACTCGACTTCACTTCTCGACAGCTCAAAACATTCTGCTCTCACTTTGTCATTCATTCCCCTACTTTCTAAATATCCCTTCCAAATTCACAAATCAATCTTCCACCACCAACTCTCATTCGTAATATTCCTCAAAACCAATTTTTAATCTTTCTAAATATGCTTAATGGATTTCAAAAGAAAATATTTAATTCCCATTCTAAAATACTTTCTAACTATTTACAAATTTTAATGACCTATTCTCTCTTTCAAATGAGTCTTATTTAGCATAGGCTAATGATCGAAACCTTCCGCGAAAAACGATAATGAACTATCATCTATTTCACTGAGTTTTATTTAGCATAGGCTAATGATCGACCTTCCGCGAAGAAACGATAATGGTACGCGTCATTCACTTTGTTTATTCTAAGCACATTGTTCCGAGTTTCGTACGCTTATTCTAATCACTTCTTAAATTACATATAACAATTTGTTGTATACAGGTTGTTTTAAATTTATATGCCCGTGGTTGAGAAAATTGAAAATATTTTATATTGAATTGAATTTTGTTTGTAATTATCAAAATTTAATTTTCATATCAAATAGAAATATAACAAATCCCCGCCTTGTATTCGATAAAATTTATCTGCATTTTTAAATAAATTTTCTCGAGGCAAAACCAACTCCCTGTATATTTCCTTACTTTAATCTACGTCTTATATCCTAACTTACTATCTACTTCATGTAATTCTGTCTTTTATTCGTGATATTTGTATACATCGTGAATATTATAAATTCCTCGGATCTTTTCCGAGTTCCTGTGCCTCAACTCATAACTATTTATCCCATTTTCATTATTCACGATGTACGGGCCTTCGAAAACAGGCATCAACTTTGCGCAAATGCCCCCAGGAAGATTTGATACTCGTAATGCCCTCACGAGTACTTTTTCACCCTTTTGGAAAGTCACTGGTCTTCTTTTTCTATTTTGTTCCTGTCTTTGGATATATTTTTCGTTGCTTCGCCGTAATCTTCTCTGTACGGTTTCAATCACCTGTTGATATTCTTTTGGCTCTTGGTCTTCCCATGGCCTTATCGGCAATACACCCTTCATGATGTATTCTGGGGTCTCTTTTGTTACTGTGCTCGGAATTGTATTTAGATACCTTTCTATTTCCGCCATTTTCCTGTCCCAGTGGCGATGTTGACCATCTGTTGCAATGCGAAGAAATTTCGTCACTTCCTGTATGAATCGTTCCGAAGGATTACTCTGTGGATGCCTGATGCTGACAAAATTTGTCTCTATTCCTCGTTCTCGAAGTTGTCCCTTGAAACGATCATTTCGGAAATACGTTGCATTGTCCAGTAGGATCTTTTTTGGTGTTCCTACTATGGCTATAAAATTGTCGATTTTTCTTAATATTTCCTCCCCCTTTGTGGTGCGGCAACTATATAATTTTACGTATTTTGAAAACACATCCACCATTACCAGAATATGTTTGTTCCTTTTAGTGGTCATAATTAGATCGCTTAACATATCTATTGCTACAATGTCTAGTTTGTTTCGGGCTTCAATATTTTTGGCAACATTTTCGTTTTTGAAATTCCAACTCTTATATTTTTGACATACATCGCACTTCTGGGTAATTTCCTTTGCAATGCGGTAATCCTGTCGGCTGATGTAATTTTCCCTAAAAACGAGCCAAACTTTTCTGCTACCGATATGCCCATTGTCCTCATGTAATTTCTTTATTATCTTTTCGGCCAATGTCTGTGTCACTAAATATAGTTCCTTTCCGTCTATTCTCTTAAAATATATGTCATTTTCTACTTCCGCTCTTCTTTTTTCTCTTTCCTCTAGGTCTTCTTGGTTTGTCCTTATCTCATTTAACGAATATATCCCTTCTTCTTGTATTAATCTATTTAGTCCCACCTGTAGAGTAATTGTTTCCTTTTTTCCCGTGTCCTCATCCCGTGTTAGAGCGTCGGCTATTATGTTGTCTTTTCCTTTTATATATCGGAACTCAAAATCATACTCCTGTAATAATAGAATACCTCTATGTATTCTATTATTTACTAATCTATTCTTCATGATATGTACTAAAGCTGCATGGTCTGTTTCGATTGTGAATTTTGCTCCCAATAAGTAAAACCTCAATTTGTTCACGCAATATAGTACACTGGCAAACTCCAATTCTGTAACACTATATTTTCTCTCATGTGTTTTAGTCACTCGCGATATAAAACATATCGGCACTTCTTGGTCGTTTTGTATTTGAGACAGAACTCCTGCAAATTTTTGTATGGAGGCATCAGTTCGGAGTATAAAAGGTAAATTGTAAATGGGGTGGTATATTTTCGTTCCTTTTGCGAATTCTCGTTTTAATGTTTCGAAAGCTTCCTCCTGTTCTTCTTTCCAATTCCATTTTATTCCTTTTTTAAGCAACTTTATCAGAGGGATTTCCTTTTGGCTCAAATCGGGAATCAGTTTTTTAAAATAATTAATCGTGCCAAGAAAACCTCTCAATGTTTTCAAATTCGTTGGTCTTGGGTATTCATCTATGAGCTTGACTCTGTCTTCGGATAATCTTACTGTTTTGGTGTCCAATTGAAAACCCAAATAAATGACTTCTTTTTGAAAAAATTGACATTTTTCAATGTTTAATTTCAATCCCGCTGTGTCCAATTCTTCCAGAATTATTTCTATGTGTTTCAGATGACTCTGAGTATCTTGTGAAAAAATTAATAAATCATCGATATAATGAACTATGAAATCTTCGTGGCGATTCAAAATGGTATGTAGAGCTCGGACGAGTGCAGCACAAGCACTCTGCAATCCAAACGGCACTACCTTAAACCGGTAGACAATACCATCAATAGAAAAAGCGGTGTAGTTTCTACACTTTTCAGCTAACGGTATCAACCAAAAACTGTGTTTTAAGTCAATTTTCGAAAATATGTGTGACCCGGTGATTCTTCCAAAAATGGCCTCGATGTTTAGAGGTGATTCATATTGTGATACAGTGTGCTGGTTGATATTCCTGGCATCTAAACATAATCTCAATTCTCCACTGCTTTTCTTTACTATCACAATCGGGTTAACATACGGTGAATCACATCTTTCGATGATTTGATCTTCCAACATTTTATTTATTTCTTCTTTCACCTCTTGTCGATACTTGTATGGAATCGGGTAAGTCTTTGATCGAAAATTTCCCAAGTTTTTCACCTCAAATGAATGTTCGTACTTTTTAGCCACTCTGTTTTCCTCATTGATCAAATTTTCGTAGTTTCTTAACATCAACCGCAATTCTTTTTCTTTCCCTTCTCCACATATCAATTTTCTGTCTTTTTTCTCAGATTCTTCACACAAGTTTACCGTGCATTCTGCATCCTCGTTTGCATATACCTCCTCTTCAAATACCACTGTTTCAATCATATTCTTTTCACTTTCATTTTTTAGCTTTATTTCTTCTTCTCCTGAGCCCGTCTCTTCTTTTGAGGAATCCCAGGTTTCCTTTGTTTCTGATACTCTCAAATTTTCTTCTTCTGGGCTCAACTCTTCTTTTGAGGAGCCACAGGTTTCATTTTCTTTTATCTTTTTCTGACCTTTTCTCCTTTTTCTTCTTTGTCCTTGCTTCGCTGCCAAATTCATTTCCACTGTTTGTTCTTTACCTGATTCGTCCGTATTTTGTTTCTCATGTTCCTTGTCCTGTTCTTTTTCTTTTTCTTCTGTTAGTTTCATCGTATTATTTTTAAAATCTCTCACTACATGTTTTTCTGCCAATTCGTCCACTCCTACTATCATGTCATGTGACATGTTTGGCATTATTACACATTGTAGTGCATACATATTCTTGCCCAGTCGTACCATTACTCGTATGCCTTCATTTATAGTTGCCAATGTCCGTTTGTTTGCGCCCACTAAATTTACCCTAGGTATTTTATAAATTAAATTTGTTAAGTTAACTCCTTCTATTAGTTTTCTGTTGACCAATGTTATTTCAGATCCAGTGTCTATCATAATTTTAATTGGTTTCTCGTTGATAAATCCATTCACAAATTTTAAATTAATTCCATTTTTCTTTTCGTTGTTTCCTGCCAATTTAATAAACTCCTTGGGGTGACAAAAGATTCCTGTTTGCTTTTTGGTTTTTAGTGAGCGCCGTCGTGAAAAGACGCCGGTTGCTCATCGTTGTTTATATTTTCGTCATACTGTCTCTCTCCGTCATATTCATCTGTCTGGGTATTATTTACTTCTCTTCTATTTTCTCTTGGTCTGTCGGATCTGTTTCGGTTTTCTCGATATACCTGTTCATTTTGTCTACCATTATTTCTGTTTTCTTGATTTGAGCGTGTGGTGTTTCTATTCTGGTATTCTCGATTTCTGTCCTCATTCCATTGCCTATTTCTTTGTTCATAATTTCCTCTTCCGTTGTCTCTATTTTCGTTTTCCCTTCTGGGATTAAAATCTCGTCTTGTATAGTCCCTCCTATTTTGATTTCTATCTCTGTAATCTTGTGTTTCTCGGGGCCTGTAATCTTCTCGCGACCTTCTTGATTTTCTTTCTCTTAGACGTGATTCTCTTATTTGTAGGAATTGGCATAAACTATCTATGTCTTTGTAATTTTGCAATGTGATATGGTCTTCCAGCGTTTCCTCGAAATGTCTTGCAATCAGTTCGACTAATTGTTCCGATGAGTAATTATATTGTAAATGTTTTGCATTATTGTAAATTTGCAAAGCATATGTCCTTTCTGATACACCCATCCTATCATTGTATTTCCCATTTTGCAATTCCTTGTTAATTTCCAATTGTTGGACTTTTCCCCAGAAATAATTCAAAAATTTTTGTTCAAATTGTTGCCAATTGCCGAATTCTTCTTCTTTACTATCGAACCATAGGCTTGCTTCATATTTGAGATGGTTTCTGATAGTTTCTTTTGCTGTTTCGAAATTTCCGATGTGCTGTATTTTCTTTTTCAGGCTATTTATGAACGGCACTGGGTGTAATCTTCTTACATCCCCGCCAAATCTTATCTTCACGTCATCTGTGCTGTGTATAACCATTTCTCTTCTTTCTCCGACATTCTGTTGCGTCCTGTTTTCGGTGACTTGTTTTTCTATTTCTGTGATTCTTTTTTCCACTTCTTCTCTGTCTACTTGAATAGCATTTTCCAACTTATTTTCCAAATTTTCTAGTTCCTTTTTCTGGCCATTCGTTAACTCCTCCATTTTGTTTTGAATTTTCATTTCTTGTTTTTTCATGTGGTCCTTCATTCTAATTTCTTGTTCTTGCATGTGATCTTTAATTTTCATTTCTTGCTGTTCTATCTCGTTTTTCATTGTTGTCAAACATCCTTTTATTTCCTTTTCATACTTTTCTATGCGTTCCTCTATTTTCTTATTGTTCTCTTCTATTGCTTGTTTTGTTTCCTGTTGATTGTCATCCATTTTTTTCTCCACTTTATCCATTTTCTTTGATGTTTCTTCCTAATTTTTCTCCATTGTTTGTTTTGTTTCTCTTTGATTGTCATCCAGTTTTTGTTGTGTTTCATCCATTTTCTGTTCCATTCTTTGTGACTGGAGTTGCATCATTTGTAATAATTTATCTATTCCTGATAATTCTTGCTGTTCTGATGCCATGATTGTCTTGTCTAAAATATCTTCTTGGTCTGAATTATTCTCTTGATTTGAATGTTCTTTTTGTTTTTTGTTGTCCTTGCTTTGGCTTCTTGTCACAGACATTTGTTTTCAAGAAGTACTGTCCCCGCCAAATATGAAATTTTACTAGTATGTTACCAAGACGACTTTTTCTCACCCAAATATTATAAATTGTCAATAAATATATCAAATGTAAATATCGTAAAAATAAAATATTAAATCAGTTATGTAAAATTTGTACCTAAAGAGATCTAAAATTTTATGTTATCAAATGTAAGTATCTCACTTTTTACCACAGGCATATAAATTTTCAAATACCGGCTTTACTCTTTCTATCCTTCAAATTTGCCACTAGAAATACTTTACAATGCTTTCCACGTTGGACGACAGTTGATGAGATCTTGATTATTGATATGAGATAATATTCTTATATGTCACTTAATTTAATCAATGTATTAATACTAATCTAATTAATTAACCAGATCACATATCAATATGTTTTCAATCTCAGGGCGAATTATAAATTAATTACTTACTTTCGTGGCTTCTAAATATTTCTTAATGGTTCCTAATCGGGATAGAAAAGAAAAGAGTAAAAAAAATACACATATGGGTTACAATTATAATCAAAGTATTTTTTATTTTATTTAAAAGGCAATCAATGCTTAATATTTGCTATTTCTTATTATTCTTAAACATAACATTTACAAATGGGAATCTTATTTCCTTTTGGTTTTCAATTGAAAGTTTTTATTAACATTTAACTATTAGGAGTTATTAGGAACAACTCTATTTAAGTTTGATGAAGCTTTTCTGATATTATTGATTATGTTATTCAATTTTTTATGTGGAATTTAATACGAAAAACCCATACATTCATGTCCAAACAAATGAGACTGACCTTTTCCTGGTGAACTGAAAATGTCTTCACACAAGACCCGTTTCCTGCTATCCTTGGCTGCGATCAAACCTCGTCCTGGCTTCCAGTAATGTTCTCCTTTGAAAAACTAGCTCGAATAGCTCTCGTTCCTGCGTCTGTCGTGATGCTGTGTTCTACCTTTCTCGAAACTGCTATCAGCTACCGGGACACTCTTGGCTCAAGGAGGTTCTTTTACTCTCGACCTGGCCTACTTCTCGTTCCACGATAGATACTCCACACTCACGGAACTACACCGGCTTTCTCACTCTCCGTACACTACCGTCTACTACTCGACTTCACTTCTCGACAGCTCAAAACATTCTGCTCTCACTTTGTCATTCATTCCCCTACTTTCTAAATATCCCTTCCAAATTCACAAATCAATCTTCCACCACCAACTCTCATTCGTAATATTCCTCAAAACCAATTTTTAATCTTTCTAAATATGCTTAATGGATTTCAAAAGAAAATATTTAATTCCCATTCTAAAATACTTTCTAACTATTTACAAATTTTAATGACCTATTCTCTCTTTCAAATGAGTCTTATTTAGCATAGGCTAATGATCGAAACCTTCCGCGAAAAACGATAATGAACTATCATCTATTTCACTGAGTTTTATTTAGCATAGGCTAATGATCGACCTTCCGCGAAGAAACGATAATGGTACGCGTCATTCACTTTGTTTATTCTAAGCACATTGTTCCGAGTTTCGTACGCTTATTCTAATCACTTCTTAAATTACATATAACAATTTGTTGTATACAGGTTGTTTTAAATTTATATGCCCGTGGTTGAGAAAATTGAAAATATTTTATATTGAATTGAATTTTGTTTATAATTATCAAAATTTAATTTTCATATCAAATAGAAATATAACAATATATATGCTTTCTGTTGTTTTCCGGGTTTGACTCCGCGTTGAATAATTTTGGTTTTGAGAAAAACCATTATTTTGACGACGTTTCGGCAAGATCTTACTTGCCATTGTCAAGTCAGGTAGTTCCGCTTCTCGCTGCTGCTTGAAGTAAACTGAATTCTTACCCACGATACCGTCACTTATGTAGTTGATCCTGATGCCGCTGCTGCTTGCCCTGCGCTAACCCTGGCTCTTGTTATTGGTCCGGTGTAGGTTGCAGTCGTCGGAGGGATGTTACGCGTGGATGTTGTGGCCTGATTTATTTTGGCCTTTTTCTTCAGTACCGTTTTCCATGTTGTAGGAAGCCGTTGCGCATCATCTCTTTGGTTTAAGCCGTTGGGATTTCTTTCAATTTCTATCGATTCTCTGATTTCCCGTTTTCTTTTTACTTCGATGTTAGTTAACATCGTTATTTGGTTCAGGTTTATTGTGTGTCCTGTATTTGCGACATGTTGAGCTAGTGATGACGTGGTTTCTCCCCTTTTGATAGCATTTCGGTGTTCTTCTCGTCTTACCTGGATTCTTCGGTTGGTCTGTCCAATGTACGACTTTCCACAATCCCCACACGGAATCTCGTATACACCTTGACCTTCTATATACGAACGACCTTGAACTCGCAGGCGGTAAGACAGAGGTGGTTATCCTAAAGGGACCTAGGGATAGACCGGACCTGTTGTTCCATTTTGAAAACAGCGAGGTCAAGTCGAGCCTCTGTGCCAAATATCTTGGCGTGGACCTCGACAAAGGGCTGGGATTCACCAAACACCTCGCAAGGGTGGTGAGGAAGGCCGAGGCACAAACTGCAGCTCTCCGGAAAATAACACCAAATATCGGAGGGCCAAGTAGTGCCCGGAGAAGACTGTACCTACACGTCGTACAGTCTACCCTTCTCTATGGGGTTTCGGTCTGGATTGAGGTTCTACGTCACAAGAAATACAGAGATATGATAAACAAGGCACAGAGGAAGCCTCTGTTGAATGTAGTAAGCTCATACAAGACTGCATCAACCATGGCTCTACAGGTGATCGCGGGCGCCCCTCCCATACATCTGCTAGCTAAGGAACGCCAGTTCCTATATGAGCACCGCCACGGCCGCACGACAACAACTCCTGGCGGACTGGCAGCTGAAATGGGAGGCGGAATCTACCAAAGCCCAGTGGACCAAAAGGCTGATCCCGAACGTAGAGTCGTGGTACGCCTGCAAGTTCAAGAGAGTAAATTTTTACTTTACACAATTTTTGACCGGTCATGGATCATTCAGGGCATTCACCCACAGGATCGGGAAGTCGGACGACGACCTGTGCCGGACCTGTCGCGTGAGGGAAGACGCAGAACACTGCGTTTTCCAGTGCAGCGTCTTTGCTCACGAGCGGGTCAGGCTACGTAGTAGGTTTGGCGACATCGGCCTTAACAATATTGTTAGTTTTGCGATCGGAAACAAGGCGGATTTCGAGGCCATAATTGACATTATAACCGGTATAATTAAGAGAAAATCCGAGTTGGAACGACTGGAGCAAAATGGGTGAGGCGGGTCAACACAATAGTTGTAAAATAAAAAATATATAAAAAATAAAAAAAAGCAAAATAAGAAATAATAAAAAAAATAATCCGCGTCAGAGAAATATGACCCTAATTCTTCTAGGGCTCATTCTATCCGTCACACTACAGAACAGTCACCCAAGCCCTGCCGTTTTCAGGCAGGGGTTGGCCCACCTTCCTCCGTGTAGGAATCAAACTTTTCTCTATTTAGTCCTACCGTTTCTAGGCTGGAAAATAGACCCTTAAATGACCCAATGCTTCTGGTTACTTTCTTTCAGACAGCTCGGGATATCCCCATGCATCGCTCCCTAAGGAACACGTCCAGGGATATTCCGGGTCGGAAGAGGGGGTGGTTTTAGTTGGTAGGCGGCTGGTCATGGGGGGCATGCGGGACGCACGGGCCATATTGTGGCTGGTGCGCCCTAACGTGTTCTCCTTTCCTGTCCGAGTCCAACAGTACTAGGGACACCTTCCCTAGTCTGCTAAGAGCGTTCCACCTCAGTCCAAAAAAAAAAGGTTACAATTAGTTGACTCAGTTATAGATCTGGGTGTTATTCTTGACACTAACTTGAATTTCAACCTACACATTAATAGCATGGTTTTTAAGTCATTAAAGATGCTTGGCTTTGTTAAAAGATGTAGCTACGACTTTACGGCTGGTCGTTCTTTAAAACTTCTTTATTGTTCTTTGGTTAGACCACATTTAGATTATGCATCATGTGTTTGGTCACCTCAATATAATTGTCACATTAATAAAATCGAAAAAGTTCAGCGTAAATTCTTACGTTATTATGCTTATAAGATGCATTTCACTGGTCAAAGTTATGAGTCTTTACTGCAAATTATTCGACTTGACTCACTACAGAGTCGTCGTCAACATAAAGATCTTTGCTTCTTATATAACTTAATTCATGGTCATAAATTCTGTATCTCACTCTTAAATAAAACTGGTCTACGTGTACCTTCAAGAACCACCCGTTCTGTGACCACCTTCCACGAAGTCATTAACCGTACAAACTATGGTTCAAGTTCCTATCTCTGTAAAACTATTAAATTAGCAAACACATTACCTCCGCATGTTGATTTCTTTATGAACGACTTTACTGCGTTTTCCACACAATTACATTTATATTTAACTTAATGTTTTAATTTCAGGACTGATTTGTCAATTACTGTTATTGTCTTTGTTCTAAGATAAGTTGTATTTGTCAATTGCAAAATGTTTTAGATATTTAGATTTTATTACTTTATATTATAGGACTAGCTCTAAATTGTTAAATGAGAGCAAGTAATTTTATTATTGTTTATTATGTATTTACCAATTTTGTACTATATATAGGCCTATATATCCAACGACAATGGCTTAAGACTCACAGAAACTGCAGCAGCTAATAATATGTTAATAAAGTCAACTATGTTTCCGTATAAAGACATTCATAAGCAAACCTGGATCTCAAACGACCATATTACGCGAAACCAAATTGACAACATCATTGTAGATGCCCGACATGGGAACAATATCATAGACGTAAGAAGCCTCAGAGGAATAGACGGAGACACAGATCATTACTTAGTCAGAGCGAAAGTCAAATCCAGAATATCTAGCCACAAATACAACAAAACAACAATGAACCCACAATGGAACATGGACGAAATGCAGAACACAGAGAAACATCAAAAATATATAGAACAACTTGAACAAACCTTAAACTCTGAAACAGTTTACAATGATATAGAAGAGCTGTGGGAAACGACTGCCGAAATAATAACCAAGACAGCTGACAAGATCTTTGAAAGGAGTAGGCAGGAGAGGGCAAAAACATGGTATGACGATAAATGTCGGAAACAGCTGGAAAAAAGACAAACAGTAAGGAAGACATGGTTACAACTACAAACAGACAAAAGTAAAAAGGAATACGACGACTGCCGAAAAGAAACAAGAAAAATGATACGCACAAAGAAAAGAAACTATGAACAACAAAAATATGAAGCTATGGAGAGACCGACCCAAACCAGGCTCCAGAGAATTCTATAAAGCAATCTCCACTGAGAAAAGAGGACATAGAACCAATTCTATCCATACACTGAGAGACAATCAAGGCCATATGATAATCGACGATAAAGAACTAATAGAAGAATGGAAAGGGTATTTCAGGGACCTTCTAAACATCATACAGGAAGAATAGCACAAAGAAGAGATCTATATAACAGCAGACATGCCCCTCGAAAATCCCTCTTTTGAAGAAACCCGAAAGGCCTTAAATAAGCTGAAAAATCACAAAGCGCCGGGTAACGACGAGATACCAGCAGAATTTCTTAAATATGGTGGGGAAACACTACAGCGCCAAATCCGCCAATTAATAACACAGATATGGTTAGAAGAAAGGATACCAGCAAGATGGAAGGAAAACATAGTGCCCATCCACAAAAAAGGGGACAAAACAAAATGCGCGAATTACAGAGGAATTTCACTCTTAAACACGGCATATAAAATCCTCTCAAACATCATTCTTAGTAGACTAACCCCTTATGCTGAAAATGTCATAGGAGAATATCAAAGTCGGTTTTAGGGCAAACAGATCCACAATAGATCAACTATTCACGCTGAGACAGCTTCTAGAAAAGGGATGGGAGTATAACAGACCCATACACAATCTCTTCATAGACTTTCGACAGGCATATGACAGCGTAGAAAGAAGCCAAGTATGGAATGCCATAGCGAAGTTCTCAATACCAAAGAAACTCATTCGGATGACTAAAGTCTGTATGGAGGGTGGAATATCAAAAGTACGTGTAAATAATAAACTGTCTGACAGCTTCGAAATCAACAGTGGACTCAAACAGGGTAATGCGTTATCTCCACTACTTTTTAACCGTGTATTAGAGAAAGCCATGAGGTCGGCCAAATAAAAACAGAACTGCTATCGGTTCAAGGTCCCAAGTTATTACTAGCATACGCAGATGACATTGATCTCGTTGGAGACTCCATCCTATCCACAAAAGCCATTTTCAACAAGGTGGAAGAACCAACAAGCGAAGTAGGGCTGAGGATTAATGAAGAGAAGACGAAATATATGTGTATAAATAGAACGACACGAAGAGACAGGATAGGACAAAATGTGACGGTAAGCACCTTCAATTTCGAAAGAGTACAACGTTTTAAGTATCTGCAGGTCGTAATCACAGCTGACAACGATGTTACTGAAGAAATAAAAGACAGAATCCAATCAGCAAATCGCTGTCTATTCGCACTGGATAAGCTTATAAAATCAACAAATCTTACAATAAGTTCCAAGTTCAAAATCTATAAATCCATCGTCAGACCTGTACTAACATATGGCTGCGAAACGTGGACCATGACCAAATCAAACGAAGCAAAGCTCAGACGTTTTGAACGAAAAATACTTAGAAACATTTTCTGATCTCACCACGACATTAACACAAACCAGTATAGGATCAGAACCAACTTCAAATTAAAAGCACTCTACAATGATACCGATATTGTCCAAGAAATTAAATCACAGCGACTAAGATGAGCAGGCCACGTGCACAGACTTCATAACGAGGGACTTGTAAAACTGGTATGGGAGGAGATTCCTACAGGCAAAAGACCACTCAGACGTCCCAGAATGCGATGGAGAGATAACATCCAAGCAGATCTCCGAAAAATGAACATTCCATTTGACCCTAGGTTGATGGAAGACCGAACAAATTGGAAAAAAGTTGTACAGTCAGAGCCAGGACCCACCCAGGGTTGTAGCGCTACGTGATTATGATGAATTTTGTACTAGGTATTATTTTGAATTGTTTTTCTAGTTTGTGTGATATTTTAATTATATTATGTACTAATGGACTTCGGTCCGTCAATGAATAATAAATAAATAAATCATTACATCCATATACCTCCACAATTTGCATTATTTGTTCTTATTAATATGTTCCTCAGACGACAGATCTTTATAAAATGCAATACAAATACTCTAGGTCCTAGAGAGGTAAACTCTGGTCTGCCACAGGGATCGGTGTTGAGCCCGCTTCTATTAAATATATATATATATATATATATATATATATATATATATATATATATATATATATATATATTTACATACCAAATAAATGGTGTAAGATCACATCGTTAAATCCTCCGTATATCAATGGGTACCAATAGAATAGACTAGTTTCGCGATGCCTCGCTCGTCAGTATTCGGCTAGGTACGAATTGATACACCGACGGTTCAAAGATGTGTCTTAATATTTCGCACCTCAGGTGCCGAGCTACAAAAGTGCCATCTACTCTGATGACCAAGAAGTAGAAACACGACTCGAAAAGAGAAGTTTTCCACAATCTTTTGAGCTGTATTAAAAGTTGCCTGCATGCAGGGCTTCGGCAAAAGCTTTGCCAATTCTAGATTTTACATACCAAATAAATGGTGTAAGATCACACCGTTAAATCCTCCGTATATCAATGGGTACCAATAGGATAGACTAGTTTCGCGATGCCTCGCTCGTCAGTATTCGGCTAGGTACGAATTGATACACCGACGGTTCAAAGATGTGTCTTAATATTTCGCACCTCAGGTGCCGAGCTACAGAAGGTGCGACCTGAGGTGCGAAATATTAAGACACATCTTTGAACCGTCGGTGTATCAATTCGTACCTAGCCGAATACTGACGAGCGAGGTATCGCGAAACTAGTCTATTCTATTGGTACCCATTGATATACGGAGGATTTAACGATGTGATCTTACACCATTTATTTGGTATGTAAAATCTAGCATTGGCAAAGCTTTTGCCGAAGCCCTGCATGCAGGCAACTTTTAATACAGCTCAAAAGATTGTGGAAAACTTCTCTTTTCGAGTCGTGTTTCTACTTCTTGGTCATCAGAGTAGATGGCACTTTTGTAGCTCGGCACCTGAGGTGCGAAATATTAAGACACATCTTTGAACCGTCGGTGTATCAATTCGTACCTAGCCGAATACTGACGAGCGAGGCATCGCGAAACTAGTCTATTCTATTGGTACCCATTGATATACGGAGGATTTAACGATGTGATCTTACACCATTTATTTGGTATGTAAAATCTAGCATTGGCAAAGCTCTTGCCGAAGCCCTGCATGCAGGCAACTTTTAATACAGCTCAAAAGATTGTGGAAAACTTCTCTTTTCGAGTCGTGTTTCTACTTCTTGGTCATCAGAGTAGATGGCACTTTTGTAGCTCGGCACCTGAGGTGCGAAATATTAAGACACATCTTTGAACCGTCGGTGTATCAATTCGTACCTAGCCGAATACTGACGAGCGAGGCATCGCGAAACTAGTCTATTCTATTGGTACCCATTGATATACGGAGGATTTAACGATGTGATCTTACACCATTTATTTGGTATGTAAAATCTAGCATTGGCAAAGCTTTTGCCGAAGCCCTGCATGCAGGCATATATATATATATATATATATATATATATATATATATATATATATGAGTTAGTTAGAAGCAACCTACCTTGCTCGTTTCGGTACGAAACCGATCTGTGCCTCTACTTTGAGGCCACGAGATGTCACCTGGTATTTATTGAAAAATACCTACGGCGTCAAACAAGCAGGAAATAATCGCAACTTTCTACTTTTTAAAAAGTATGAAAATAATATGTAAAATATTATACGGGAAATAAATATTCTACCTTCATCTGTGCTGCCATCTTGGGAACGTTTTCGCTGTCTACAGCTTATCAGCCAAGCTCTCAGAACAGACGAAGATGTAGAATATTTCCTCCGTATACCCGAGGCCGTAAGACAGCCATGCAGTCCTTATGGGACTAGCGCAATCTGAGTTAGTTAGAAGCAACCTACCTTGCTCGTTTCGGTACGAAACCGATCTGTGCCTCTACTTTGAGGCCACGAGATGTCACCTGGTATTTATTGAAAAATACCTACGGCGTCAAACAAGCAGGAAATAATCGCAACTTTCTACTTTTTAAAAAGTATGAAAATAATATGTAAAATATTATACGGGAAATAAATATTCTACCTTCGTCTGTGCTGCCATCTTGGGAACGTTTTCGCTGTCTACAGCTCATCAGCCAAGCTCTCAGAACAGACGAAGATGTAGAATATTTCCTCCGTATACCCGAGGCCGTAAGACAGCCATGCAGTCCTTATGGGACTAGCGCAATCTGAGTTAGTTAGAAGCAACCTACCGTATAATATTTTACATATTATTTTCATACTTTTTAAAAAGTAGAAAGTTGCGATTATTTCCTGCTTGTTTGACGCCGTAGGTATTTTTCAATAAATACCAGGTGACATCTCGTGGCCTCAAAGTAGAGGCACAGATCGGTTTCGTACCGAAACGAGCAAGGTAGGTTGCTTCTAACTAACTCAGATTGCGCTAGTCCCATAAGGACTGCATGGCTGTCTTACGGCCTCGGGTATACGGAAGAAATATTCTACATCTTCGTCTGTTCTGAGAGCTTGGCTGATGAGCTGTAGACAGCGAAAACGTTCCCAAGATGGCAGCACAGACGAAGGTAGAATATTTATTTCCCGTATAATATTTTACATATTATTTTCATACTTTTTAAAAAGTAGAAAGTTGCGATTATTTCCTGCTTGTTTGACGCCGTAGGTATTTTTCAATAAATACCAGGTGACATCTCGTGGCCTCAAAGTAGAGGCACAGATCGGTTTCGTACCGAAACGAGCAAGGGAGGTTGCTTCTAACTAACTCAGATTGCGCTAGTCCCATAAGGACTGCATGGCTGTCTTACGGCCTCGGGTTTACGGAGGAAATATTCTACATCTTCGTCTGTTCTGAGAGCTTGGCTGATGAGCTGTAGACAGCGAAAACGTTCCCAAGATGGCAGCACAGACGAAGGTAGAATATTTATTTCCCGTATAATATTTTACATATATATATATATATATATATATATATATATATATACAATTTTTTATCACTATGTATATCTAGCATTTTTAGAGTTATTATCAAAAAAAAATTTATGTACTGATATTGAAATTTTTTTTAAATCATATTTTTTTCAAAAATATTCATTCTAAACCGGTCAAAATATTTGAGGTTCTTACTAATGCTAAAGTAAAAAAAGTCATAGGAATTACTATAAATTTTAATTTTTGTGGAAATAAAGATGTTTTATTTTTCACTTTTTTCTAAAAAATTTTAAAGTGTCCTGTTATTTTCACCATAACTTGCTTAATTTTGATGTTATTATTAACTCTATTAACTCATTCATTTCATAGGTATAACTGATTATTTTGACAAGTGTTTAATAAGTATATTTTTTATAAAATACATCGTGTTCCCGATATTTAAGCTTGAATATGTACCTATAATCTGTTTGAAAATTATTGATTGTACAGTTTTTACGACGTAGGTCATTTGTACCTATTTACTGACAATCAATTTAAGTACTTGTAGGAAAAAAATAGACTTTCAATTAACTCTAACTTACTTTGAATTAATATTATTATTAAAAGGTTTTTAATTAAGGAATTTATTGTATTTTTTATTAGCTTCAATTTCGGTAATAATAACTTTAAAACCGATTTAAAACATGTATTTTTTTCACAAAAAATTAAAATCTTTGATCTTTAGTAACTCAAAAAGCATTGATTTATTTTGTTTTGATGACTTGATATAACTTATTCTTGGCTAAAAATTTATCCCTCTGTCCATTGAAAAGGGGTGGCAACCGCCTCTGCTTTATATGATCAGATCTGTATTCATATATTCAAAGTGTCAAAGTGCTTATTTTTTAAACAAATTGGTTATAGTAGAATTTTTAATTTTGAAAAAAATGCTTTTTTTCAAAATAACTTAAAAATTATTAGCGCTTGTTCACAGCTTGTCTATACGTAAAATTTAAGTCTATTGTGAACGCTGCATAAAATTATATACAAATTACGGTTTACGAAATAATAACGGCTTACGTTCATCTTATGGTTACGTCCATTGTGAACAAGCAGTTAGAGATACCAAAAATCTCAAACCATAAAAAAAGTAACTTTTTCTTAAGGGGCCTCATAGCTTTGGTTGCCTAGGGGCCTCAAAATTCTTAATCCGGCACTGTATTTGATTCATTCATGCCTTACAATCTGAATTTTTAAAGTGGTTAATATGTACAGCAAAAGTTTATTATTTATATGCCCATTTCGCCGATTCAAGTTCATACAGGCAACCCAAATTACAGGGCACAAAGTAGTGAGTCAGGATTTAGACAGAATAGATAGCGAAAGCGAACTGCCAAACCATAGAACAGATGAGTTGTCATTGTCACGCCAGTACCACAGAATAAAGATCTGTGCCAGTACTCAGTCACTCAGTACCATTACCAACCATTACCATTGACATATAACAGGATGGACGGAGAACTCCCCTGACACAGAATCGGGTGTCCGAAAGATCACTCTACACTCGCGAAAATTTAAAATATAATTTGATTTTCACAATGATAAATACAAGACAAACAACGATCAAATACTCACATACAAACAAAACAATATTTGATCGTGTCGTGTTCGTAAAAATTTTTCCCCTTCCTATCAAAACATATACTTCAGCGAAGTATATGTTTCGGACACTTTTTATAGTTGTTACTGTGTCTATCCGACATATAAATGTCATTGCTCAGTACTGTCACCGGTACTGTATGTACTGTGAAGGCCGCGTCTCACCATCAAATAATTTGATCAAACAGTTTGAACAAACTCCGGAAGTACGTCAAAGTGACGTCACAATTGCAGTTTTTTTGAAATTCTAAAAATCTGTGCTATAACTATCAGTCTAGTTTGATCAAATTTTTTATATTGAGTTGTCTAACTTGTTTGTACTTTATTTAAAATTAAAATTTTTCATTATTATCCACAATGAACACTCAGGATGTGACGTCACTAACTGTCACTTTCAGTTTGCTCAAACCAGTTTGATTAAATTATTTGATGGTGGGACGCGGCCTTGAGTGTCACCTAGAATCGAACTCTAAAGGCCCCGTCTCACCATCAAATAATTGACAGTTATTTGATCAAACTTGACAGTCAAACTTGACTAGTGACACAAACTATACATAGTAACTGTCACTTTGTGTCACTAACTGTCAAGTTTGATCAAATAACTGTCAATTATTTGATGGTGAGACGGGGCCTTAAAGGCCGCGTCTCACCATCAAATAATTTGATCAAACAGTTTGAGCAAACTCCGGAAGTACATCAAAGTGACGTCACCATTGCAGTTTTTTTTAAATTCTAAAGGCCGCGTCTCACCATCAAATAATTTGATCAAACAGTTTGAGCAAACTTGACGTACTTGAGGAAGTACGTCAAAGTGACGTCACAATCGCAGTTTTTTTGAAATTCTAAAAATCTGTGCTCTCACTATCAGTCTAGTTTGATCAAATTTTTTGTATTGAGTTGTCTAACTTGTTTGTACTTTATTTAAAATTAAAATTTTTCATTTATCCACAATGAACACTCAGGATGTGACGTCACTAACTGTCACTTTCAGTTTGCTCAAACCAGTTTGATCAAATTATTTGATGGTGGGACGCGGCCTTGATGTTGTTTCATTGGTTGATTCCATCAAAATACACTTCTAGTAGAATATATTTTTTTAAATGGAGCAGTGATAATTTGGAACTGGGATATTTGGGATTTGACATGATGATTTTTCATGTTATACTATTGGCTATCATGACCATAACCATAGCACCGAACCATAGCCACCTTTACTTAACAAGCCATGAAGTTGAAACTTGGCAACATCTATTGGTAGACCGATTAATTCTGACAGTTCTCTTTGTTTTTAAATAATTTTCACTGTATTTACAGAGAAACTGAAATATTTTACAATATTTCGTGCTCCAAATTATAAAGAACATTAAAAGGTATGTTATTAAGATGATTTTAGTTTAATATAATATATTTTTATATAAACTTGCGGGCATATAGAAATCCGTCCACTTTAAAATTTTGTCATTTTTAATGCCTTATGTTTCCTAAACCTGTTGGCAGATTTAAGTGATTTTTTAAATATGTTACAGCCTAATTCTTTAACAATACCGCTGTAATAATATTGTTGCTAACCAGTTAAATTTTTATGGTGTACAGGGCATTTATAAAATACTGAAATTAAAACCCAACTAATAGCCTCCGGTTTTCTTAACATTCTGTTTTTTTTATTAATTCGCTTATGTTTAACAACTAGATTTGTTCTTTATCAATTCAGGATGTTTCTAAATAAGTGCGACAAAACTTTAAGGGAAACGGAACAAAATGCAAAATTTTGACGCCTGTATTTTAAATGTAATCATTTTGTTCGAATTCCGAGAAAACTAATAAGTATTTTTGAAAAATTTAAACGCAGAATAAAAGATTACTTTATTACCGAGGGCCAAAAGTCCCTTAGAATGAATAAGAAGGTTTATTTTAATGACATATTTGAAACTAAAAATCACACCAAATTTTCTTAGTTTTTCACCCCTGTAACTTATTAAAATAAACATAGAAGTTTTCAGGAACTTTAGGCCCTCGGTCCTAACGTAATCTTTCACTCTGCGTTTAAATTTTTGAAAAATACTTATTAGTTTTCTTAGGATTCGAAAAAAAAATCCCGTTTATATTCTTGTTATTGGTTTTTTTTGTATAATAAACGTTACTTACATGATACTATAAATAACAAGATAATATATTGCACATCCGGAAGTCGTGACGTAACTGGAGACCGGCAAGTTCGTAATGGTTCGTAATGTCCGATTACTTTGAATTGTTCGCGGTTGTATTTTATATTTTATCTTTGACAGTTATTTTGACTGGAATCTCGACACTAAATTCTTTTCGAATACATTGAAGTTTAATGTTATTTTGGTAATTAAATAATTTCATCACATAATGCATACAAATCCCATTTAACTTTAACAAGAATTCAAATTCAACTTCCGGTCTCCAGTTACGTAATCAATGCGCGAACTCGGACGTATTTGAGCTACGGGAAAATACTATCTCTTTATTTATAGTATCATGGTTACTTACAAGGAATTACTTTTAATATTATTTTGTACAAACTTCTAATTAATAATATTTTCTTGTTCGACCCAAAAAATACTATAAATTTTACCAGAATTTGTACTTTAAAATCGTAGTTTCGAAAGCGGTAGTCCGAAAGTCAGACTACCGACGTCATCAATTGCGACGTTGCCTTTTTCTCTTCATGGCTTGTAAAGTAAAGGTGGCTATGCCATAACTCACCAAAAATTTTGACTGACAGTGACACCAGTGACAGTGAAGTGACAGTGACAGTCTTTCATTTCATATTTCATATCAATCATAAATATTATGCATTGTTATTGTTATGCATTCTTTTCTGTTCCACGGAAAATATTTGCATTATTATGTTAAAAAAAATTAGATCTATTTGTTTTTAGTGTGATAACAGTGGTTCGTTATTTTGAAATTAATGTTATGGATTTAGATTTCAAGTAACATATGCAGGACAGTTCCTAACACATTCTTAAACATTGATAAAAAGAAAAACAAAATGAGTCAAAATACAAATAATAGCGTCGGCAGACCAAACTTTTCCAATGTTCCCAATAGAAGCATAAATTTAATTAACATTAAAGCGACCACAAAAAAACTAATAATAAAGAATCTAAAAAGTAAGTACCTTTTCATACATTTTCTTTTGGTGCCTATTAGTTTCGAATATTGGCGCTTATTCTGGCTATAATTATTTTATTTTATTTATTTATTTAGCGTATGGCTCAATACATGGAATAAATACAATAATAATTGTAAAAAAAATGTAAGTACATAATTCAAAAATACAAACATAAGCTTATATAAAAACGAACATAGACAAAATACAGATAAAATATAAGATAATACAAACAGATAAGGTTATATCTGTAATTTAAGTATAAAATATCTCAATGGTGTCCCTAAAATAATAGAAGCCAAACAAAAAAACTAGTCTCGTGCCCATTAACAGTATATTATCAAAACGTTGGTGGCCTTCGAACCAAAATTTGTGGTGTTTCCTGCTGTTCCTATGACATAATCATTTTTATTGAAAGTAACCTGAACGAAATCATAACTAACAGTGAGATTAAATGTAACGGTTTTAGTGTCTATAGATGTGATAGATCTATGAGGACCAGTGCCAAGAAAAGTGGTGGTGGTATTCTAGTTTTTGTCAGCAACAAACTACAATCTCATTGTATCTCTATTACTGAAGACAGAGTTGAGCAATTATTTATCCAAAGCCACCACAATAAAAATAAATTTGTGATTGGAGGAGTGTATATCCCTCCACAATCTCCTCAAGAATTATATACAAGGCATTGTGAGACGGTTGAATACATATGTCAGCAAAGTGCGTCAGAAAACTTGTATCTTTTCGGTGATTATACTTTGCCTAATGCCTTATGGTCAAACGACGAATTTGGAGTTGTGGTCCAGTGTCCAATGGGTGATTCTGCGTTAAATGTGGCACAAACATTTGGATATCTTAGAGACTATTTCAGATTAATACTGTACCTAATGATAGGAATGTTTTCTTAGATTTAGCTTTTAGTAATAATAGAGATATAGTAATTACAAGGGCTTCAGATAAACTTTTTGACAGTAGTCTTCATATGAGTGTTCTTTACCTATTAGCTCTTCTAAGTGCGGTAATGCTGCACAAAGACCAACATCTCCTCCACGTGGTGTGTGGTGGTAACAGCTTCGAGCTGACGTGGATAGGGTCCTAGGCCCCTAGACACGTCACAAAGAGGCTGGCTAACGAAGCTCTGGCGTACGCAAATACCGGGAACAACAGCGTGGAGAGGGAGTGTTGTAGACGGATGGGTGCAGAGGTAACTGGACTAATCATTCGCGGCCTCTGCGGGCATCCGGAAACAATGCAAACTTGTGGAAACCTGCCCGGTATATACCGTGTTGGTAAGCCGGTGGTTGTAGAGGATGTGCTTACCGATGTGGGGGCTTGCCTTGATTGGCTGGCCAAGTGGAAGGGAACCACAGAAATCCCCCTCAAGCCAAGGTGGAACAGCATAATCCGAAGGCTTGGCGTGGGCAGGAATTGCGCCGCAGGGCTAAGGGGTTGCTTAGTCACGATTATGCGGACTCCGGGTACCAGGCGAAACCCAGGTTTCTTTAGCCTTCTCCCGGCATGCGGGGCTCTGCTGGGAGTGACCATACATTCCCTAGCTACTCGTGGGACTAAAATGGACTAAGTAGGAAAAACTAAAAACAATGAGGGCAAAGAGGAAGAACAAAGCCTCAATCATCCCGAGGTTATGGAATTGGATCCAGTTCCAAGCCATAAATCGGAGGATGAGCTTTTAAAAAGCAGCGGAGACGAGCAAAGTATCGCTCAAGGGCCAAAAAAGGCCGAAAGAGAGAAACTGAGTGGCGCTGCCCGAAAAAGGTTTAAGTACCTGTTAAAACAAGGCCTTAAATATGAAGAGGCTCGACAACAGGCACAAAAGCCTATACAAAAACCACCCGAGGATGTATCCAAGGGCAAAGGGTCCAAGAGGATCTGGTCTGAGGAGAGCACGCCAGAAAATCCTAGGAAAAAGGGAGTTGGCACCACCGTTGGGATAACCAGCGGTGGTGAAGAAAACAAACCATCCTATGGACAGGTTGCAGCGGCAATAAGGGTAGGAATAATGCCCAAAAACCATCCAGAATCTTCACTAACAGTGGAACAACTAGCTGCAACGAAAGAGAAGATTCTGGAAAAAATAGTGGAGCTGGATCCAAAGGCAACAATTAGGCCTAAATTCAGCAACCTACAATTCAGACCGGGTTGGATGCTTCTGTCTTGTGCTGACAAAGCCACAGTTGAGTGGCTTAAAAGCATAATTCAGGAGCTGCAGCCACAGGAGGGTATCTCGCTGAGACTGGAAGAGGAAAGCAATATTCCTCACTCCGAGATCTTTGTGACATATCTTCCTGATAGTCTGAACACCACGAATGCAAAAATTCTTCGATTCTTAGAGGTCCAAAATGAAGACCTCAACTCACAGAATTGGAGAGTTGTAAGAAGGGTTGACAAAGGCCCTACTGTAGAGCTCACTATTTCAATGGACCCTAACTCCGCTGAAAGGGTGAAACAAAATGGCTATAAAGCCAGCTATAAATTTGGCCAGGTAAGAATATTACCAAAAAAAAGGCCTTCCAAAACCTAGTGAGCCAGAAGCTGCTTCAACTAGTGAAGCAGCAAAAATGGCCACAAAAGAAGGGGCCCAGGAAAAGGGCCCTGCGAAGTTCAAAAAGGGATCAGATAAAGGTCCCAAAAGCCTGTAAAATGGCTTCCAACAAAAATATTAGGTTTCTGCAGTTAAATCTCCATCACGCAAAAGCCGCAACTAGTGTGCTTAACAGGAGTTTTAGCAGAAACCTAACTGACATCGGGCTCATTCAAGAGCCCTGGGCTGACAAAGGACTTATAAAAGGACTTCCAAATAATACATGTAAGTTGATTTATTCACAAATGCATGACTTGCCAAGAGCACCTTTGCTCATCTCTAAAAAACTAAAATTAATTTCTGTTCCGGAGTTTATCACAAGAGACTTAGCAACAGCTGAAGTGGAGCTCCCCACGGAAGGGGCAAAAGGCAAATTATAATTGCCTCTGCCTATTTCCCAGGTGATGAAGACCAACCTCCGCCAGAGGAAGTGAAAGGCCTCATCAGTTGGTGCAACAAAAAGAACAGACAACTTATCCTTGGATGTGATGCGAACTCCCACAGCATAGTATGGGGCAGCACAGACACGAACAAACGTGGTGAGTACCTTTTAGAATATTTGGCTAACTCCAATATAGACATTATCAATAGAGGTAACAAACCAACTTTTATCACTGCAAATAGGAAAGAGGTGCTTGACATCACCTTAACCAGTTGCTCTGCTACAAATCTAATACAGAACTGGCATGTCTCCGATGAGGTATCGATGTCGGATCATAGAACCATAAGGTTCGATGTCGAGGCTGAGCGGGAACAGATACAGTCCTGTCGAATACCGAAACAGACTGACTGGTGTGCATACAAGGACACCCTAAGGTCAGATGTTGAAGGCGTAACTTATTCGATTGAAACCATAGAGGAACTGGAAGGTGCCTCACAATGGCTAAATCGTACGATAATTAGCTGCTATGAGGGGGCCTGTCCCATCAAGACCAAAGCCGTCAAAAGAGATGTGCCATGGTGGACAGGGAACTCAGTAAGTTAAAAGCTCAAACTCGTAAAGCTTTTAATAGAGCCAAAAGTATAGGTAACTGGGATGACTACAAAAAGGCTCTAACAGAATACAATAAAGAACTTAGAAGGTCTAAGAGAAGAACATGGAGGCAATTCTGCGAGGGGATAACTGAATTAGCCCCAGCAGTACGCCTCCAAAAAGTAATCTCAAAGGACCACTCAAACGGTATTGGACTTCTAAAAAAGCCAAACGGAGAGTTTACTGAAACCATAGAGGAAAGCATGAGTTGCTTATTACAATCTCACTTTCCTGGGTCAACACTCATTGAAGATGACCCAAGGGTTAATCTTGATGAATCTAATTACAGAACATCAAGAGCTGCAAAAAGCCTAGCGGGAAAAATCTTCACCAAAAATAGAATTAAATGGGCAATACATAGCTTTAAGCCCTACAAATCTCCTGGAGAGGATGGTATCTTTCCAGCCCTGCTACAACAGGGCGTTGATACATTAACTCCTCATCTAGTCAAAATATTCAAGATGAGCTTCATCTTGGGCTACATTCCAAAAGGGTGGAGAGAGGTTAAGGTATGCTTCATTCCTAAGAGTGGTAAACGCCCTCCAGAGGAGCCGAAGTCATATAGACCCATAAGCCTTACCTCCTTTCTACTTAAAAGTATGGAAAAAATACTTGATATATATATAAGAAGCGAATATTTAACAAATTTACCGCTTCACAAAGAACAATTTGCCTACCAATCAGGCAAATCCACCGTGGATGCCTTGCACTGTCTCGTAAAAGACATAGAAAAGGCAATAGGATCAAAGGAAGTGGCGCTATGTGCATTCATAGATATAGAGGGTGCGTTTGACAACACCTCATATGAATCAATCAGCGCCGCCGCAACAGCAAAAGGTATCCAACCTTCCATAACTAAATGGATTCAATCCATGCTAAACACTAGGAAAATTATTACCTACCTAGGAGGCAAATCAACTACTATAAAAGCAGTAAAAGGTTGTCCTCAAGGAGGAGTCTTATCACCTCTACTGTGGTCGCTAGTGGTTGACGACCTCCTAACAAAGCTCAAAAGAGCAGGATTTCGTGCTCTGGGCTATGCTGACGATCTAGTTATAGTGGTTAGAGGCAAACATGACGGTATTATTGCCGAACGCATGCAGCAGGCCTTAAACATTATAACCACTTGGTGTTCGAGGGAAGGGCTATCAGTCAATCCCAACAAAACGACACTTATTCCGTTCACTAACAGGAGGAAACTAACATTACAGCCTCCGATCATGAATGGAATAACCCTTTCTTTCTCAGAAGAGGTTAAGTACCTAGGAGTCATCCTTGATAGGAGACTTACGTGGAATGCACACCTCACTCATATTACCATAAAAGCAACAAGGGCTTTCTGGACGTGCCGTAGGCTTTTTGGGAAAACCTGGGGTCTGAAGCCAAAAATGATCTACTGGTCATATTTAACGGTTGTCAGACCCATTATCACTTATGCTGCGATGGTTTGGTGGACCAAAACAAAGCAGCAAAAGGCAATAAACGAGTTGCAAAAAGTGCAACGACTTACCTGTATTGGGATCACGGGTGCAATGAGATCGTGTCCTACCTCAGCCTTAGAGGCAATGCTAGACCTTCCTCCACTACATTTACATGTACAGAGGATCGCTCTAGAAAATGCCTATAGACTGACACAGACTAAATCTCTAAAACCCGGTGACTTAACGGGACATCTTGAGGTATTAAGGGCTGGAACAACCCAAATCATGAAGATGCCTACAGACGTAATGCCTGCAAAACAAGATTTCGAACTCGCGTTAGATGTTATTATTAACGACCGCGAGTTGACAGAAAACGAAATCGCTCAAATCACAAAAGGTGCCCTCACTTACTATACTGATGGGTCAAAAACAAACGAAGGAGTAGGAATAGGGATCACAGGTCCTAATATTAGGATATCCGCAGCCCTTGGAAATGCTCCAACAATATTTCAAGCAGAACTAATAGCAATAGAGTTCTGTGCTCAAGAGTGCCTAAGAAAAGGCCTCAACTCAGCAAGAATATTTATTGCATCTGATAGTCAGGCTGCTTTGAAGGCTCTGAAGTCCACAACTTACGAGTCAAAAATAGCCTGGAATTGCAAACAATCCCTTAAACAACTGGCTAGTCGCAACAAACTAACGTTGCTATGGGTGCCAGGGCATAAAGGAATTGTCGGAAATGAGATTGCCGATAGTCTCGCAAAGGAAGGAGCTTGTACTCCTTTCATCGGACCTGAACCATTTTGTGGCATACCAAAAAGCCGCAAGTTCGAAAATATGAAAAGGAACTCAGTGCAGCCTACTGGAAAAATGTTCCAGGCCAAAGACAGGCAAAAAGGTTATTACGACCCTCTGCCCGCTACGCGAAATTACTCTTAGAGCTTCAGAAATCTGATCTCAGAGTAATCACAGGAATTCTCACTGGACACTGCTCACTCAGATACCATCTCTGTAAAATGGGCATACTGGACAGTGGGACATGTAGATTCTGCGATGAGGCAGATGAGACGTCAGAACATATTATCTGCAATTGCAGAGTAATTGTTCGGCAACGCCATAAATATCTGGAACAGGTATTCCTTGATCCTGATCAGATTACAAACCTAGCTCCAAAACGGATAATGGACTTTCTTAGAAGCCTAGACCTTTTGGACTAAAATATAGATGTAGGGTATACACAAAAGATCTTATAGGTCGCAGTGTAGTAAGGTCAACTGGGCCAATCGACCCCTTTTGCAATCTACAATCTACAAGTGCGGTAATCTGGCTTATAATGATTTATGATTTTAGAAATGCTAACTATAGAGAACTTAATAGTTTCTTGGCTTCTTTTGACTGGCAAATAATTCTTAACACAAATGATGTAAATTTATCTACTAATACTTTTTATGAAATACTTGCTATAGGTATAGCTTACTTTGTTCCATTGAAAAAGTATAGAACATCATCATTTCCAAAATGGTTTACAGTTGATTTGAGAAAATTAACCCTTCAGAAAAAAAGGCACATTCTATATATGTAAATAATCGTACTTATTGTAACTATAAAAAATTCTCAGATTTGCGTGCTGAATGCAAGCGTCTGTCAGAAGTTTGTTTTTCTAACTATATTGGGTGTTTTGATTTGAAACTGACGGATAATCCAAAATCGTTTTGGCAGTTTATTAACGATAAAATATCAAATTACAGTCTTCTGAATTCTCTATCTTATGGAAATAGGACTGCTTCTAATGGGCAAGATATAGCTAATTTATTTATGGAGTTTTTTCAGACGGTGTATGTTAATAATCATGATTCAACTTTTTCATTGGACACAGTTGTGGATGATGTTGCTAGCAGGGATATTAACTGTTGCGAGATTATAATTAATGAGATATTTGATGCTATAAGTAGGCTCCCAAAGAAGCTTTCAAAAGGACCCGATGGAATACCAAATTACTTGCTGAAAGAATGTGTTTGCACAATAGTCTTACCTCTATATTAAATTAATATTTATTTACGGAAAACTCCATTTTACAATTAAAATTAAAAGTCAAAATTAAACATTGAACACAAGTTAACTTACATTACTTAAAATTAAACTAACGACATCAAAAAAAAATTTAAAATCAAATTAAAATAATTCACGTGAAATAGTCCTTTTAAAAGCATTTAGTGTGACTCCCATAAAGTCTATATTTGGAAACTCATTTACACTAGAAACAATTCTGTTTAAAGGCATATTTTCTGCATGACGTGTATTGCACGATCTAGCGGATAGCAAGGGACATCTTCTCAAATTCCTAGCTGGAACATAAAAATCTATTCGACCCAGAATACTAGGTGCAACAATAATACCATTTAACACCTTAAATACGAAATTAAGGTCAAAGTATCGCCTGCGATCCTCTAGACGGTGCATGAAACATCTGTATGACCTGACTGGAATTCAATTGCATTCCTCTAGTACCTAATCTATACCGCAGATATCTAACAAATTTATTTTGAATCGATTCAATTTGATATTTGTGATTCTCATAACTTGGACTCCAAATCACTGAACAATACTCTAGTAATGAACGAACATAACTCAAAAACAATCTCACAATTACAAACAAATTATTAAAATCATATGACATTCTGATGACTAATCCTAATGTCCGATTAGCACGCGCAATAATGGCATCATAATGGTCCACGAAACTTAGCTTACTATCCAGTAACACACCTAAATCCTTAATTACCTGAACCCTAGATAAATCCACATCTCCTATCTTGTATTTAAAATCACTGGTGGTCTTATTACGTGAAAAAATAATATATGAGCATTTCGAAGCATTCAATCTAAGCGCTTGTTCACAATGGACGTAACCATAAGATGAACGTAAGCCGTTATCATTTCGTAAACCGTAATTTGTACATAATTTAATGCAGCGTTCACAATAGACTTAAATTTTACGTAAAGACAGCCTGTCTTTACGTAAAATTTAAGTCTATTGTGAACGCTGCATAAAATTATGTACAAATTACGGTTTACGAAATGATGACGTATTACGTTCATCTTATGGTTACGTCCATTGTTAACAAGCGCTAAGATTATTTTCCTGGCACCAATGTACTAAAGAATCCAAGTCTCTCTGCAAACCCTCACAGTCAGATTCTGACCTAATGCATTTAAATATCTTTAAGTCGTCTGCAAATATCAGATATTCAGATTTAAAGTTCCTACCAATATCATTTACCAACAACAGAAAAAGGTTAGGACCCAAATGGGAACCCTGCGGAACCCCTGACACGGCTTCAAATCCATTAGAAACACATCCTGCTGATCTTACTTGCAATGTTTTTCCTTGTAAATACGAAGTAAACCAAGCTAATAAAGAACCAATGATACCAAAGTTTCTCAGCTTTGTAATTAAGACATTATGATCTAGTAGGTCAAAGGCCTTACTGAAATCGGTGTATATAGAGTGCACCTCGTAACCCTCATCCATTGCTGTACCTATACTATCGATATACAAAAAGAGGTTAGTGAGAGTAGAATGTCCGCCTACAAATCCATGTTGGTTGTCCGTAATAATGTTCCTAAAACAATTATCCAAACTTGGCAAAACCATTTTAAACCATATATACTTTTTAATAAATCTTTACAAACATCTGTATTTCCCGATGCTTGGAAGGTGAGTTATGTTGTCCCTGTTTTTAAAAAAGGTCAAAAAAAATCAAGTAGAAAACTATCGTAGTGTTTGTATACAATCTTCAATACCGAAACTGTTTAATTCCCTAGTCAGCAAACAGTTGAGTTGGCTATGCAAAGGTTTAATATCCGATCAACAACATGGTTTTTGCCAAAATAAATCAACTTTAACAAATCTACTCTATTATCAAACTGACATTTTGCAAAACATGGAACAGTTTAAGCAAATAGATTCCATTTACACAGATTTCTCGAAAGCATTTGATCGGGTGGACCATCGGATCCTTTTGCAAAAGTTACAAAAGTTCGGGATCCATCATCAGATTGTCTTGTGGTTTCAAAGTTCACTAATTGGCCGGGTTCAGTATGTTAAAATTGGTGGCGACCTCTCTGAAACTATATTCGCTACTTCTGGTGTTCCTCAAGGGGGACACTGTTCTCCTTTACTGTTCAATGCCTTTGTTAATGATATCGTTAATTGTTTTAAACATAGTCACTGTTTAATGTTTGCAGATGATTTAAAACTTTGGAGGATTGTTGAGGGCCCAGACGATCAGTTGCTTTTACAGGATGATTTAGACCAATTACACTGTTGGTGTCGGGTTAATAAGCTGGATCTCAATGTTAAAAAATGTTGTTTTATTAGTTTTACACGTAAAATAATCAAATACCAGTCTTCATATGTCATTGATAATCAACCACTTAAATATGTTACTACTGTCAAAGACTTGGGAATCATATTTGATGAGAAATTAACTTTTATAAATCATATTAATTCAATACAGGGGCGGCTGTGGCAGGGAGGCGCTTGGGGCACTGCCCTCCCACTAGCTCATTTAATGTAGTGGATATCTCATACAATGTATATTGAATGAATTTTTCTTTATTTAAAAATCTAATAAAAATATTCAGTCGATGCGACGCGATGCTCCAAAAATTTTAGAAATATAAATTAACAGCGTTCACCCGCACCATTGATTAAAAAATACTACACAGTGTAGTTTTTAATTATGCCCGCACTCGAGGAAGGGCGCTTTTCCGAGCGACCGGACTCACTGTTGTCAAGTTAGAAAAATATCGGGCGCTAGATGATGACTTGCCGTGTGCGAAATAAGAAATATCCTCAGATGCAGGTAGTAACTGGCAACGTTACGGAATTTGGCTTGGCAGTCGGTATCGCACCAATATACTTCACCTAGGACACAGCCCGAGCGTAGTTTTCGAAGTGTACAATTCTCATTACTGACTTCATTATTGTCGATGTCGATATCCAGTAATTCGATATGGCAACAAATATTAATAGTGTATGCTTTATTAAGACAAAAATACTTTGGACTTCGAAAAATTGTTAAATACAAAATAATAGGACCTCCTAGACCAAAATTGGACATAATTCAGGCAGGACAAAGTGGTAATAGAACTTTTAATCGTAAATTCAATGAGAAACATTATTTGTGAGTAGACTGGTTATTCGGTTGTGAGGAGACAAATCGCTTCTATTGTTTTAAGTGTTTATTGTTTTCACCACAAGTGGACGAGGCTTGGACAATCCAGGGTGTACATGATGTTAAACATCTCTCAGAGGAAATTAAAAAATATAATGTTAGCTCCAAACTCCAAACACATCCAGTATTGTGTTGAATACCAATTATTAGGGTCAATAAAAATATACAATCACAGCTAGATTCGGCTTTTAGAAGATCAATAAAGGAACATAACGAGATAGTGACCAAAAACAGGTATGTTGTGATGGATGAGCGATGGTGGGATAACATCCACAACTATGTAAGAAAGGTGCTGTCGATAAAAGAGAAGGTAGAGGTAGGAAGAAGGAGTGGTTGACAGTATAGGGGGTAAAGGACGTGGTGGTCAGATGAGTGGTAGAGATGGAAGCTGATGCATGATGGCGAGCGACTGAGAATCGGGCAAAAGAAGGACATCGGGGAGAAGTTATGCTCTAATGAGCGACTCCACCCTGATGCCCTAGTATGAGAGTGGTGGGGTTCAGCTGGTCCCTGCTACATCGAAGTTACGGAGGGCAGGGAGGTCCGACTTAAGGCCAAACTGGTCGACGTGACACTGATGAGGTTTTAGCTCAGGAACCCAGCACTGTCGAAAATGTTTACCTCCGACGCGATGTCTGTTTGCAGATTCCCCAACTAGTGATGAAAAAAAGGACTATTCACTAGAATCCTTAAATACATGGGTAAGTTTGTAATTAGCAACATTTTTTCGGTGTTCATAATTTCGTATTTGCCGCTCAAAAAAAAAGTGCCCCACCCATATTTTTACTCACGAGCCGCCACTGATTCAATAGCTGTAAAGAGTAGTAAAATGCTTGGTTTTGTGCTAAGAAATTGCCAATACTTTTCAGTTCATACTGCCAGGGTTGTTTATTGTTGTTTGGTCAGATCAATTTTGGAATACTGTTCAATAATTTGGTCTCCTTATTTTCAAAATCACATGATTTATTTGGAAAGAGTACAACGTAGATTCTTAAGAGTGTGTGCTTTTAAATGTGGAATTACTATAGCTAATCATAATTACATGGAGATTGAGCAACACATTTCATTGACTCCACTAAGCATCCGTAGAGATAGATTTTCACTAATATTCTTATTTAAGTTGGTTAATGGTCTGTTAGATTGTCCTAATATCTTAGAATATGTGTTACTTTCCACATACCACGTCGTGATTTAAGGCAACAACCAACTTTTCGAATTCCCTTTCATAGAACAACTTATAGTGTGAATAATCCTCTTGACAGATGCATGTCTTTGGCCAATAATCTGCAGATTGACTTATTTAAATACAGTTTGAACCAACTAAAGAGGTACCTATCTTGTATTACATAGTATTAGGTTTGTTTTAAATGTTTTTGTTTTAATAGTTTAAAATTATTATTTTTATAATAGCCTATGTACTAGTTATCTCAATGATCTAGATTCATTAAGTCTGATACAATTATAATTACTTTGAATTTTTTTAACTTGGATATAGGTACCTAGTTATACAGGGTGTCTGCGTAACTTTGCACCATATGGGAAACTTTTTTAATATCAATTTTACGAAAAAAAGTCATTCTTTATAAAGTGCTCTGCATAGTCTAAAACCTAAGATGCAATCATCAGATATCAAATTTTGTCAACAGTATACGAGGTATGTCAAAAAATATTAATTTCGCTCAAGAGCAAACTACCTTTATACTTCAAAATATCAAAAAATTTTATTATGAAAAGTTATTTGTAATTAAAAACCATATTCAAATATGCAATAACAGCCTTCTACGTGAAAAAAAAATTCTGAGATTTTACTAAATTACCGATTCCGAACATCATTTTTATTTATTAGACATGTAATAACTCTTTTATTAATAATTTTAGGAAAAAAAGGATTCTTCATAAAAATCTGTGCATGGTCTAAACCTTAAGATAAAACCATCAGTTTTCCAAGTTTGTTAATTTTATACGAGGTGTGTCAAATAATATGAATTTAGAAAGAATATAGAAAGAATTCTTTCTAAATTCATATTATTTGATACACCTCGTATAAAATTAACAAACTTGGATAACTGATGGTTGCATCTTGAGGTTTAGACCATGCACAGATTTTTATGAAGAATCCTTTTTTTTTCCTAAAATTATTAATAAAAGAGTTATTACAGGTCTAATAAATAAAAATGATGTTCGGAATCAGTAATTTAGGAAAATCTCAGAAATTTTTTTTCTCGTAGATGGCTGTTATTGCATATTTGAATATGGTTTTTAATTACAAATAACTTTTCATAATAAATTTTTTTGATATTTTGAAATATAAAGGTAGTTTGCTCTTGAGCGAAATTAATATTTTTTGACATACCTCGTATACTGTTGACAAAATTTGATATCTGATGATTGCACCTTAGGTTTTAGACTATGCAGAGCACTTTATAAAGAATGACTTTTTTTCGTAAAATTGATATTAAAAAAGTTTTCCATATGGTGCAAAGTTACGCAGACACCCTGTAAGATCTAACCTGTCTTAAAAATTTAACTTATGTTTTTGTACTGTTAATGGGGGTTTCCCGTAAATAAATAAATAAATAAATAAATCTTTAAGTCAAGTTGAGCTATCCATTCAAGGCCTGCAGGCGTAGGTTTGAAAAAGTCTTTTGGGTCTCCTCGGTATGCCCTCAATTCACATGTCTCCACTATGTGTTGGATGGTTTGATCTGGAGCACCACAGTCGCAGCTGGAGGTAGGCTGTTTTCCCCATTTATGTAGGTTGTGTGCGCATACTGCATGTCCCGTTCTAATTCGGTTTAGGCTCTTCCATATGATTCGTAGCTGGTCGAAGCCATCAGGCTTTTGGACTGGGTCAATAAGGTTGGATACTTCAGGTGAGGCTTCCTCGGTCCACAGCGTGCGCCATCTGGAGGTAACATTGAAATCATCTGCTGTTAGCTGTTGGGCTGTTCTTATGGGTGGTTTTCTGGATGGGAGTCGGTTTGCTGCTAAACTCGGGATGTCTTCATGGATTGGTAGTTGCAAGTTGCTGTTTACTTTCGAATACTCCGTTATCAAGGCCTTTTGTCTTCGTAGAATAGGAGGAGGTATATGGCTAAGGATGGGAAGCCAATATAGTGGAGTAGTCTTGATGCAGCCACTAATCATTCTCATTGCTATATTAAGCTGCGTATCAACTATCTTCACATGACGACTATTTAGCCAGACCGGTGCACAGTACTCTGCCACAGAGTAGACCAAACTTAGCACATATGTTCGTAGTGTGTCCGCAGATGCGCCCCAGTTGGTACCACAAAGATTCTGGATAAGGTTATTTCTACTACTTATTTTTTGTGCAGTTATTTGTAGATGTTTTTTAAACGAGAGAGTCCTGTCCAAGGTAACCCCCAGATATTTTGGGTAAGGTTGGTAGGGTAGTGCTACATTTCTCATTTTGACCTCTAATTTTTGGTTTGCCTGTTTGTTATTGAGGTGAAAACAGCTTGCCTCAGTTTTATTTAAGTTGGGTATCAGGCGCCATTTTGTGAAATATTCATATAGTTTGTTGAGGTCGTTTGTCAGCACGTTTTGAGTAATTTCAAACTGTTTGTGTTGTGCTGCTATTGCTAGGTCGTCAGCGTAGCCAAACTTTCTTCCATCAGTGTCAGGTAGGTCCGATATATATATAAGTTGAAAAGCATCGGAACAAGGACTGATCCTTGGGGTAGTCCATTATTTAATTTCCTCTGTTTGCTTATGTCATTACCGTGGATTACCTGGAAGTATCGATCAGAGAGCATGTTGTTTATTAGTTGCAATATTCTTTGGCATGAGATTAGTTTGATTAGGTTATAGAGGAGTCCCTCCTTCCATACTGTGTCGTAGGCAGCTGTCAAATCCACAAAGACTACAGCCGTCTTTTGTTGCTTTTGGAAGCCTGCTTCTATATGCGTAGTTAGACTTAGAACCTGATCTGCGTAGCTTCGATTAGGTATGAAACCTGCTTGTTCGAGTGGATATTTTCAAGAATTTGTGGGCCTATTCGGTTTAGGATAAGTCGTTCCAGCAGTTTATAGCAGCAACTGAGAAGTGCTATAGGACGATAGCTTTCAACTTTATCGTGGGGTTTATTGGGTTTTAATACAGCAATTATTTTGTTCTTTTTAAAAGCTTTTGGTATGTTTCCAATTCTAAGGATCAGTGAATAGAACGCAGCCAACCATTTTCTTGTCCTTTGACCATATTGTAGTAGGAACTCAGGATGTATCCCATCACAACCAGGCGCCTTGCCAGTTTTCATGTCTCGGAGGGCTGATGTTATTTCTTCGTTGGTGAATTCGTGGGAGAACCTTGGGTTATGTTCGGCTGTTTGACGTAAGTTGTTTAGTTCCTTTTTTATATATTTTGTATGTTCTTTGTCACGTGGAGCCCTGGATAGGGTCACTGTTCTGCTAGCTATTTGGTCGGAGGACAAAAAGTGGGGTTTTTCGAACGAGCGGGGCACTTCCCCCTAGCTTTCTAAGTAGGCTCCAAGATTGTCTGCTCGATCTTTTAAAGTCCATTTTCTCCGTTGTTTTTATCCATTTATCTCTCCGGGCTTCATTTAATGTTTGCAATAGGTCATTAGCTACATCTGGGTCACCATTCTCTATATAGTCATTGTAGAGTTCTTCACATTCATTATTCCAGTCTGGGATATACGCTTTGCGGTAACCTCTTGGTATACACTTTTTTGCAGTTGATATCACTGCACCTACAAATCTATCGTAGCTTTCCGGTGTGGCTGGAACCCATCTTATAGTTTTATCAAGTTCAGTAGAGAATTTTTGCCAGTCTGCCTTCTGAAAATTCCATCTTGGTCTGGGAGTGGATCGGACTATCGGGACCTGGATGCCTACTTCATATATTATTGGACGATGTTGGCTGTGTGAGAAATTCTTCAGGACTTTTCTTGTTATATTGACAGGTTGATTTTGAGAATTTTTTGTCGAGAAACAGAGGTCTGGGTTGTATTCCTTTCTCCACGCTGCGGATCTAAATGTTCCCCTGTCTTTTGCATTAAATATTAGACTAAGGTTGTTTTCTTCTGCCCACTCTACAAGTGCTTCGCCGTTCTGGTCATTGCTGTGATATTTCCACATCGTATGATGGCTATTAAAATCTCCCATATAAACTGCCGGATGGTAAAGATGAGGCAATACTTCTGGAGGCCACTGGGTTTCTGGGGGCTTGTATATATTAGCAATTGTAAGTTCTTCGATTTTTACTGTAATGATTTGAATGTTTTCATTGGTACTGGTGTCCACTAGATGGGCATTTTGTTTCTATGTTGCTGCGGATGTATGTTATACAGCCGTATATATGGTGATATGTTACACCAAGAATTTCATATCCTGGTACTTTGCCCCTACGTTTTAGATCAGTTTCATCACCTACATGAGTTTCTTGAATGGTAGCCACGTCAATGTTATTCTCTAGCAGGATTTTAGATAGTACCTCACACTTTGATCTACTAAGTGCCTCTATATTTAGTTGGCATATTCGGAGGATTGGTCCAATGCTTCTTGTCATATAGTTCTCAGAAGAACTAGATTTTGTAGCTGTTTCCATGTATATCGATGACTAGGAGATCTTTAAGAGATAGACTAGTCGCCAACTATCGCACTAGTTCATTTAGCATTACCCAGGGTGCACGTGTAAAATTCTTTTACGGACGCGAGCTAGATTACACCCCGATTATTTTATTAACTGATGCTTGAAATAGATTAGTTGTTGTGGAGAACAATTTCATTAAGTTCTTTAACCATGATATTCTTCTTCTTCTAATTCCTCGCTTTCCGAATACTTTGCCTTGAAGGATTACCTTCAGTAATCTGTATTTAGTGTCGTTTCTCATTAGGTGTCCGGGATATTCTAACTTTCTCCTTTTAATGGTATACATTACCTTTTTTCTTTCCCCATTCTTCGTAATACTGTCTCGTTGGTTATCTTGTCCATCCATGATATCCTTAAGATTTGCCTGTATAGCCACATCTCGAAGGCTTCAAGTTTTTTCTCTATCGCTTCAGTGAGTGTCCAGGATTCAACTCCGTAGTTGTTTTGTTATGATTGACGACACCGTTGTGACCGTGAAATACTCATAATATCAAAATCGCTTACTTGGGTGTTCTCGAAACGAGTGGCCTACATTGCGAAATCAATGTCACCCATTTATTTACTATAAACAACACTTGTAGATAATGTTTGTGTAAGACCTTTAAAATTAAATCAATGTGGATTACTCTTATTTCTTTTGATGCTAATATAAATGCTGTACATCCCTATCACTTACAAGAAAAATTTTCTGAGAGATGTACATTATTTTCTCTGCCCTTCCGATAAAGAAGAAAATTTTTCTAGACAGCGTCACCAACTGATTACTGTGTTTCAAAGATTTATACAAATTTTTACACAAAAGTATTTACAAATATAATATACACAACTTATTTCACTAGTCATCAAAAATCAGGGTTGCAAAAAAACATGTTTTTTTTTTATTTTATACAAAACAAACGTTTTTTTCGTTTTAAACGGTTTTTTTGTTTTAAACATGTTTTTTTGTTTTTATATTACATGTTTTAAACAAATAAAACGTAGAAAAAAACATTGTTTAAATCATATTTTCTTAAAATGAGAATGATCTTTTTGAGGAATGAAGCAGCACAGATACATATAATAATTTATGGCTATTCGGCCCATATATTGAACTTACTTGCCCATGATATAGAAGTGCCAGGAATAAAGAGTAGTAAATTGCAAATATTTCAGAAATGTACATGAAAAATACATTTTGCTAGCACAAAATGCCGAGAAGCTGGTGATTCTGCTCTTGTATTGCACCAGGATGTTCATTGGAATACTTTATTGGAATGCTTAGAAAGTTAGTTGGAAAACTGGCCAATATTATTTCACGTTTACTCAAACAATAGAATAAGTATTGATAAAGCTTGTAAATGATACAAATTTAAAGACAAATGCCTAAGACTAGGTATTTATAAAAATAAAGTATATTGCAGGGACAAACTCCAAATACTTGCACTAAAGGAGAGGCTACAGAGATATGACTAGAACTTCTGGAAGCATTCGCGACTGAACATGCAAATGGCTAATTTTTGGTAAATGTTACGAATAAAGTGAAGGAGTTTATGGAAATGGCATTGATTCCGGTTCATTTTTGACAAAGGACCCCGCAGAAACCTTATGGGAAATGCTCTGTGTCAAATGCTCTGAAACTTTGGGTTCTGGTAGTCCTTGATGTATAGAATAAAAGTCTCAATGGGTGCGTAGCTCAAAAAAATCATGGTTTCAAGATACAAGCCTCTAAAGTTATAGGTACAGTGAGGACGTGTAAGTTGGAATAAATTAATTTTCTCGAGAACGGGTGACTCTGGGATAAATGACGAATCAGATCAATTTTTATTTTTAAATTATAATTTTTTGGCATATATATCATACTAGTGACGTGATCCATCTGGGCGTGATGACGCAATCGATGATTTTTTTAAATAAGGTTAAATAAAGGTTTAATAAAGGTTTTAAATAAAGGTTATTCAACTCTCTATTCATTAATATAAACTGTTACATAATTATTTATACAGGGTGCCCAACAATTTTGTTTTAATTGAATTAATTGAGTCAAAAAGAAGAATGTATATATGTAATTTATTTAACTCAAAATACATTTTACTGTTGTCCGCAAACAGGAAAAAATGTTTATTTAATAAATAAATATTGTTTTTCGCTTAAACTCAATATTAAAGTTGCCACCCACATGCCTCTTAGCAGTTTGAGCATTTAATTTAAGCGAAAAGCAATGTTTATTTTTCAAATTAACATTTTTTTCTGTTTTCTGACAGCAGTAAAATGTATTTCGAATTAAATAAATTATATACATTCTTATTTTATCTCAACTAATTTTATTCAAAAAAATTTTTGGGCACCCTGTATAAATAATTATGTTAATATTTATATCAGTGAATAGAGAATTGAATAACCTTTCAAATGAGCTGTCACACGACCCCTATTTTTATTTAAAAAAATCATCGATTGCGTGATCACGCCCAGATGGATGACGTCACTAGTATGATATATATGCTAAACAATTATAATTTAAAAATGAAAATCGACCTGATTCGTAACTTATCTCCAGTCGCCCATTCTCGAGAAAATGAATTTATTCCACCTCAAACGTCCTCACTGTACCTATAACTTCAGAGGCTTATATCTTGAAACCATGATTTTTTGGAGCTACGCGCCCATTAGTCTTTTATTCTACACATCAAGGACTACGAGAACCCAAAGTTTCAGAGCATTTGACAGAGAGCTATTTCCCATAAGGTTTCTGCGGGGTCCTTTGCTTGCTCATCGCTTTAGTGGAAATAGATTTAGTCAAGCGCAAATAAAAACTGGCACAGAATATGTAGAAACTCATTATCCAGAAACATTGCCAATTATTATTATTTACCGGGCAAAGTGTGTACCCTTTAAACCATATATGTTTTCTAAACATCTAATGGAGAATGTAAGACCATTGGCATGGTGGCGTTCTATGGCCATCCAAAAAAAAAAACTCTTCTCATCATACGCTTTAGTCAATTCCAAACTATGTAATCGGCTAGGCAATGTCAAAGCAGCTAAGTTGATTTCAATTTTTAAAGAGCTTAATTCTATAAGTGATCACGTGACTGATCAGATTGATGACTTAGATTACAAGATTACTATGAGACTGAAACAGTTTGAGAAATTTATTAACTCTTGTATGCAAAATGTTTTGAAGTTCTCCAATTTTTGTTGTGTTCCCACAAGTGTGTATTAATAAATAAATAATATATTTGTTAAACATTCTTTATAATATGTATTTGAGATTTTTTCACAAAGAAAATGAAAAAATAGCTTGTTTAATTTAAGTGTTTTAAACATGTTTTAAACTTTTTAAACAAAATCTGTTCTAAACCTAAGCAAATGTTTAAAACATGTTTAAAACAGTTGATTAAAACAAAATGTTTAAAACAAAACAACCCTGTCAAAAATATTGTCTATTCTTACTTATCACTTTTCTTAATCTCGCGAAAATCTATACTCAGAAATTGTAATCTATATTTTACCTTTTTCCAGATTTAAAAAAAATATATAACTTTAACTCCTACATTTGAACTTACTTTTTAATTATACTTCTTTCACGTTTAAAACAGTTATTTTGATTTTCTCATTTTTTACATATTCTTCTATTAAAAATTTCTCCTTTTTCCTTCCTTTTATTCTTGTCCGGTACTTTACTAATATATATTTTTCATTTTCTTTATACTTAGCACTTTCTTCATAGTGTACTATTAAACATATTTCTTCTTCTTCTTCATATTTCTTCATTATCATTTACTTCATATATCATATATCTTCCTTCATATATTCATATTCATACCATTTATCATAATTCTTCATTAAAGTCATATTTACTTCATATTTTTTCTTCTCTCACCCATACCTACTTGATGGGTAGTTTTCCGCCAATTTAAATTCTTAAATTTGCTTCCGGTCCTTTTGCACGACCTTAGTAGTGAGAAGGTTTGTTCCAAAAAGACAAAATGGATAGTTGTGCTCTTAAAAAAAATCTTCTACATCTTGCATCCCTAAATTCCTGTCTGATCCGAACTGCTCAGGCTTGATGAGAGTCAGTTAGTTTCAAAACACGAAATGGACATGCTATAATGTTCTAATTTTCATTTCGTAACTTTTTCCTTGACAAGAGTGTGTTTTATTGTTTATATTAAGTTAAGGCTAGTGATAAGTAAAAACTTTAAAATCGGGAAATAACATCGGAATAGCACCAAGGACATACAAAAAGTAAGATCGCTATAATTGATAAGCCTGTTTAACAACAAAACGTAGGCACGAAACTCTGGCCGTTGAAATTGCGACGTTGCCGTTGTGAGTAGACTTTCCAGGTAACCACATAAAATAACAACCGATAGTAAATATACAGAATAAATATGGTAAACGCTGTCTTCTCTGAACCGTTGAGGTGGAAGACAGTGTTTGGCGCCGGAAAATGGAAAGTTATCTGGAAACTTTAGACAGTGATGACACACAGTCAGAAGGAGAGTCAAAAAGGAAGGACAGATATATAGATAACGAGGAAGATGATATTTTTAGAAAGAGCAAAAAGTTCTCGAGAACACCAACAAAAAATCAAGAGAAAAGAAATGAAGAAACAAAAATTGATCAATTAATAATAATGGTGAGCCACCTCACCGACGACATTAAGCAAATAAAAAGAAATCAAAAGAAAGCAAGGAAGCAATAGAAAAGCTCATTATAGAAAACAGAGAGCTGGGGAAAGAAAATGCGGAACTAAAACATGAGAATATAGAAATCAAGGAGGAACTCAGAGAAATAACAAATCACATGGAAGTTATGGAAAAACACCAACGAATAAATAACGTAGTTATGAACGGTCTAAGGATAGACACATATGAGCAAGCAGGGTTAAAAGAAACAATCAACAATTTCATCAAACAACACATAGGAGTAGAGGTTAAAATAATGAATGTTCACAAGCTAGGAGAAAAAACATGCCTCATTGAATTATAAAACCAAGAAGAAAAAAGAAAAATAATGGAAAAAAAGTACAAGTTAAAAGAAATAAGAGGGCAGAAGGTATATATTAACGAAGATGCAACCATAAGAGAACGAGAAATACAGAAAACAATTAGAAACATTGCTCAGGAAGAAAGAAACAAAGGAAATAAAGTCAAGACTGGAGTAAAAAATATATGGATAAATAACAGCGAATGGAAGTGGAACGACAAAGAAGGAAAAATGATCAAAACAACATAAAAAAACTAGCAAACAATTGTACCATGGGAATAACGCTGACGACACAAGCACAGAAAAAGGATAACGATAATACAAAAAAAGGAAAAAATGGGAAAAAATGAAAACCGGACAAAAACACAAGAGACCATGTCGAAAAGAACACTTACTTTTAGGAACATGGAATGTAAAAGGCACATATGGAGAAGGTAAACTTAAACATCTAGTGAGAGAAATCAAAAAGTTCCTGGGAAATGATATATTAGAAATAGAAGATACAGTGTTTTTTAATAGCGGCGGAAAAAATAGAACATTAGGCACAGGTTTTATGCTAAGAAAAGAACTAAAAGAAGCAATAGTAGAATTCAAACCAATATCAGATCGAATATGTAGTATCAGGATCAAGGGAAAATACCAAAAAATCACTCTCATCAATATTCACATGCCATCTGAAGAAAAAGATAATGATGTCAAAGAATCTTTCTACAGTGAACTAAATAGAACAATCGAAAGTATACCCAGATACGACATGAATATTATTTTAGGCGACGCAAATACCAAAATAGGGAAGGAAGAAGTATTTAGACCGACAATAGGAAAACATAGTAAACACAATGAAATAATGAGAACGGACAATTCCTCATAGATTTTGCAAGAGAAAATAATATGATCATAATGAGCACATATTTCGAAAGAAAAGAAATACACAAGGAAACATGGATATCGCCAGATAGAAAAACCAAAAACCAAATAGATCACGTACTGATCGAAAAAGAAGAGCAGCAATATATAAAGAAGATTAGAACATACAGAAGACCAGATGCCGACTCCGACCATTACATGGTGGGTATCAAAATGAAGCGACTGATACCAGAAAACAAAAACAAAACAAAGGAGAAGAAATGTATAAATAAACCAATTCGGTTTGCAACAAAAAAAGAGCAAGAAACATATGGAGAAACAATGGAAATAGGACTAAAAAAGATACAAATAGAAGAACAAACGGAGAACAACTGGGAAATCATAAAGCAAATAATGAACAAAGCAGCAAAAGAATGTAATAAACAAGTGATTAAAAAGAGAAAGGAGTGGTTCGACATAGAGTGCCAAAAAGAAATAGAACTAAGAAAATCATTAAGGATGGAAATGATCAAAAAAGAAACAACAGAGACGCAGAATAGATATATAGAGCAAAGACAAAAAGTAAAGAGGTTGTTGAGAGACAAGAAGAGAAAACACTTAGATAATAAGCTAAAAGAAATAGAAGAGAACTACAGAAATAAATAAATAAAAAACCTGTATCAAGGTGCCAGAAACGAGAAAAGAGGATACCAGCAAAAAACCCATATTCATTAAAAACAAAGCTGGGGATAATATAGGCGGAGAAGCAGAAATAGTAGAGAGATGGAAAGAGTATTTTGACGAATTACTAACTAAATGGCAAGAATAAGCCAAACCAAAGTGAATCCATGGAAGCAGAGACAGAAAACGAACAGTTAGAAGACATAGAAGATAATTCACCCAGCAAAGAACAAATCGAGGAAACCATTAAAAATCTTAAAAACAACAAATGCCCTGGAAGCGATAACATAACAGCAGAGATGATGAAATATGGTGGAAAATTGCTGAATGATTGGATACACAAAATCATAAAAGATATATGGTTAAAAGAACGAATACCAGAAGACTGGAAGGAAGCAATTATCTGCCCATTACATAAAAAAGGCGACAAAATAGAATGCAGTAATTACAGAGGAATAGCATTAATAAATACTGTATACAAAATCCTATCAAAATCCATAAAAGATAAACTTGAAAAAGAAGCTGAAAATATAATAGGCGAATATCAGTGCGGATTTAGAAGAGGGAGAAGCACAACGGACCAAGTATTCGTAATCAGAGAATTACAAGCAGAAAGCTATGAACACAACCTACCAACGATAGCGCTATTCATCGACTTCCAACAAGCATACGATAGAATAAAGAGGAATAAATTAAAAGAGGCGCTTAAGGAATTGGGAGTTAGCACAAAGTTACGTAACATGATACATCTTACTCTTGAGAATACAGAAAACAGAGTCAAAATAAAGAATCAATCATCAGAAAAATGTATAGTAAACGAAGGATTAAGACAAGGCGATCCTTTGTCATCATTACTCTTCAACTTATGTCTAGAAAAAATAATGCGAGAAGCGAAAATCAATAGAGAAGGACTCATAAATATATCAAAGAAGACACCAAGTTTTGGCGTTTGCGGATGATGTGGTGTTACTGGCAAGAGGAAAAAAAGAGCTACAGGAGATGGTACAGAGAATAGTAAAAGTAGCGAAGAAAATGGGACTGTATATAAATGCAACTAAAACAAAATGTATGGAGTGGACAGATGGTCAGTTCAGGAATGGACAAAAGTTTAAAGTAGAAGTAGAAGAAGGAACATCATTCGAAATGGTAGAAAGATTTACATACCTAGGAGCAATAATATCACGTAAACCCATCATTAAAGAAGAAATACAAGCTAGAATAATGGCAGGCAATAGAAGTGTACATGCGCTTAATGTAATGTTAAAAAACAAGTTTCTATCAAGAAGGGCAAAAATACAGTTATACAAGACAACTATACAGCCCATAGTAACATACTGCAGTGAGACATGGACAATGACAAAAAATGAACAAAATTTACTGGAGATCTGGGAAAGGAAAATCCTGAGGAAGATATATGGAGGAAAAATAAGAGACGGTTTATGGATAAGAAGATCAAATGATGAGTTAAAGCAATTATACAACCAACCTAATATAATAGGAGTGATAAAGGCACAGAGACTTAGATGGCGAGGTCACATTGAAAGGATTCCAAACACGAGAACTCCAAAAAGGGCACTAAACTACACTATAGCTTCAAGAAAGAGAAGAGGAAGGCCGAAAAATAGATGGAAGCAAGACGTCGAAAAAGATTTGGAAAGAATGGGGCTAGAGGATCAAAAACGAAAAATGAATAACAGGAAGGAATGGAGAAAAATCACATATCAAGCCAGAGAAGAGCTCAACACATAAAGAAACGTGAAAATGAAGAAAAAAAAACAAACTTTATATGTACACTTCTAAAATTATATCTAAATAAAAAAAGCAAAATTCATCTATTATCATTAAAAATAGAACTTAATATCACTTATGTAGTTAAAAATATCAAGTAACTTGTTAAATATATACTTCTTGAAATTAATATTTTTAAAAATTAGACCTAATTTACTAATTGTATTAAAAAATAATTAATCCTAATACTTTCCAAAATATTACTTTCCTGGTGGTAACAAAAATTAAACACCAAATTATGAAGAACGAGGAGCAGAAAATAAATAAAGAAAGAAAAGTAGAATTTGAATCAATAAGATCTTACAAGTTGACAGAAGAAAATGTGAGAACTAAATATGAAGAAATAATAAATCGAGAAATTGAAAAAAGGCTATTAATAATGAGAGATGCAGATGTGGATCAGTTATGGAATAGTATAAAAGAAATTATTATTGAGGCATCCAAGGAGGCATGCGGCGTAAGTAGAACAACTAGAAACAGGAAACAGACATCGTGGTGGAATGAACAAATTAAATCAGAAACAAAGGAAAAGAAAAGACGATGGAAAACATACCTATCAAACAAAACAACTGAAACGTATGAAAAATATAAAGAACAACGAAAAATAGTAAAAAATATGATAAAAGATGCAAAAGAAGAAAGTTGGAAACAATTCGGGGAAAAACTAGAATCAGATAGTAAAAGTAACCAAAAGCTGTTTTATAAGACCATGAAAACATTAAGAAGGGGAAAAAATACAGTTCAATTGACAATTAGAGACGAAACAGGAAACATTTTGACACAGGAAGAAGAAATAATGGAAAGATGGAAAAGGTATTTTCAAGAACTATTATCAACTGAAAACGAAACACCACATTATACCATTAACGTGACAAATACCGGAGAAACCATAGAAGAAACGCAAGACACTGCAATAACATGGGAAGAATTTACACAAGGATTGGCAAAAATGAAAAATGGAAAGTCACCAGGGCATGATAAAATAACAACTGAGATGCTCAAATATATGGGAGTACAAGGACAACACATATTATTACAATTAATAAACAAGATATGGAAAGCTGAAAGAATACCAGAAGAATGGAAGATCTCGTTGATACTACCCATATTTAAATCTGGAGATAAAAAAGAATGCAAAAACTATAGAGGCATAATGCTCTTATGCTCGGCGATGAAACTGTACGAACAAATATTACAAGAAAAGCTGACAAAGATAATCGATACAACATTAGCAGAAACTCAAAGTGGCTTTAGAAAAGGAAGAAGTGTGCAAGATCACATCTTCACTATTAAACAGATCATTGAGAAAACGAAACTCAGAAGAGGAAAAGCATATTTTGCGTTTATCGACTTACAAAAAGCGTTTGATCTTGTTCCTCGGCAAAAAGTATGGTCGCTCCTAGAACAAAGAGGAATAGCAACCAAACTAAGGAAAAATATTGAATGTCTATATAAAAATACGACGAATTGTGTTATAACTAGAAACCTCAAGTCAGAAAATTTTATAACAAAAGATGGTCTAAGACAGGGAGGAGGACTAAGTCCAACATTGTTTACGTTGTTTATGGACGAAATAATTAAAAAATGTAGTCAGAGAACAAAACACCTATTTGTAGGATACAAAAACTTACAACCGATCGAAATATCAGAGTGTGCTTTTGCAGATGACATCGTTATAATGGCAACAAAAGAAAAGGACCTACAAGAAAACTTACAAACGTGGAGTGAAATATTAGAAGAAAGTGGCATGAAACTAAACCTAACAAAAACAAAAGTGATGGTAGTAGCAGAAACTAAAGAAAACGTGAGTATACAGATCAATGGTATACATATACAACAAGTTGAATGCTTCGAATACCTGGGTGTAAAAATTGAAGATTCAGGTCAACAAGGTTTAGAAATCGATAAACGTATAGAGAAAGCAATAAATTCATATTATGCAATGAACACAACTTTTATAGGAAAAAAGGAAATAGCGCAAAGTACAAAAATGAAAGTTTTTAAGGCAATATATAGACCCATACTCACCTTCGGTTGTGAATCGTGGACATTAACAGAGAGACAGAAGAGCAGAATACAAGCGACGGAAATGAAGTACCTAAGAAGAGCGAGAGGAGTTACAAGACTTGACAGGGTAAGAAATGAGCAGATAAGGGAGGATCTGGAGGTGGAATCAATCTTAGAATTCATAGAAAAAAGACAAATCAGCTGGTGGGGACATTTACAAAGACTAGACGATAGAAGACCGGTAAAAATGATTTGGGAAGCGAAAGTAAATATCAAGAGGAAGAGAGGAAGACCAAGAGAAACATGGGACCAAGCTATTGGAAAAGTTCTACAAAAGAGAGGCAAATCCTGGAAAGAAGCAAAAGTATTGGCACAAAATAGAAGACAGTGGCGTAAATTTGTACACAATATCTAAGTTATTATTGTAATCCCGACACCAATAGGTAGAAGGGAATTTGATTATATATATATATATATATATATATATATATATATATATATATATATATATAATATATATACTTTCCAAAATAATTATATAAATATGCATTTACGTTATATTAATAAAAAAGAAAATTATTATTATCTGTGAGACTGTATATATGCAATTTGAAAAATAGCTTATTAAAAGTTACTCACGCTTTCACACACTATTGTCCATTTCCTCTTGACGCTGGGCGTGGTCCCATGTCTCCTAACCTTCGTCCATGTCGACGTCTACCATTTCTCCCGTGTGGTTGGCCTCTCCAGCTCCATATTCCATATCAGCCAATTAGTTAATATGTGGCTATGGTACTTTACCACGATTTTCCTTCTTTTCCAGTTTTTGCCATTTTTCCTGTTTTCTCCTGCTTCAGAAGTCCAGTTCGTCTCTCAAAAGGTCGCCATATAATAAAATAGGTTTTTGTAAGGGGTGAACGTCCCTCTGCTAGGGGTTGGATATCAGGAATACACTAAATACTCATACAATGGGTCTATTGAATAAAAAGAAGTATTTGCTTTTACTTCCTCGTATTTAAGTATTTACTTAGTAATAATTAAATAGAGCATTAAAGAAATGACTTTTTCTATGGATGCTATACAATGTGCAACTTCTCTCACTACTTACATACATTCAAAATGAACAATTCCTCAGGCAGTGAGAAAAGTCGGCCATTGCAGTGAGAAATATTTTTTCTCACGGGTTCTCCGCCGGTTTACATACATATGATCGCCATTTCCATGGTAACATGCACAATACAAACACAATTATTTTTGTCAAACAAAATGTGTTTAAACTTGTCAAAACTTATCAAAAATTACCCTTTAAGACTGTTCAACTGTGAATTATAATTTAATATAAATAAAGTATATAAATATTAAGAATATTAAATACCTATTTGTATATATGTATTTTATTTCAATTCAGGCATATAATATACCTAAAAGCACATAAATTATTTAATTTTAAAGTTTGAACTCTTGACAAAAACGCATCCATAGAAAAAGTACCGTGTACAACACGAGAGAAAATTACATATGTCTCTCTCGCTTGATTTGCGGCACTCGCCTCGTCAACAAACTTCTGCGCTCGTGAGAAATATGTCTTTTTTCTCTCTTGTTGTACAATATACTATATTCAATTACTATTAAGGAAATACTTAAATACTTGTAAGTAAAAGCAAATACTTCTTTTTATTCAATAGACCCTATGTTTATTTAATCAATATATACGCTAGTAACGAGTTGGTGGACAAAGTCTATATTCTAACTACATTGATGTCTAAATAATGAATGATGAATAATCAATAATCTCTGCTTTACTTTCTCCGTTTCTATAAATAAACTCGTAATTGTTTTGTTATGATTGACGACACCGTTGTGACCGTGAAATACTCATAATTTCAAAATCGCTGACTTGGGTGTTCTCGAAACGAGTGGCCTACATTGCGAAATCAATGTCACCCATTTATTTACTATAAACAATACTTGTAGATAATGTTTGTGGATGCTGAAAAAATTGTTTATGGATTATTCTTATTTCTTTTGATGCTAGTATAAATCCTGTACACTTCATTATGTCTCTTAGTTCATGGTTCATTCTTCTTCTCAATTCTCTGTTTTGTTGCCTGCCCAATCTCCAGTATGTTTTGTTGCCTGCTAGTATTCGTTCCGTTACTTCTTCATTTCTCTTGTTTTGGCCATTCACTATTACTCACAAATATTTAAATTGTTGGACTCTTTCAAAAGTGTAGTTTTCTATTTTGATTTCTCTCGTCCTGTTATCTTCTCTTCTAGGGCAGAGTAGATATTTTGTTTTTCTTTTGTTAATTTCTAGACCTCTTTTTCGTGCTTCTTTTGCCAGAATTGTTACTGCTTCTTTTAATCTTTCCTTGTCTCTTCCCATAAGAACTAAATCATCTGCATATGCAACTATTTGTGTTGAGGAGTGGGCTATAGTTCCTTTAATTTTGCTGGCCTTGACTGTTCCTTCTACTGCTATGTTGAACAATGTGGTTGACAGGAATCGTCTTGTCGCCCTCCTGTTTATATTGCAATTGATTTTGTGCTACCTTCTTCTGTCGTTACTTCAGCTGGAGATCCATCCATGGTCATTTTTGTTAATCTGATTAATTTTGCTGGTATATCTTGATTTTTCATTTCAATAAATAATTTATTTCTTCCAATATAGTCAAAGGCTTGTCTGAAGTCTACGAAGAGGATGTGGAGTTCTATGTTGTGTTCGTGGCATTTTTCGATTGTTTATGGAACTATGTGGATCGCATCTGTAGTGGATCTGCCTTCTCTGAATCCTTGCTGGTAGTCCCCAATTTTTTTCTCTGTGAATTGAGTGAGTTTCTGTTTGATGAGGGCTGTTAGAATTTTATATGTTGTACTCAGTAGAGATATTCCTTTATAGTTGTTACAGTTTGTTACTTCTCCTTTCTTAAATATTGATATAATTCTGCCTTCTTTCCAATCCTCGGGCATTTCTTCTGCTTCCCATATTCTAACTATTAGGTTATAGGCTATTGATTATGTTCAAAATAAGAGAGCTAAAAGGAACTACAACTTTAACAGGATTTTATTGTCTCACATGGTCAATGGATCTTTAAATTTGAAAAAACGGCGGAGTGCTACCATTTAAATGGGTGCGTTTTTGAGAAAGGGGTGAATTAGTCCCTAGGCACAGGGTGAATTAGGGTGAGTTCTATGCACTTTTGGTACAAACACGTCTACAGGAAAATTATTCCAGGTTAAATTTACTATCGAAATATCACATTTTAAAGTCAAAAATATTTTTTTTCAAAAATATATTCAAAAGAAAAGCAAGAAAAAAACACGAAAGAAAGGATTTTGTTTTTGCCCCATAAATTATTTCCACAGGGATATAGGTATAGGCATTGTTTCAGCAAAAAATAACTTCCATCCTTCCTTTTTAAAATGAAGTTTAGTAGAAGTCTCTAGGATTTACAGTTTCCGAAATAGGATTTTTTAAAGTTCGCCGCTCACAGCATTTTTGGACCATTTTCCCCATTATTTCGCAAACATTGTTCTGTAACTTTTTTCTATGCATTTCTAGGTATATGCAATGGTACATTTAGTAGAAAGAGAAGTCAATTATCTTTAAAATGGTCTATTGTATAAGGTTACAGGGCTCTTTTTAAGCAAGTTATGCTTTTTCAAGGTTTTATACTTTTAATGATTTTTGATGTTTTTAATGATTATTTTTTAAATTTCTCATTATGACTTTTTTTCTTGTACATTTAGGTATATATATTCTGGAATACAAAAAAGCTTATTTTCTTTACTTTAAAATGGTGTATTGCAAAAAATTCTAGGACTACTTTTTAAATAAGATATCAGTAGGATATCCAAGGGTATCCGTAATTTGAGAAACATTTTAAATTTTTTTAATTATTTTCAATTAGAAGAATATAATTGCATAATATAACATAATTTTTAATTCCAAATAACTTTTCTTAATAACACTTTTGGATATTGTGAAATATAAAGGTACTTTACTCTTGAGAGAAATTCATATTTTTTAACATACCTTGTACACTATTGATAAAATTTTATATCTGATGATTGCATCTTAGGTTTTAGACTATGCAGAGCATTTTATAAGGAATAATTTTTTTCGTAAAGTTAATAATAAAAAAGTTTTCCATAAGGTTCCTGGTAATATGGTTTTTGGGTAGCGGGTAGGAACTCTTTAAATTCTTGAAGATAGTCCTATCAGGGAAATGAATCAATCCCTGCCGTCCGCAGATTCCGGGGGTTTTCTGACCCGGGAAACTAGTACCTGTTTAGGGTCCCTTGTCCAGGGTTACGGATGAAGTCCACAACGGCAGCTACGGCGGAGAAGCGGAGCTTCGGTACGGTGTAGATGGCGGAAGTGGCAACCCTCGATTTTAGGGGTAATATGGAATCAAATTACTCACCGAATGATTGCCGGAATAAGAAATCCCCCACTTACTGGCCAACGGCTTTGGGCGGATGAGTTAGAAAGTGGTAGGGCACCCTTTTGCCCTGAGGTTGAGAAATCGGCCCCGAAGGCGGAAGAACCAAGTAATGGTCAACGGCATAAGGATGTAGAAGGCAAGGGGAAACCACTACATTAAAGATCCCTATGGATATCCCTAGTACAATCATCATGGTGGTAGAAACCAACAACACTGATACTGATTATGGCCCTCGGAAGCCAAGATCCGGCAGGGGAGGAAAAGACAAGGCCTCTCAGGTCGTTAATCAGCGAATTCCTTGTCACAAAAGCGGAGATGAGAGAATAAGACTGTCCAATACTAAAATTGGAACCTGGAATGTTCAGAGCATGTTTCAGCCTGGTAAGATGCACAATACAATTCAAGAGATGAACAGGTTGAATATTGATATACTGGGTATCAGTGAAGCCAGGTGGCCTAACTCAGGCTGCTTCTCAACAGCAGAAGCTACAATATATTATTCAGGTAGCGATGACAACCTACATAGACACGGAGTGGCAATAATTGTTAATAAAATATCTAATAGAGCAGTGAAAGGGTTTGTCCCCATCCCAGAAAGAGTAATGTTACTACAATTAGAGACATCTCACGCCACGTTGAACCTGATACAAGTATATGCTCCTACGACGAATGCCAATGAAGAAGAACTAGAATTATTTTACCAGCATATCGAAGAAGCACTGAAAAAAACAAAAAGCAGAGAAATCACGATAGTCCTAGGTGATTTCAATGCAAAAATTGGAAAGGGGCAAAGCGGAAAATGTGTAGGAAAATATGGTCTGGGAAATCGCAATGAGAGAGGTGATCGTCTACTGCAATTTTGCCAAGAGCAGAACTTCATTATCACAAACACAGTTTTCAAACTACCCAACAGACGACTGTATACATGGCGATCGCCCGCAGATTCATCGGAGAAAGTAGTTAGGAACCAGATAGACTACATTGTGATAAACGAAAGATACCGTAATGCTGTTAAAGCCGTAAAAGCATATCCCGGAGCAGACGTGGCCTCAGACCACAACCCACTTATCGCCAAAATTACACTCGCACTTAAAAATATTAAAAGAAATCAGAGAACAGCTACAATAGACATAAGCAAGCTTAAAGAACCCAACGTAAAAGAATGTCTTCAACACGAACTGCATAAGAACTGTAGAGATCTGAACATAGTCACCAATGACATTGACGAGCACTGGGAGCAACTAAAACATTGCATACTAGAACCTTGTAAAGATATACTAAAGACTTCCACAAGGAGAAAAGAGGAATGGATGAATGACGAGATACTGAATATGATGGGACAACGGAGACAATATAAGAACAAAAATGACAATAAATACAGGGAGATTAACCACGAGATAAGGAAGATGATAAAGCAGGCAAAAGAAAAACACTTTGAAGAGAAATGCAAAGAGATCGAGGATCTCCAAAAAAGATACGATCTATTTAACCTACATAAGAAAGTCAAAGAAATGGCTGGACTAAGAAAGCAAAATCTAACTGGTGCACTTCTGGATAGACACGGGGTCGCTATAACAGAGACCGATGAGAAAGTACAACGTTGGGCAGAATACATCGCTGAACTGTTCGATGATGAAAGAGGGTACCTGGAACACATAGAACTTACTTCAGGAGAAATAGGTCCATATATTACAACGGAAGAAATAATACATGCGTTAAAAACAATGAAGAACAGAAAAAGCCCAGGACCTGACATGCTTCCTATCGACCTTTTAAAAATTATAGATGAGCAGCATATTGATATTTTAGTGGTACTCTTGAACAAAATTTATAGCTCATGCACATTACCCAAAGAATGGTTGACGTCGATCTTTATTTGCCTCCCTAAAAAGAAAAACGCACGAGAATGCGGCGACTACCGCACCTTTAGTTTGATGTCCCATGTGCTAAAGTTGCTACTGAAAGTCATCCATAACCGAATATATCATAAACTAGACATAGACATTAATGATACGCAATTTGGGTTTCGCAAAGTCCTGGGAACTCGTGAAGCTCTTTTTTTACTTAACATACTTATACAAAGGTGCCTGGACGTCAATCAAGATATATATGCGTGTTTTATTGACTATAATAAAGCATTTGACAAAGTACGACATGAACAATTAATGCATGTTCTGGAATCAAGGAAACTGGACTACAATGACCTCAGGATTATATCGAATTTATACTATAAGCAACGAGCAAAAGTACGTGTTAACGATCAGCTGTCGGAGGAAATTGAAATCAGACGTGGAGTGAGACAGAGATGCGTGTTGTCGCCGGTTCTTTTTAATGCCTACTCGGAAGAGATCTTGAAAAAAGCTCTGGATGGTGAAATAGCTGGAATAAAGGTAAATGGAGTTCCCATTAACAACATTAGATATGCGGATGACACTGTCATCTTAGCTGAAAATATTGGGGATCTTCAGAGGCTGGTGACCAGAATAGCAGAGTTTGGAGAAGAATATGGGCTAACAATGAATGTCAAGAAGACAAAGTTTATGAGAATATCGAAAACTCAAAGAAATAACGAAAATCTCGTCATCAACGGATCCAATATCGAACGAGTCGATCAATATGCATACCTTGGAACAATGATCAACTCCACAGGAGATTACTTACAGGAAATCAAAATCAGGATAGAAAAGGCTAGAGCAAATTTTAACAAAATGAGGAAAGTGCTCTGCACAAGAGATTTGAAGTTGGAGCTAAGAGTTAGGTTGGCTAGGTGCTACGTTTTCTCGACTCTGTTTTATGGAATGGAAGCTTGGACCTTGAATGCTGCATCAATGAAAAAACTAGAATCATTCGAGCTGTGGGTGTACAGAAGAATTCTGAAAATATCGTGGACAGAACACGTTACAAACAAAGAGGTTCTGAGAAGGATGAATAAAGAAATGGAAATCCTAAATACCATCAAAACAAGAAAATTGGAATATCTCGGACATATTTCACGTGGAGAGAGATACAGCTTGCTCCAATTGATTATGCAGGGAAAGATTCAAGGAAAGAGAAGCATATGGCGACGCAGAATATCGTGGCTGCGTAACCTGAGAGAGTGGTACGGATGTACATCAAATGAACTTTTCAGAGCAGCCATCTCTAAAATACGAATAGCTATGATGATTGCCGACCTCCGCCGCGGAGATGGCACTTAAAGAAGAAGATATGGTTCCAACTTAGTGGGACCTATTGCATGTGCATATGTTACATTTTGAAAAAGCATATCTTGTTTAAAAATAGTCGTAGAATTTTTTACAATACACCATTTTAAAGTAAAGAAAATAAGCTTTATTTTTTTTTGTACAATGTATATACCTAAATATACATTAAAAAAAGTTATAATGAGAAATTTAAAAATAATCGAAAAATATATCAAAAATCATTAAGTCTAAAACTTTGAACAAACACATCTTGCTTAAAAATGGTCATACAGCCTTCTACAATAGACCGCTTTAAAGGTAATTGACTTTTCTTTCTATTAAATGCAATATCACATATACCTAAAGCTACGTAGAAAAAAGTTACAGAACAATGTTTGAGAAGTAACAAGGAAAATGGGCCAAAATCGCTGAGTGGCGAACTTTGAAAAATCATATTTGGAAAACTGTAACTCATAGAGACTTCTACTAAACGTCATTTTAAAGAGGACGGACTATATATACCTATACCTATATCCCCAAGGAAAATAAGTTATGGGGCAAAAAACAAAATTGCTATCTTTCGTGTTTTTTTCTTGCTGTTCTTTTAAATATATTTTTGTAAAAAAAATATTTTTGACTTTAAAATGTAATATTTCGATAGTAAATTTAACCTGGAACAATTTTCCTGTAGACGTGTTTGTACCAAAAGTGCATAGAACTCACCATAATTCGCCCTGTGCCTAGGGACTAATTCACCCCCTTCTCAAAAACTCACCCCTTTAAACGGTAGCACTCCGTGGGTTTTTCATATTTGGAGGTCCATTGACTATACGAAACAATAAAACCCCGTTAACGTTGTAGTTTCTTTCTAAAATACATATTCAATAGCCTATTATAGATGCTTGTTAATAACTTTTCCCCTCCGTTTTTAATTAGCTCATTGGGAATTTTATCTGGACATGGTGTTCTTTTCTGTTTCATTTTTTGAATGATGTCTAAATATTCATCATATTTATGTTGGTATCCCTATTTCATTATCTCTAATGTCTTCCATTGCGCCTACTTCCTCTTCCGGGCTTCCAGTATAAATTTTGTATTATATGCTGGTCTTTATCATCCATTTGGGCTTCTGTTAGAACATCCATCATTTTTCGGTATTGAACTGTATCAAATGCTTTTTGGTAGTCCACAAAGCAGGTATAATATCATAAGTTATAACTCTGCATCTTTGAAATAATACCTGTAGACTAAACAGTGCATCTCATGTACCTATGCCTTTCATGAATCCAAACTGTGTGTCTTGTATTCTCTCTTCGCATAGCTTGTATATTTTGCAATGTATAATTTGAAGAAAAAGTTTAAATGCGTAGCTCATTAGACTTATTAGCCTATATTCTCCGCACTTTTTAGCTCCCTGTTTCTTTGGTAACGTAATAAATTCTGAAACTAGCAAATCTTTTGGGATATTGCCTGTATCATAGATGTCATTGAAGATTTTATATAGTATTCTTAAAGATTCATTATCAAGAAGTTTAAGAAATTCAGACTGTACTCCATCTGGTCCTGGAGCTCTCCCTTCTTTTAGTGATATTATGGCTGCTCTTATTTCTGCCACTAGTATAGGTGGTCCTGTTTCCGTAAGTATTGGGGACTGCTTCTCCTTCTCATCAAAAAATAAATTTCGTATGTAATTTTTCTAGGTATTATTGATACTCTCTTTGTCCACGAGTATCTCTCCATTGTCAATAACAAGTTTACTTATTCTTCTGTTTTTACATTTGCCTGTAATTTCTCTTATCTTCTTATGGGTCTAGGACGTTTCATCGCCGCCGTTTCGATGCCGCCAGTTCATCGCCGGCCGATTCATCGTCGGCCGTTTCGATGCCGCCGGTTCATCGCCAGTCAGTTAATCGCTAACTGACATATTTCCGAATTTTCGACCAATTTTCGACAGTTACATTTATTATTTATTTTTAGTATTAATTAGGAATTCTAGGAAATGCGAGATATGACCATTCCCGTTGCCATACTTAATCTTTTAATAGACTTTTAAACTTTTATAATATAAAATATAATTTAACACTACAAATTTAATACTGTTTATTATCAAATTTAGGGGAAGTAGAAATAGAACAGTAAATTAATATAATAATATTTTTTATCTATTTATTTGTCATAAGTTTTGAACTGAATTTAACGTCGTGTCGTGTCATCTCCCATAATACAAGATCAACTGACTAACTGGCGATGAAACGGCCGGCGATGAAACGGCCGGCGATGAAATGGACTGGCGATGAACTGGCGGCATCGAAACGGCGGCGATGAAACGTCCCATTCCGACTTCTTATGCATGTTGAAGTCGTGGTATTTACTTTGTAGAATTTTGATTTCTTGGAATGTTTTCTCCAGTTCTTTCTGTTTGGCTTCTCTGTTCTTTCTCTGTATCTCTCGTTGTAATGTTTTATACATGGAGTTATCTTGTTTTTCCTTCTTTCTTCCATTAGTTGAAGAATCTCTGTCATCATCCATGTCATACATCCATTCTTGCCTTTTTCGTTCTTCATAAAAGTGTCTTTAACCCTGGATTGCTACACTTATTTTCTAAACTTAATCTGCTACACCGGGGTACAGTGGTACCCCAAATAAAATTGACCTAGAAGATTTATATATGTATGTTTTAAGAACTTATGACAAAAACAATCTTAAGATAACATGTTAAGATTTTATTTTGTATACAAAAATATTTCATTATATTATTATCCACAAGTTTATTTTCATATTTTCCACACCCATTACTGCAAATTGGTGTAACTTATAAACCAGGTAGCATTCCAGGTTTAATGTTACCTATCTATTGTTTTATTAAGGGATTCTATCTTCTCTTCTGTGCTTTCCATTGTATTATCAATGTCTTTGAATTTTCTGTTTAATGTTTGGCTGACTATTTCTTTTTTTACTACATCTCATTCTCATGTGATGTTTTTTTACAGTTTTTCCTTATATTTTCTTTAACTTAGTTCTATACACGCCCACTAAAGAATTGTGGTCAGATTGGATATCGGTGCCTGGGTAGGTTTTAACACTGTTGAAACTATTTCGATATCTTTTGTTAACAAGTGTATAGTCTATTTGGTTTCTTATAAAATAACGTCTTATCTATTGTCTCTAGGTGATTTCCACATATACAGGTATCTAGGTGGTAGTTTGTAAAATGTGTTAAGCACGATTAAGTCATGCTCAGCTGCAAAGATACTCATTGTTTCTCCACGTTGTTTTCTTTCTCCTAATCCATGTGGACCAATATGTAGCACTTCTTTTCTGTTACCTATTTTCGCATTGAAATCTCCCATGACTATAAGGAGTTTGTGTCTCACTATATCTCTTATAAGATTGCTTATCTATTTGTAGAATTATGATATTTCCTCATCACTGTGGTCTGCTGTGGGTGCATAATATATATTATTTCCTGTTACTCCGTAAAGGAGCATAGGGCATCCACGAAGCTTCTTCATTGGACTCTGTCTGTGGCCGTAGCTGCTACCTCTCCCCAGCTCTTTCTCATACCTTTATAGTCAGCTTCAATTGTTCTTTTCCAGGTCGTTGCGGGTCGTCCTTGCTTTCTTCGTCCTGCTACTGTCTATTTTAGAGCTATCTTTGTTATGTCTACGTTAGAATAGAATAGAATAGAATACTTTATTTGTCCTGCAAGATCATTTACATGATATAGGATACGTCAGTTTAAAATACAAATATATGCATATATAAAATATCACTTAAAAATTATTATAAGATAAAATACAAACAGTACATAGAATTAATTATTTACATCACCCATATATTCGCTTACACTATAGAAACAATTTTGCAAAAGGTACGATTTTAGTTTGCCTCGAAATTTATTTGGGTTTATTTCAGATCTAATACCATTGGGAAGATGATTGAAAAGTCTTATACCCATATAATACTGGGATTTTTCGTATCGTCCAGTATTATGTTTTGGTAGTCTTATAAAGTCATTTTGTCTAGTGGGGTACTGATGATAATAAGAGTTTGAATGAAACGTAGTTATATTAGATTTTACATACAGTATACATTTAAAAATATAAATAGAAGGTACTGTTAAAATGTTATATTTTTTAAAATATTGTCGACATGAAAACCTATATGGCAAATTAAAAATTAATCTAATTATCCTTTTCTGAGAGACAAATACTCTTGTAGCACTCACAGCACTACCCCAAAGATTTATATTACAGGCCAAGTGAGAATACACAATTGCATAATAAATATTCAATATCTGTTCAGTTGTAAAAAAAACTTTTTAATTGTAAAATTGCGTAATAGCTACTATTTATTTTCTTGCAAACGTGATTAATTTGAGATTCCCAGCTCATATTACTATCTAGATACAAACCCAAAAGTTTAGTGGTAGTTGTCGAATGAACCATGCTATCATTTACTTTGATAGAGAACTGATGACTTGAGTTAGATCTATAGTAGAATTGCATGCTGGTGGTCTTTTTAGCATTAACAACCAAAGCATTCTTTTTACACCATCCTGTAAATTCTTCTGATATAACATTTAGTAAGACAGTTAATTCCTCAACACTTGAAGCAGATGTAGCAATAGTTGTGTCATCTGCTACATAAATATGTTATTTGATCTGACATATTTGGGCATATCATTAACATAGCATATGAATATTAAAGGTCCCAGTATTGAACCCTGAGGAACCCCAATATCAACATCACCATAATATGAGCGACAGTCATTAAGTTTAACGAGAATTTTCCTAGAATGTAAATATGATGCCAGCCATAATGAGAACTGACCCCGAAAACCAATATTTTTTAACTTCTCTATAGCAACTCTTACGTTTATAGTATCAAATGCCTTTGAAAGATCAAAGAAAAGTGCACCCACAAAATCACCCCGATCCAGTGCATTGTGAATGAAACTGAGTAATTCAGCAGTAGCACCCTCTGTTGATCTTCCAGGCAGAAATCCGTGTTGGTTAGAACATAATATATTGTATTTATTAAGGAAGCTATACATTCTTTTGTATACACATTTCTCAAAAACTTTACCCAAAACAGTAGGTACCGTAACTGGCCTATAATTATCTAAAACAGAATTATCTCCACTCTTGAATATTGGAGTTACAACTCCTACCTTCAAACTATGTGGGAAGATACCTTGGGCCACTGATAAATTTATCAAGTGTGCAAGTGGTTTCGCTATATATTCACTAATACACTTTACCAATTTAGTCGATATACAATCAATACCTACTGAGGTTTCAAGGAGCCAGTAACCTCTTTGACTTCACATTCATCTACAGGAAAAAAAATAAAATGATTTATCTACATGTTGTGTAGTGTAATGATCAAAATTGGAATCTTCAAAAATATCTATGATTTTATTTTTAGGGCAAGTAGTAAAATGCTCTACAAAAGCGTTTGCCATCTCATATTTATTTGTGATAATTTTATCAGCAAGTTGGATTTTGTCACAATTATTACGTTTTACCGTCTTACCTATTTTGTTATTTACCGTGCGCCATATAAACTTCTGCTTCTGTTGTATAGTATTCTTACATTCTAAACTATTTTGAAAGAAACTCTTTTTTGCTTCGTCGATTAATTTGACATATTGCTTCTTTTTTCTTTATATTTCAAATACATGTCTATATTTTGGAGGTTATTTGATAGAAAAAAAAGACTTCTCAAATAATTTCCCCCCTGTACTATATCATTTGTTACCCAACTATTTTTAGGCTCATTGCGAATTATTTTACTAGTCATTGGACAAGATATGTCAATATGGTACGTCAGTACCTTCAAAAATGTTTCAAATGCCAAATTAACGTCATCGAGACATTCGTAAACCTCTCTAAAATATTCAGTGGAAAAACTACTTTGTAAATTTAATACATTCGAGTGAGAAAGGTTTCTAAACGTTACGTTTTGACTTCTTTTATCTTGTCCTGTTTCAGTTTTAGCATCTATTAATAAAACTTCCAAACCAAGATGATCACCTAAAACAAAGTCTTTGGTAGTTTCTTTATATTGATGTGGCCAATTTGTAAGAAAATAATCTAATTTACTTATTGAAGTTTTTCCATTTTTGTCTGTAAAAATTCGTGTAGGTTCTTTATTTTTGCATTTTAAATTAAAACTTTGTATAAGATCAGTAAATAAAACTTTTCCCTAGAGTCTTTCAGATAATCTATATTAAAATCGCCGCACAAAATAATAGTTTTAAAATGTTTAAAACAATAATTTAGACAAGAGTAAAGTTTTTTTACAAATATCTCGATATCGCCAGAAGGTGCTCTGTAAATATTAATAAGACAACACATACATCTTTTAAGCTAAAAGTAACACAACAACATTCAAAATGTAATTCTTCCGCCATAGTATTTAAAAAAACTTGAGGTTTACAAAATAAACAATCTTTTATGTAAATCGAAACAACTCCATGACATTTATCTTTTCTTGTATAAGACGCAACTTGGTTATAATTTTGAAAACAAAATATGTCCTTATTTAGATCACTACACCATGTTTCCGAAACACATAAAACATCAGGATCCTCCGAGCTTAATATTAGCTCAATTCTGTTACTTTTATTAGTTATTGATTGAGCGTTAACACTTATGATTTTAAAATACACATCCCTACCTTTATCCTGTTCAACGGTCGTTTCTTCTTCCGTTAAGTTTGCATCTTCGGCTGTTGTATGTCTGAGTTGGTTCTCAGGTGAAAAAACCGTTGAACATAAGCACCATGCGGCCATTTATTGGAATCCATAGCATCTTTAAAGTGGTACTCGTATATACTTACCTTAAATGAGGCATAAAGATTAGGATGTTTGGAAGACAAAGATGTACACGTTGTCCTTCCTTAGGGCGTGTCCCAGTCAATTCCATCTTTTCCTTTTAATTGCAATTTCAATTGGCTCTTGTTTGGTTTTCTTCCAGAATTCTTGATTTTTTATGATGTTGGGCCAATATACTTTCAACATTTTTCGGAGGCACCTGTTTACAAGTTTTGAGTTTTTTGACAGTTCCCTCTGTTATTGCCCAGGTCTCGCATCCCTACAATAATACTGTTTTAACATTACTATTAAATAGTCTTATTTTGGTGTTTTGACTAATTTGTGTAGAGTAGAGTAGAGTAAATTTTTATTTGCATAAACTTTTAACATAATTGAGCAAATAACGTCACATTACTAATAATCATATATTAAAAAAATATGTTAACATTACATTAAAATATATAAACAATACAAATTACATATATGCTGATCAAGGCTAATAGGCCAGGTACTCCACCACAGTATATGGCTCAATGTTAACCAGGTGTTGAAAAACCGTTCTTTTAAAAGCTTTATAGTTTGTTTCCATTTGAATGTCAGGTGGTAGACTATTGTAAAATTTAACACACGCATACAAAGGACTTCTCTCTGTTAGAGACAATCTGCGAGGTGGAATATTCAAATTAAGGCTTCTTGTGTTATATTCATGATTTGGTAGCAGGTGATAAAACAAAGTAAAATTTTTAAAGAGGAACATAATACATTCATGTATATAGATAACTGAGAAAGTGAGTATTTTGAGTGATTTGAATCGGCCTCTACATGATTCTCCCGCCTTTAATCCTAAGATCACCCGGACTGCCTTTTTTGGACTATGAAGACAGTTGAGCTATCCACAGAAGTACCCCAGAAGATTATTCCATATCGTATAATAGAATAAAAGTTTGCATAATATACCGATAGTAAGATTCCCTGGTCTAGATAGCTTTTCAAAACTCTTTGAGTAGCAGGCTCTATTTAGTTTTTTGTCGCATTTTTTATCTGTTCCCCCCAATTCAGGTTCTGGTCAATATGAAGACCAAGAAACCTAACTGATCTAGAAGGTTCTGTGTTTTATGACAGAAGAGTGACTGTATCTGGGAACTGTTCTCATGATTGGCTGGTTCTAAAGTAAACAAATACTGTTTTATCAGTATTAAGCACCAGCCTATTTCCATTCAACCACTGTTCAGCCTTGTCCCAGAGTTTGTTCTGCCACTGTGAGGAGTGTTTCTAATGTTTCTTCCCAAAACAGCACACTTGAGTCATCAGAAAAGTTTACAAGGTTTAGGAACCACTAACCACCGCATTTGGAAATGTCATGTATATAGACCAAAAAGAGAAAAGGTCCCAAAACGCTTTCTTGTGGTATACCTCATTCCAAGGGATTCTGTTTTTACTGTGTATGGTTTTATGTAAAATGTAGTTGAGACATATATTGAAGAGTAGTGGTGAGAGTATACAGCCTTGCTTTACCCCCTTCTCTATTTCTATTTTGTTGTTCGGTTATACATCATTTGTATTATTCCAATGATCTTAGGTGGAATTTTAGCGTGGCTTAAAATATTCCAAAGAGCTTTGTGTTTTATGCTATCAAAAGCTTTGACAAAGTCTACAAATGTCATTATCAGTGCTGCATTATTTTCTTTAATTTCTTCCATGATGATACGTGATGTAGCAATCTGATCAATACAGGATCTTACCCTTCTAAAACCCGCTTGATCATTGCGGAGGTTTTTATCGATTTCGACGTTAATTCTTTGATGTACAATATAGGCTTGTATTTTATTTATGGAACATAATAGCGTTACACCTCACCAATTTTCGCATAGCTGCGCGTCATCTTTTTTTGGGAGATTTATTATGATTCCATTATTTCATTCTGTAAGTACATGTTCTTCATTCCATATCTCTGTCAGTACTGGTGCCAGTAACTCCACTGTTCCCCTTAATGTCAGCTTTCCACAATTCGGATAGGTTATTGTCAATTCCCGCTGCTTTATTATTCCTCAGGTGGCAGATTGCTTCACATATTTCATTCTTCGTTGGGCTCTCTGCATTTATTTTTAAACAGTTTTCAATTGGTCCTGCTGTATGGTCTTCTTCACTTCTGCACTTTCACTATATTTCCTTTTTCTTCTCTTCTCTAGCAACATCTATCATATGTTTCTGGATTTTTTGTTCATTCTTTGTAAGGTCTGTCTCTATGAATACGTCTTTCCCCTTTAACTTTGCTTTCTCTTTTAGTATCTTCACTTTGTCCCACCATTCAGCCATTTCGACTATGCATCTTTCTTGGCCGATTTTATGGGCCTTCTTTATCTTGGTTTTCAGCGTCAGTTCTTGTTCTATCATTTTTTAAGTATACTCTCATTGCAAAAATCCATGGTGATTCCAGTATTAATAAGTTGTTTCGAATTTTTTGTTCTATTTTTTCCATTTTGTTTTCACCTTCTTTGATTCTGCTATGTAATGCTTCTTTTTCTTTATCCCATTCTGCCTTTACTTTGGTGATCTCTTCCACCATAGATCCCATTTCTTCTTTGTTTTTCTGTATCTCTTTTTTCATGTCCTTTATATCCTCTCGGATTTCCTTAATATCATTTTTAATTTCTCGTTTTATTTCTGCCATATGCTCTTTAAGAGTTTTATTAAATTCACTCAACATTTCCTTTATGTCATCCATATTAATTTCGGTTTGGTTATGTACTCTCTCTCCTTGGGGTAATCTAGCAATTATTTTACTTTTTTGAAATACGTGTTGTTCACCCGGAGATGTATTGTCGCCGGTTCTTTCCCTCTTGCTTCCCCTTGGTGTCTGGGGTTGGATATTATTCATGTGTCAGAACACTAAGCTCATTTATTTGTGTGTAAAACCGGATCTGCGTTTCGTTTATTGGAAGAAATTATTATCAGCTCTCAGTTGTCATTAACTGTTATAGCAAGCGATAAGGTCGCCAGCACCGGTCAAGCCGTCAAATGCGGCGGCCCTCTTTTGCACAGTTATTTTAATAAAAATAAATGTACTTACTATTAGTGATTTTTAAATCTACACTCACCCTTGCACTTTTTATAGCACTACTAATATAGCTATTATTATTTATAGTCACAAAAATTCCGCTAATTTTCACTTTCTCCTATGCCATTAAGGTATAATTAGATTTTAATGGTAAATTGATAAATGGTAAACAGTACAAGCACAAACAAATTGTTTTACATACAACCGTCCTTGATCAAGTTTGAACGACGACTCCACTGTGGGGGCATATACTTGTATAATGTTTGTGTTCACCGGATTTATTTGTAACAAGAGGATTCTATCGTTCACTGGTATGCAGTTGTTCACATTTTTGGCTTTATGTGTGATAATTCCGACTCCATTTTCATATTTACCATTTTCTGATCCTGAATAGTATACTCTGTATTCTTCTTGAATACAATAACTTGAGTCAGGCGGTCAGGCCACCTCATTTCGCTTGTGCCCATTATTGCTATTTTCATGCGTTCCATTTCTTTGATTGCGCATTTGATTTTTCCTAATTGAGCCATCGTCCTAACGTTCCAAGTGGATATCCTCTTCAAACAATTCATGTGGATTTTTCTTAAAGGTGTGTTATTGGGTATTTCACAGGGATTTTGCATATTAACGACCTGGGAGGCCCTGTGGTCATGGGAATCTCCTCTCTTGCCGGATCTTGGTCTCTGATGTCCACGTGATCAATAAGTGAATTTGTTTTGAGTTGTACAACCATTATGATTGTACTAGAGATATCCATAAGGATCTTTAATATAGGTAGTGGTTTCTCGTTGCATTTTATATTCTTCTGCTGTTGACCAAACCATTGATTCTTCCACCTTTGGGCCAGGTTTCTCAGCCCCAGGGCAAATCACATATTTGTATTTTTTAAATATTTTATTGAGCCCCCTTTAACTTTCATTGCGGCTAGTACCCGTTCTGGCATACTTTGAGTGCAGTTAAATTCACTTTGCTTCAATATGTCATTGTGGTTTCAATGATATTAGTTCTTCAATCAAAACAATTGGTTGGTGACCTTTTCATGGGAAATTTCAAAAGAGTGCCCTACCACCTACCAACTCGTCCGCCCGAAGCCGTTGGTCGATAAGTGGGGGATTGCTTATACCGGCAATAACTCGGTTCCCATCTGCGTTAGCCATCAAAATTGATGTTGCCCGCCTTCTACCATGCGGAGGTGCAGATTCGGATTTTTCCTTCATCGAGATTAAGACCTTTCGGCATTTTCTAATCTCTCCAGAGCTTTAGAAGAAGACAGAGCTTTAGAAGAAGACATGTTTAAGATTTATTGTATTTATATGAGACTAAACCACAGCTGACTTATAAAAATTACACTTTAAAAAATGTGTTCTTAAAAACAAAACAAATTTAAAATGTAATTTTTGTTGCAATCAATTGGGGTTCAATAATACAATAGAACTTAAACATGCCATAAGAAAACAGTTTTAGAACCTCTTTATGTTTTAGACTATTTTAGAGTATACTTTATGTATGTTTGTTTTCAACCAGAATTAGTACAATCATTATTCTACTACAGTCAACTCCCGTTTCCCGCGAAGCGAATTATCCACGACTCTGTAGAAGCTTTTTTTTTAATACTAATTAAAAGCTATTGCATCAACTTTTAAAGAAACTTGTAGTTTATTCCCTATACATACATATAGTAATTTATTATTATAAGCAGAAATATACTATTCTATTGTTGCAGTATAAAGTAATCAACAAAGACGCATGCCTTTGATTTTTTATTTTTTGCATTTATGTATTTGACTTCCAGTTATGGCTTATCCGAGATTTTCGTTATCCGCGACAACTGTGCCACTCAACCCCATGGATAAACGGGAGTTGACTGTATTAAAGTTGCAGCACCATAAAATTCACAATACAACACAGCTTACTCAAGCAGTATTAATAAATAAATAATATAGATTAAATGGAATTCATGATAGTTTCAAATAAAAATTTCATGTATTCTAGTAGTTCACTTGCATTAAATATAAACTAGAACTAAAGGCAACTCATAGATTTATTGTAAACTATCACACGAGTAACAAGTAATACAAGAAACAGAACAACAACAAACACAAAAACCGACATAAATGGGGATAATAGCTGTAATAAAAAAACTAAAAAGTAAAATTACCGGAGAAAGCAGAGTACCAGCAGAGATATTAAAGGTAGAAGAAAATATACTGCCGAAAAAAATAGCTTGACTAAGAAAATAAGGGAAAAAGAACAAATGCCAGAGCAGTAAAACACCCCAAGTAGCACCGAACGGGTTTATTAAGTATTTTAAGGATGCTTGAAAACTGTAGAATAAAACTAAAATTAAAACCATTTGGTTTTTAAGTAAACCTTAAGGTTACAATAAACCCGCTTTCAGCATAAAAGGGCCCACACTGAAGGAGGTCAATAAATCCGAAAATAAAAACCTTCTTAAAACTTTGTTTTCTTAAGCAACTGGTTTTAAAGCTGCCTTGTGGGTATTTTTAAAACCATGTTCAAAGACACTTTAAGTGCAAGCAGTTTTATAGCATACTTAAAAGGTTACTTAAATGGAGACTTTTAAAGACAATTTACCTTATCATAAATATAAGCTCTAAATTAAAAATTATTCTTTAAAACCATATACTCCATATCGGCCAACAAATTTTTACATGTGTTATGGTAGGTAGGTACGTGTTTGTAAACATAAAATAATAAAAAGTACTTGGTTATTTGGGACTGTCAAGGTAGAAAAATACTTGCGCACCCAACTTTATTGATAATGTTAACAAAAATAGGAGGGCCGGCGTAGCTAAGCGGTAGTGTGCTTGGCTCGCGTGCCGGTGGTCCGGAGTTCGAATCCTACCGCCGCCGGCAAGAACAACTAGACATTTTTAAAATGTTTATAGGCCCCGGGTCGACTCAGCCTGAATAAAAATGAGTACTTTGGGTAAAGCCAGGGGTATAATAATAGGCGGTTGAAGCGTAGCACTGGCCCTGTTACCTTCCTTGTATACCGTAGGCCCTAGATATAGCAGACTACCCTGCTATACTCCCAAAGCCACGTGAGCGGTATAAAAACGGGAGACTATTATTATTATAACAAAAATAGGTCTTAAAAACTCACGCGCCCTAAAAGTTTTGACATTTAGCGATTAAAAAATAATAAAAAAATTATTTCGAAAAATATAAATTTGTAAGAAAAATAATTATATTTATAATTTTAATGTTAAAATAAATCTAATTTATGTCTTTAAGTCACTTATTTATAACTTTTATGTAAGCCTTATATTGTAATTTATCATGGCTTTCAGCATATCGAGAAAGAAATATGGCCGAAAACTATTTAAAACTAATACAGAAGTAAAAAACTTCGATTTGTATATTGGTATAAAATGTTTATTAAAAAATTTCTTAAAATGCCATCCAAAAGGATTGCAAAACGTTTTCGATCTGAATCAGACCATCTTCAGTGCCTAGAATGAAGTATTTCCACGTTAGATTGAAAGCAAAAAGGTTAAAATTGTGACTGTTAATTAAAGAAAAAACATGTGGAAAGTACTTACATTCTGCTAAGTAGATGAAACTAGCACACTATTAAAAGTGGTAACCTCGAAATATATGGTTTACATATAATGATTGTATAAAATATAGCGACTCCAAGTCGATGTTAATGGATTATATACTATTAATACTCAAAGGGCAACTTGGTTCCCTGCTCGAATAGAACGCGTGGTTCTTGCCAGTTCCATGGGCACAGACCAACTGAGATGTAGGAAGTAAAAATCTATTGTCAAGAATGATGTGACATGACAAGTCAAGGTAGTCAATTTTTGGTTATGACCTTGAAATGAGTGTGCTTTTGAATTTAGATTTTAGTTATACTGTACAGGTTGTTAATAAATGTCTTAAAATGCAATTTAAATTATTTTACTATTAGAATCTATTATAAAAAGTCTAAATAAGCAACTTTCTATTACAAAAAGAACCTATGGTTTTTTAGGTTGATGGAAGTTTAATTTAGTTTAAAAAGAAATAAGTGAAATATACTTCTGTAAACAGTTTGTAAACGGAAAGAAAAGAACTGAATAGCTGAAGTAAAACAAATTTTTTTTAAAATTAAAATAAAAGAGTTATGTTGGTTGCCTAATATGAATGGTTGTTAACAAATAGCAGTTAACAATGATTACCTACAACCCAAATATAATTGACACGCTCATCCGAAAAAGAGAATCCAATCGTCTTCAGCAACTTGCTTACAATTCAAATCCAGTCATTCCTCCCATCTAAAAGTCTCTACCCTTTCACAATTCAGTCATATCTGAGAAGATCAAACACATTCTTTGTTCTGACAATGTCCATATCTCTTTCAAAGTCAATAACGCTCTCAATAAAATTTTATCTAACACAAAAGACCCAATCCACTTTATGAATCGTAGTGGTGTTTATAGATTATCTTGTTCTGATGGTGATACCTCTTATGTAGGAAGAACTTACACATCACTATCTACTAGAGCAGCAGAACACACTAAATGTGACAATACATCTGCTTTCTCTCACCATCTCAAAGTCAACAAACACCACCTTAACATCCCAAATGGTGTCACTTTGATTCATAACATCCAAGATAAAAACACCCTTCGTCTAGATCTATATGAAGATTTAGAGATTGTCAGAGACGTAAGGACAAGTCCAAACTGTGTAAATCGTCAACTTTCTCTTAACCGTGACTTCACCCCCCATTCATCGACAATTATTTCCATAATTCCACATTTCAATTCACCTTCACATTGACTTTCATCCCTGTTACATTCCATATACCACTATAAACTTTGATTAAAAAATCCAAATAATATAAATAATTATTTTTTAGTATCTTTCTCCCCCTATGCTTCTGACAATAGTCTACCTCATTCATTTCATTCTTTCAGTTTCTTCACTCTGTATGATTCTATTACTCTCACTACATTTAGTTCACAACCTTGAATTCTTGATCTTTTCAGATATGATCGACATATTCTACCAGCTTACCAATTTTGTTGATTATCTTACACTTAGTTACCTACTCACTCTGTTTTTTCTATGTTACTATTAAAAATAAATTCTCAGTCATTAATAATTAATTTCATTCCAGTATTTCAAGATTAATCACAATAATATTCAAATTTCAACTTTCAATAGTTCAATATATAGTTAAACGTTTTACATTTCAGGTTTTTGCACTCAGCTTTCTCTGGTTTAGAACCTTGCATTTTCTATCAACTCCACTTTCCTCATTTACTATCAGTTCTTATTTCATTCAAATTTCTTATACAATTTTTACAGAATTTAATAGTATTTTCTAGCAACTTATATCTTCACCATAATTACTATATGCTTTCATGTACTTATTTAGCTTCCTTAAACATATGCAACCAACCATACATCATCAACAATTTTCTATTTACTTTTAAACAATTTGAACAATATTTCATTCATTACAATTATCACAACTTTACTGGAACCCAGAATTTAATTATATTATTCCACTCAGTTAATTTTCCGAAAAACAATTTATGACGTCACACAGCATGAGGGCAGAATTTTGCTATTAAATTACAGTTTGAACCAAGTAATATATTACAGCTCATTAACTTTTATGTACATATTGGAATTTATAATAAATATTAACAATACTTTCATATTTTCAATATATCAATTAAATAACAATAGTATTTTTTCTTATTCAATTTTCGGATGACACAGACATGTCAAATCATGAAAAACCACCTACCATATCTTAAAAGCCATTAAACTTCGTCTTGCTTATCTACACGGACCAACCTACCTGAGTGTTTTATGATGGATTTACCAACACAAGCGTTAAACTCTTTTTGGCTTCCGAGGGACTTCCTACTAAAACTGAAGATCTACGACAAATTCTGCTAGAATTTAACAATGCCTATGGAATTGGTCCAGATGAGGTGGAAGCTGATCTTGTTGCTCTTAGGTCCTTTCTCACTTCTGAAAGGATTATACACCTGCAAAAATCAAGGGAATGTCACCGAAATTACTATTCCGCTGTCTCTCCAAAATGAAATTTTTAAACATCACGACGTGTTCTGAGGGACTAGAATCCTTAAATTGTTTTAGTGATAACAGCTTTAGCATGGTTCTGATTAATATTCGTTCTATAAGATACAAAACTGATAAATTGTTTTTGTTCCTAGAGGAATTGGGATTTCCCCCGGTAGTTGCGGTTACAGAGCACTGGCTTGAAGTCAACGAGCCTTTTTTTGTAGAAAAATACACCACAATTGCTAGGTATGATCGTCCAAGCTCAGCTCATGGAGGCATTCTTTCTACGAGCAATGATTTTTCTTTGGTAACAAAATATGACTTTCTGTTAAGTGAAGCCTTCTTTGAGTTTTCCTTAGTTTACAATAAGAATCTCAATCTTTATATTATTTGCATTTATAGATCACCTGACTCTTCCGTGTAACTATTTTTTCAGAACCTGCTAAATTTGTTAGATGACCTACCCCATAAAAGTAGAAAAATTTTATGCGGGGGGGGGTCTAACAATGCACGTTGATTCTCCTACAAGGATTACAAAAACTTCATCTACCATAATTGATTATACTGTCTCAGATTTCGCACCCCTCGATGTCCACTCTACAATTATTAATGCTAGACTGTCTGATCATGAAGCAGTTTATACGAAGTTTAATATCTTTAGCAAACCTTCCTCGAAAACCCGACGTTTAGTCAGGATTTTTTTTACCCGGAACTTTCGTAATTTCCAAAATTTATGCTTAACCTCTGAGTGGCGCTTTCCTGCTATGGACGTGGATAATAATTTCAGTGATTTTTTAGATAAGCTTGTCTGTATCTTCAATAAAGCATTTCCTTTAATTCCAATTAAGCCAAAACATCGCAAACCCTGGACTACTAAAGATATCCGAATATATTCCAAGAATATGCGTTCTCTACTCTACATCAAGAAATTTACTACCAACGTCTCTATCACTGAATATATCACCACGTACAGGGCAACCTATCTTAAACTTATAAAATCAGCTAAAAAAGTCTACTACCAAAACCATCTGGGAAGCTCTAAAAGTGTTGCAAAAGAAACTTGGTCCATAATAAACGATCTTCGAAATAAAACCCACACTGCTCAAACATTTTCCCTTCCAGACCTTGAAAATCTAAATGAATACTTTGTTAATGTGAGTAAAAATATTACATCAACTATTTTGCCACAAAAAAATCCCATTTCCTATCTTCCTAATTCAGGATAGGTCTAGAATTCATTCTTTATAAAACCAGTCGATAAATCTGAACTGATCCAAGCAATCAATAGTATCAAAAGCAAATCTTCCTGTAGTACTGATGGTCTATCGATAAAAATTTTTTCTAATCTCCCAGAAAATGTGTTGGAAGTCCTCATCTCACTGATTAATGATTCTTTTGAGAAAGGCAAATTTCCAGAGTGCCTAAAGACTGCCATCATTATTCCTCTTCATAAGGGTGGTGAAATATCTAATACCTGCAATTATAGACCTATTGCACTACTACCGGTACTCTCCAAAATTATTGAGAGACTCATAAAAGCCCGACTTATGCCCTTTCTCGTTGAAAACAACATTTTATCACAAAATCAGTTCGGCTTTTTAAATAATAAATGCACCACTGATGCCATGTTTTCTGTACTAAATGAGGTTTATCAAGCACTGAACAATAATCTTCACACTGCCGCCGTTTTTTGTGACTACGCCAAAGCTTTTGATTGTGTAAATCACAACATTTTAATAAAAAAACTAAATTTCTACGGAATTCGAGGTATTTCTTTGAATTGGTTCCAATCTTACTTGGATGATAGGAAACAACTGGTTAGAGCAAATGATACAGACTCTAGTCTCAAAAACATTGTATGTGGGGTACCTCAAGGATCAGTATTGGGTCCTCTACTTTTCCTTATCTTTATTAATGACATCACTAGATTAAAAATTGAGGTGATACCAGCAAAATTTAGGTCACTAGGGGAATTATCCACGTTTGATGCCTTGAATTTCCTAAACCCGTTGTCCGATTTGAGTGATTTTTTTAGTATCTTACAGCTTTATTTAGTTAAGAATCTCAATATATTAATATTGTTGCTAGACAGGTAAATGTCCTTTTATACCGGGTGTAACAATCATACTGTGTTTTTTCCTTAAAGTTCGGAACACTCTGTAGAATATTATAGATTAGGGGCCGTCCATTAATCACGTGATTAATTGATGGATTCGACCGTTACTTGATGGAAGTTCATTTTATCTAACAATAAAACACTGAAAACGTTTGTTTTCTATACTTCCACAAAATTTATTATATCTAAGTGACTACAGCTGTTTCGGCGGCATTACTTGAGAAAGGCACTCCGCCGAAACAGCTGTAGTCACTTAGATATAATAAATTTTGTGGAAGTATAGAAAACAAACGTTTTCAGTGTTTTATTGTTAGATAATCACGTGATGTTTTTTTTGGCATTTTTAACCCCCCTCCCCATTGGTGATACATGGTGAGGTTTAAGACTTACCCCCCCCCACCCCTCTATATCACGTGTATTTTTTAAGATATACAAAAAATCTATTTGTTTAATGTCTATAAAATATACGTATAGTAGGTAGATAAGTACCATCTAATTTTTTTATTAAAAATTAAAGACTACAATAATAACGTTTAGAGGTAGACAGAAAGGTTGCAGGTTGTTTTTGACGTGCTTATACATAAACATTATTTAATGTACGGTATCCTCGGATCACTAATGAGCAAGACTTTCTGCAACACCAATAACTGGATAAGCATGTAGCAAGTCGGTTGTTGGCACAGTGCTTTGTTGAAGATCAACATCAGTTTCATCAAGCCACTTGGCGTCATTATTTTCGCCCATTAGGTACGCAGAGAATCTCTCTCGATCTACCGTTCGATTGTCGCGTGAGGATGCAGGAAGGACGAATATTGTGCATCTCTAGAGTGTTATTGCTCAGATTCCAGGAGCGTCATTTGAAATTTTGCTAGGGGGGGGGCAAACATTATATATACAATACATTATATATGCAAACATAATACAAAATTGATCTATTTTTTGTAAATTTCAGTCATTTTCAGGGTCACGGGGGGGGGGGCAAATGCCCCCCTGCCCCATACCAAATGACGCCCCTGTCAGATTCAGTTGCTTGTGACAAGTATTCACAGGCGCTTTAGCTTTTTTCTTTGTACAGAAGTCCAGTGCACACCGCTGACATGTCCTTTCAAAAGTATCTGATGATCCTTCTGCAGGCTAGGGCAATACAGGTCATAAATCAATTTGCCGAAGCCTTCATACGTTGGAGTAATTTCGAGAGACCGTCGCAGAAGAAGTGGAGCATGATGGATCTTGTTATCATGCTCTTGAGGCTCTGGAATATATAGGCCAGCGGACGACTGCAAAATCGGGTAAGGAGGTATAACGAAGCGTTCCGATAGAATGAATCGTATAGAACTCCGCATATTATATGCGTAAAGCAAATATTGACTTTCTCACACATGCTCGCTATACCACTGCTGGGAAGACAAATCTGGAATAAAAATTTCAACAATGTTATCTGGCTTGACATACTCTGCTACGACGCCATGGCCGTCAATAACCATATTAATCATACTTCTGAGAGAACTTCACCAGCCTTCCGAAAGTTATTTTTTCAAGGTCATGATCTTTTGTTCTCACTTGTTCATCCAAATGGGTTCCATAAGAATCATGCGAAAGTGTAAGTCCAGATAATTCCCGGCTAAAAGGCGCCATTCTTCTCTCAACGCGATTGAATGCGCTTATACCAGGTGCATTTCTAAAGATAAATATTGCTCTAGATCATGCTTGACAAAGTTGTGTAGGACGTGGGCAATACTTTTGAAGTATTGATACATGAGCTAAAATATTGAAAAATCAATGGGAAAATCCCAATAGTTGGCTGTATACCATAGTTTAAAAAACTCATACAGAAGTAAAAACTTCAAGATGTATTCTGGTATAAAATCGTTTATTTAAAAACTATCTAAAATGTCATGGATTGCAAAACGTTTTCGTTCTAATACAGAACATCTTCAGTGCCTAGAATGAAGTATTTCCACGTTAGTTTAAAGCAAAAGGTTAAAATTGTGACTGTTAGAGTGAAAAAAATGTGGGAATACTTACATCCTGCCGAGTAGTTTGAATCTAGCACACTGTATATAGTGGTAACCCCATCATATATGGTTTACATAATATAATTTACTAAAATTTTATGACTACAAGTCGATGTTAATAGATATAATGGAACACATGCTAAAAGGGTGCCATGCTTCCCTGCTCGAAGATGCTAGGTACTTGCCAATTCAATGGGCACAGACCAACTGAGAAATTAGGAAGTGGATATACAATTTGACAAGAGTGACATGACATGACAAGATAAAGCCAATTTTTGGTTAAAGCTTAATTTGAATTTTGGATTTTTTAGTAAAATGCAAAGGTTGTTAATAAATGTCTGAAAATGTAATTTAAATTATTTGAATATTAAAATCTATTGTAAAGTACAAATTAGCAACTCTCTATTCCAGAATAACTTATAGATTTATTAAATTTAATGTAGATATATTTCATGGTTTAAGTTGTGACGTCATCGAATGTGAAATGACGAGATGGAAGTTAAATTTAGTTAAAACAAAGAAATATACTACATAATAAACAATTATTAGACTTGCGTGGAAAAATAAGAAGCTAAACAAACCAAAAATCAGAATTTAAGAGTATTTTTATGTGATGTACTGTTGGTTGCCTAACAAGGCAAGCAGGCAACAGGTTGAAGGTAAGGGGTAGAATATTGCGAGAAAACAGTATATATACAAAAAGCGACTATTTAATGTGTTAAATTTATTAGCATACTATTGTACTGATTAATTATGTCTGTTAAAAGTGAGAGAATAATTGTGGACAAAATTAAATAACTAAAGATTACTGTTAGTGAGGTAAATATAGGTGTCAAGGATATGATTGTATATAGTATTGTGGAATGAATGAAAGTATGTAATAATATAATAAAATAAACTATGTGACAATAAAGTCTAATTGAACTTTATGTAGTTTTGGATGGACTGAATGAATTAGAGGAAATGTACCTTGATAGGCTACCAACGAAGATAAGTGAATGAAAATTAGAATGAGAGCTACCAATCTAGGTCAAATTGTGGGTTGGTGTCAGTATGTAAAGAAGAATCTAAATTGAATGAGTATATGAAATAGAGAACTATGAGTTAGATTTATATAGGTGGTAGTGGAATGAACAGACTGAACTAAATGAAATATATTTAAGTGCAGAAATTTGTGAACGTATGTGATAGCAACTGAAATCAAACAAATGTAAAATGTAAAAAAATTAAATTGGGATAAATGGATAATGGAGGTTGCCTGATATGAATGGAAATGAAAAGAGAGATAGGAAAGAGATGAAAAAGGATAGTGTATGCATTAAAACTTAAATATTATAGTCTGAAAAAAGTTTGACTGAATGTGTCATAATGGATTTAGGTGTGCAGTATCCTATTGTTAAGTAAAGTCTAAAGAATCTAAAAAGAAAGAGGTGACAGAATGTTAATAGAACGGAAAATGAGATATATGACAGACCAGAGTGATTAGCTGTATGGTGTTTTTTATTATAAACGGGGATGAGAGAAAATGAGTAAGTAACATAACAGGCAACAGGATAAAATGAGTGATAAGGTACATTCCAACAAGAGACAATAAACCAGAACAGATTTAAGGATTATTAATAATACGAAAGAGCCATTTTAAAAAAATTATGAAAGAAATGGTGAGCTGAGATCTAGAGGACCTGAAACGACGAGAGACATGAGGTCAAACAAAAAAGACTAGGAATGGAACAAAAATAAGAAGGATAGGAAATAAAAGAATCAAAGCTGTGTTAGGGATGGGATAGTGGAAGAGGCAATAATGAAGTGGAAGAGACGATGCAAGTTGAGATATGTGTTAATGGGTGATTAGTATGGAAAGAGAAGATTGTTAGAAACTATTGGGGTAGTGGGAAAAAAGGGGAGGGGGAACAAAGGTAAAGAATAGCAGTAAAGGAGAAGGGGATATGGGGTATAATGAGATAAAATTAGGGTTGGGTTAAGGGAATAGTTGTCGATGGATAGGGGTAAAAGGACGATTTACTCCTATCCATCGACAACTATTCCCTTAACCCAACCCTAATTTTATCTCATTATTCCCCATATCCCCTTCTCCTTTACTTCTATTCTTTACCTTTTTTCCCCCTCCCCCTTTTTCCCACTACCCCACTAGTTTCTAACAATATTTTCTTTCCATACTAATCACCCATTAACACATATCTCAACTTGCATCGTCTCTTCCACTTCATTATTGCCTCTTCCACTATCCCATCCCTAACACAGATTCTATTGTTATGGCTCTTTCTTATTATTAATAATCCTTAAATCTGTTCTGGTTTATTGTCTCTTGTTGGAATGTACCTTATCACTCATTTTATCCTGTTGCCTGTTATGTTACTTACTCATTTTCTCTCATCCCCGTTTATAATAAAAAACACCATACAGCTAATCACTCTGGTCTGTCATATATCTCATTTTCCGTTCTATTAACATTCTGTCACCTCTTTCTTTTTAGATTCTTTAGACTTTACTTAACAATAGGATACTGCACACCTAAATCCACTATGACACATTCATTCAAACTTCTTTCAGACTATAATATTTAAGTTTTAATGCATACACTATCCTTTTTCATCTCTTTCCTATCTCTCTTTTCATTTCCATTCATATCAGGCAACCTCCATTATCCATTTATCCCAATTTAATTTTTTCACATTTTACATTTGTTTGATTTCAGTTGCTATCACATACGTTCACAAATTTCTGCACTTAAATATATTTCATTTAGTTCAGTCTGTTCATTCCACTACCACCTATATAAATCTAACTCATAGTTCTCTATTTCATATACTTATTCAATTTAGATTCTTCTTTACATACTGACACCAACCCACAATTTGACCTATATTGGTAGCTCTCATTCTAATTTTCATTCACTTATCTTCGTTGGTAGCCTATCAAGGTACATTTCCTCTAATTCATTCAGTCCATCCAAAACTACATAAAGTTCAATTAGACTTTATTGTCACATAGTTTGTTTTATTATATTATTACATACTTTCATTCATTCCACAATACTATATACAATCATATCCTTGACACCTATATTTACCTCACTAACAGTAATCTTTAGTTATTTAATTTTGTCCACAATTATTCTCTCACTTTTAACAGACATAATTAATCAGTACAATAGTATGCTAATAAATTTAACACATTAAATAGTCGCTTTTTGTATATATACTGTTTTCTCGCAATATTCTACCCCTTACCTTCAACCTGTTGCCTGCTTGCCTTGTTAGGCAACCAACAGTACATCACATAAAAATACTCTTAAATTCTGATTTTTGGTTTGTTTAGCTTCTTATTTTTCCACGCAAGTCTAATAATTGTTTATTATGTAGTATATTTCTTTGTTTTAACTAAATTTAACTTTCATCTCGTCATTTCACATTCGATGACGTCACAACTTAAACCATGAAATATATCTACATTAAATTTAATAAATCTATAAGTTATTCTGGAATAGAGAGTTGCTAATTTAAACTTTACAATAGATTTTAATATTCAAATAATTTAAATTACATTTTCAGACATTTATTAACAACCTTTGCATTTTACTAAAAAATCCAAAATTCAAATTAAGCTTTAACCAAAAATTGGCTTTATCTTGTCATGTCATGTCACTCTTGTCAAATTGTATATCCACTTCCTAATTTCTCAGTTGGTCTGTGCCCATTGAATTGGCAAGTACCTAGCATCTTCGAGCAGGGAAGCATGGCACCCTTTTAGCATGTGTTCCATTATATCTATTAACATCGACTTGTAGTCATAAAATTTTAGTAAATTATATTATGTAAACCATATATGATGGGGTTACCACTATATACAGTGTGCTAGTTTCAAACTACTCGGCAGGATGTAAGTATTCCCACATTTTTTTCATTCTAACAGTCACAATTTTAACCTTTTGCTTTAAACTAACGTGGAAATACTTCATTCTAGGCACTGAAGATGTTCTGTATTAGAACGAAAACGTTTTGCAATCCATGACATTTTAGATAGTTTTTAAATAAACGATTTTATACCAGAATACATCTCGAAGTTTTTACTTCTGTATGAGTTTTCTAAAATATTGAGTTTGTTAATAGAATAGTATAGAATTTTGATCACCCTTTACAAAATTTTGTAACAATAAACATATGTTTGAATATGCCAAATACTCTATTGTTAAGATCCAAGAAGAAATGTGCCTCCGATTCTTACATAGATTCCTAGATATTTAGTGCCAAAACAACAGAATGACTCCCACCACTTTACCAATTTATCAGATAGTAGGTATAATTGTATAATAGATATGTTACACTTGAAGTTTCCGCGGGAGCTATAGTTGCTTTCTGTTGTTTTCCGGGTTTGACTCCGCGTTGAGTAATTTTGGTTTTGAGAAAAACCATTATTTTGACGACGTTTTACGACAGGTAGTTCCGCTTCTCGCTGCTGCTTGAAGTAAACTGCTTTACTTCAAGCAGCAGCGAGAAGCGGAACTACCTGACTTGACAATGGCAAGTGAGATCTTGCCGAAACGTCGTCAAAATAATGGTTTTTCTCAAAACCAAAATTATTCAACGCGGAATCAAACCCGGAAAATAACAGATAGCATATATATATATATATATATATATATATATATATATATATATATTTTGAAGGAATGTGTCTAAAGATATTCAACCTCTCATCTTTACCGATGAGCCCACGGAGGTTGAAGAGGGCGAAACACATTTCTAAGAACTGGTGTTTGGATCTTTGATTCTATTCGAAAAATTTTTCCCAGCCAGAAATAGTGGATGTGTGAGTTATTCGTAAGGGGATTTTTTCACATTCTCTATTTCATTTGTTTTATATATATATATATATATATATATATATATATATATATACCGGTCAAACCCGGAAAACAACAGAAAGCACATACAGCTCCCGCGGAAACTTCAAGTGTAACATATATATATATATATATATATTGATGCACGTTAAGTTGTGACTTCCGGTATACAGAAGAGGCTGTCCGACTTCCACCTTTTCTACTAGGAATTATTTTTTAAAAATTGTGTATTTGGTAAAAGGGGGGCTTATAAAATGGGTCTACCTATTGAGGGGAAAGGATTTACCACAATAAATTTTGTATATATATACGTATATACCGAAGCGTACAGCATACGTTATGGCTTCCATATATAGGGTAGTTCAAGGTGCGTTGTCACTTCCAGCGGTGTTGTCATATTTTGGAAGTCACAACGACTCGTCTGCTGATTTACCTCTTACTTTAAGCGTAATGTGTGATCTTTTGAAACTTTTACTGTGAATACAGTTGTGAATGCAGTTCTATGTTTTAAAGTTGTCTATTTAAATTAAAAGATTGATATCCTTTTGATTAAACAGGTTTACAAAAAAAATACATTTCGGAATATTTGACGAAACCATATGACTAGGGGGTTTTTGGGGTCGCTGGTCACGAATCCGGGGTCCGCTGACCTCTATCACGTCAGGTAATGGTAATCTCAAGGTCAAATCAAGATAAACCGACAGTCGCTCTGAAAAAGTATATTAGGGGGTTTTGTGGTCGCTGATGACGAATTTGTGTCCGCTGACCTCTATCACGTCTAGCTCAAGGTCATTTCGAGGTCAAATCAAGATAAATGGACACGATCGCTCTGAAAAAGTATATTAGGGGGTTTTTGGGGTCGCTGATCACAAAACTGGGGTCCGTTGAGCTCAACCGCGACAGGTAAAGGTCATTTCAAGGTCAAATCAGTTTTGTGGACTTGTCCTGATTTGGCCTTGAAATGACCATTACCTTACGTGGTAGAGCTCAACGGACCGCAGTTTTCACGATCAGTGACTCCAAAACCCCTATATTTTCAGAGCGATTGTGTCGATTTATGTTGATTTGACCTTGAACTAGACGTGATAGAGGTCAGCGGACTAATGATTCGTCATCAGCGACACCAAAAACGCCCTAATATACTTTCTCAGAGCGACTGTCGATTTATCTTTATTTGACCTTGAAATGACCTTTACCTGGCGTGAAAGAGGTGAGCGGACCCCGGATTCGTGATCAGCCACCCCAAAAACCCCCTTGTAACATGGTTTCGTCAAATAGTCCGAAATTTAGTTTTTTTTGTAAACCTGTATTATTTATGATATGATTGATATTTATTTTACAAATACTAATATTTTATTATTGCTGCAAAATGGATTTTTTGGAATTAATTAAAAAAGTGTTATTAGTAAGTAATTTATTTATGAAAATTATATCAAAAATTTTAATAAATAAATTTGAACTTATAGGAAATTTTAATATTTATTATTTTTCTTGATTAAATTTTGAATTTTAGATTTTATTACAGGCACCGTCCTTTTAATTTTTGATGTACCAATAATAATGTGTAATAAGAAAATTAAATGGCTAAATACACCAGGTGGGGTTGAGCTGCTAAAAAGCTATCTAGATCCATCTTTTTAGAGAAGATTAGTCCCATTCTGCTACTCGATACTATTGACTGTGCTTCTCCAGTTCTTTCTATCCTCTGTCTTTTTCTGCTAGTCTCTAATTCCTGCCCTATATAAATTTTCCTTTACTTCCTGTAACCATTTATTCTAGTTCCTCCGCGTCTCCTTCTAACTCCGGGTTTCCATTGTAAAATTGAGTTTATAGTTGTTACGCTACCTGCTCTCCATATATGCCCCAACCATCTAACACTGCTGAAATCTGAAAATCTGGAATAATATCTACCCGGGTCGAAACATTTTTTTTAATATATGAAAATAGTTATTTATGAAACAGTTCGTGAAGTATGCTTTTTACGAATGCACGTGATGTTTAGAGCACAAGCGACAACGGAGCGAGTGCTATACATCGCTTAAGTTCGCAAAAAGTACTTCACGCACAGTTTCATACAATATTTTATCTACGATAAACAAATAAAAAAACTGTAACTCTTCATCACTGGAATTCATTCCTATTCTACAATTTTTAGAACTTATTTAAACATTCTAATTTCTTTCAAACCACAAAACTGTCAAATTTTTTTTTGGGAATTTATTGCTCATTATGTCATCACCATGACAACGCGAAAGTTAAGGATATTTGATTATATGAAAGTGTGTCAAAAACAGTGCGAAAAAGTAAATCCCGTTTAAAATACATTGTTACTTCACGCACACGTTATCCATTAAATAGATCGATGCAGATCGGCCTTATATCGGATCCTCTACTATTAGTCCGTTCGCTGACGGTAAAATATTGCAAAACCCATAAATTTTAAAAAACCGCTTAGATCAGGGGTGGGCAATTACTTTTAAGCGCGGGCCAAAATGAAAGTTTCAAAATGTCTCTCGGGCCGGAGGACTATACCGGATATGTACGCTGTGCCCACGCGAATTTTTTTGGTGTAGTTTATTCCCTGCCCAAGAAATAAATACTATAAGTATTATTTTAAAGCATTTGGACAAAGAAATTTGACTGTTAATAATTAGAAAATGGTAATAATAAATTGTCCTACTTGGGAATACATGCGAAAAACTTGTGCCCAGTAAAATATGTCACGTAATTGAAAAAAAAATGGTCATTATATTAAATCATAAGAAGATCCAGAAAAAGAACCAGATAAAAAATGAAGATATTGAGCAAGTGGACAAAATGAAATACTTACTTAGGAGTCTGGATTACGGAAGATTTAAATTCGAAATCATAAATTCGATCAAGAATAGAGCAATTGAGGGTAGACTTTTTGAAGATGAGGACATTTCTGAGTCACCAAAGACTCAATCTGCAAATCTGATATTAGTTGATAAAATGTTGTATATCCACTCTATTCTTTTTTATGGTGCCGAAGCTTGGATTGTTAATGCTGACTTAATGAGAAAGCCGGAAGCTTTTGAGATGTGGCTTTTTGGGAGAATTTAGAAAATACCATGGACCGATCATATACGAACAAAATGATGTTGCACGAAATGGAAAGAGACAGAGAACTTTTGACCTCCATTAAAAGGAGACAGACAGCATATTTACGGCACATGCTCAGAAATGATATGTACGAGTTGTTCGAAGGAAAAAGGGGTCCTGGTAGACGACAAATATTCTGACTGAAAACATTTGAGACTGGACCGGGTTAAACACACAGACGCTTTTAAGAAAAGCAGAAAATAGAGACGAATTTGCAATGGTGTTTTAGCCAACCTTCATTAGTGGAGTCGGCGTTAGAAGAATAATAATAAATTAATGGTAATTAAATAAATCAGTTATTGAAAGATTTTATTTTCTTATTTATTTATATTTTAACGATACAAATTAATTTATATTGATACATATTTTGTAAATATACCTAATATTAAATAAAATTATAAAAAAAAAGACAAACATTAAACGTTAAAATTAATAGAATACTCATTATAAGTATAACTTCTATAATAGTTAATGCGAAACGTGAAATCGCGAATGTTCATGTGATATTATTTCTTCAAAATTGGGATCCAAATCACTTGTAGCAATCCTTAATACCGAGTGTAGATTTTCGTCAGTAATTTGTGATCGATATTTATTTTTCGTGGAAACCATCAACGAAAAAGTTCTTTCACAAATATATGTCGAACCAAATAAAACTAGGTATTTTTGAACATAGTTTAAAAAATGTTTAAAATGTTCTGTATTCAAAGCACCGTAGAAAGCACTCAATTCGTTTGATTGAACATTTTCTTTTAATAAATTATTTGCCTGTAAGTCAATTAATTCTAGCTGAATTTCAACAGGAGCTTCTTGCACATCGAAATTGAAAGGTTGACTAATTAATGACAAAGGTTTTTCAATAGCTTTGAAATCTTGAAATCTTCTTTGGAATTCAGTATGCAGGTCTTGTGTTACTGAACTATATTTAAGAAAATCAGAATTTTTCAATAATTCTCGTCGTGTTTGTAATGATGGGAAGTGGTTTAATATTTTTTATTAAAGTTCTCAGCAAATAAGTTTAGTTTTATCATAAATGCTTTGACATTTGAGTGCATATTGAAAGCGAACTGGTTTTTCCCTTGTAAATTTACATTAAGTTCATTTAAATATTTTACAATATCTACAGAAAACGACAAATCGTTTAGCCATGCCTCATTTTGCAATTCAGGAAAATCATGTAGTTTTTCTTTTATCGACAAGAAGGATACTATTTCATCAAGCAAATATTGAAATCTGTCCAAAACTTTACCGATGCTAAGCCATCTCACCTCAGTGTAGTAAGGAATTTCGTAAAAGTCACTTTCAATTTCTTTCAAAAATTCAACAAACTGTCGATGATTTAAGGCACGTTCCCGGATAAAATTTACAACTTTTGTCACAACAGTAACGACGTGATTCAATTTTAAAACTTTTCTACATAACACTTCTTGATGAATAATGCAGTGTAAAAATAATATGTCTTGTTCTGGCTGCAACTGTTTTACTTTGTCGCTGATTCGTTTTAGTAAGCCCACATTTTTCCCTGTTAAACTAGGACAGCCATCCGTAGTGATGCTTACTATTTTGTTCCAAGGTAAATTTACTTTAACTAAACACTCTTCAACAGCGTTAAAAAAGTCTTCACCGGTAGTTGTATCTTTCATTGGATGCACACTAAGAAGTTCCTCGCGAATTTCACATTTTTTGTTAATGCCCCGAATAAATATTAATAATTGACTTGTGTCAGTAATATCGCAGGACTCATCCAACGCCAGAGAACAATATGTAAAATCAGCAATTATTGTTTTTAGCTGGTCGAGTAAATTTCCTGAAATATTTTCGATCCGTCGTACTATTGTTCTCCTTGACAGGCTTAAATTTTCAAAAATATGTTTTTTTTTTCAGGACAACATATCTCCGACACTTCTACCATGCACTGTTTAACAAATTCTGCTTCAGAAAAAGGTTTACATAACTTAGCAATTTTGTGTGCAATAACATAACTTGCTTGTGTGGTAGATTTCTCGATGTTACTTTGTTTGCTAAAAATATTTTGTTGTTTATTTAAGTTTTTTGCTAAGTTGTCTGCAGCATTTTTAAGTTCTTCTAAAGAAAACGATGCATATTTTGGATGTTTTGATGTAAAATGCCTCTTTAAATTATATTCCTTGAAAACAGCAATGGTTTAATGGCAAACTAAACAAATTGCTTTCTTACCAATATTCGTAAAAAGGTATTTTTCTGTCCATGCTTCATTAAAATTTCTGCATTCCAAATCAACTTTTCTTTTTTTAGATTGTATCATTTTGCAAATGCTTACAAATAAATATTTTAATACAATAAAATAAAAACAATGTTTTCAAATTTTACTTACAAAATGTCCTCCACTTTTTCAATTTATTATATATTTTCAAAATAACACACACTGTATCAAAAGAAATATGAGGAGTAATAGGAAATACGACCAGTGCTAAATCAAAATAAACTTATACGCGTCTTTCGAAGTAGTTGTAAAACTTCGGCAAAAATCGGTAACAATGAATTTTATGCTGAAGTAGGTATTCCAAACAACCATACTTAATTCAGATTTAATAAATAAAGAATCATATTATTGGGACCAAAGTGCTGAGGTATTTAGATCATAAACTGTCAGTGATATGGTTGAAATAGATACCCAAACACCGAGTGCTTGTCTTGAGACCTTGAGAGTTAAATACGATTATTAATACCGAATAAACAATTATGAATCTCCGGGGATTTCCCTATATTTTAAAAGAAATTTAAAGTAAATAGTTACAATTAAACAGTTTTTAAAAATATAGTTAGCTAAGGCTGTTCGTAATTATAATACTCTCTATTATTTATATTATTTAATAATTTATGTGAACACTATGCAAACTATTACTGTTGATTTCAACAAAATCACATAAAAGGGATTAAAAAGATTAGGTACTTGCGGGGTTTTTCAACGGGCCGGACAAAGTAAGCGAAAGGGCCGGACCCGGCCCGCGGGCCGGCTTTTGCCCACCCCTGTGCTATAGCCTTATTCTTTAACTATATCGCTGTAATAACATTGTTTCTAGACAGGTAAATTATCATTGTATACTGGGCGTACCAATCAAACTGGTTTTTTTTCAATTTTCACAACACCCTGTGGAATATTCTAGCCTTTATACAATATTGAAATTAAAACCCAACTATAGCCCCAGGTTTTCTTAACGTTCTGTTTGTTATTCATTCGCTTATGTTGGATAATAAAAAAGTTAGGGACTTTAACAACTAAACATGTTCTTTATCAATACATGGTGTTTCTAAATAAGTGCGACAAACTTTAAGGGGTAATTCTGCATGAAAAAATAATGATCGTTTACTTGATAAAGCTATGTCCGCAAATGCTTGCAAATATAAAATTCTTTTGCCAAACGATCATTATTTTTTCATGCAGAAATTACCCCTTAAAGTTTGTCGCACTTATATTTAGAAACACCTGTATCGATAAAGAACATGGCTAGTTGTTAAAGTCCTTAACTTTTTATTATCCAACGTAAGCGAATGAATAAAAAAACAGAATGTTAATAAAACCTGGAGCTATAGTTAGGCTTTGATTTAAATATTTTATAAAGGCTAGAATATTCCACAGGGTGTTGTGAAAATTGAGAAAAAAACCCAGTTTGATTGGTACACCCGGTATACAATGAAAATTTACCTGTCTATCAACAATATTATCATAGCTATTTTGTTAAAGAATAAGGCTATAACATATTAAAAAAAATTACTTAAATCGGACAACAGGTTTGGGAGATACGAGACATCAAAAATTACCCATTTTTTTGGGGTGCCCGTTTTTCGTGCCGGTGAGTGTAGATTAAATTAGAAGTTCATTGTAAAAAAGGAAGTAAACAAAAACACGAGAAAAATGAATTTATATAAGTAAATAGGTAAGTAAATATTATAGATTAAAATAAGTACAGAAAATATATAATTATAGAGATATATAATCACTTATTGTACCTTCATTTAAGGCTAACTTTAAAAGTAAAGCAGATCTGCTATTATTCATGTTTAAAAACAAAAGGCACACAAAACACTAAGTACGATTAGGACCGCGAATCTACAACAGATAAATGTCTGGAAACTGTTACACAGGGTTGCCAAAAAACGGAAGTCACACCGAGCGGTGTGGTATACGGAAGACGCTACGCGTTGTGTACATAGCCTGTATAGTAGCACGGGAGCGACACTAGCGCTGGTGATATACCGTCGAACTAAAATCTGATCTTATGAGTATGTTAGATACGATATGACTTCCAGCGAAATTTTTAATATAAGCCTTCTGATACCATCTAGTAGCCAAATTCGTAAAAATATAGGCAAAACGTTGTGACTTCCGAAATCGGAAGTCATAACGGTATATATGAAGTAACAACGTATTACGAGAATCTAGTTTGGAAGTCACATGGATACATGTATCAATATATATATATATATATATATATATATATATATATATATATATATATATATATATATATATATATATATATATATATATATATATATATATATATATATATATATATATATATATATATATATATATATATATATATAATCTTTATCCCTTCTAGCCTGAGGTGTAGGGATCTGTTTCTGTTTCTTTTATTCTTTTTTTATTCTTCGTAAATTTCTTCCATATCTTTCTGTTTTCTGTTAGTTTTTTGGCATCGTTCCATGTTGTTCCCCTCTTTTCCAAAATATCCATTATTACTGTATTCCATTGTTTTCTTGGTCTACCACGTTTTTTCCTTTCTATATTTCTGCTTTCCCAGATTCTTTTAACAGGTATATTATCACTCATTCTTTGAAGGTGTCCCCACCAACCCAGCTGTCTTTCTTCTATATAAGTTTCTACTGGTTCTATTTCTAATTCTTCTCTTATTTTTATATTCTTAACTCTATCTCTTCTTGTCACTCCCATTACTCTTCTTAGATATTTCATTTCTATTGCCTGCAATTTACTTTTATCCCTTTTTGTCAATACCCACGATTCACATCCATATGTGAGTACAGGTCTATACACAGTTTTGTATACACTCATTTTCGTTTTTCTTGATATTTCTCGTCTATTTACAAATCCACTGTTTATTGCATAATATAGTCTATTTGTTTTTTGTATCCTATAATTTATATCTATTTCTTGTTTTCCGTTTTCTTCAAATATTACACCTAGGTATTGATATTTACTGACTTGCTCTATTTCTACTGCATCTATTTGCACATTTATCCTTTTCCTATTTCTATCTATTATCATTGTCTTTGTCTTACTCTTATTCAATTTCATACCGTATTTTGTTAATACCTCATTCCATACTATCAAGCTTTCTCGTAGGCCTTTCTCGTTTCCTGCTGTAATAACCACATCATCCGCAAATGCACATTCTGTCATCCCTATTTGTTCTAATTTCCTATATCCTATGTATATTGGTTTAGTTCTTTGTTTCGTTTCTCTTATTATTTCATCCATAAATATTATGAAAAGAAGCGGACTCGATCCCCCTCCCTGTCTAACTCCTACATTTGTAGCAAATTTTTCTGATATCATATTGTATCTTATTACACAGTTATTTGTTTCTTTATATAAACTTTGTATTACCCTTATTAGTTTCTGATCTACATTTTTCCTTTTTAAACATTTCCAAATTGTTTCTCTATTGACTTTATCAAATGCCTTTTCCATGTCCATAAAGGCTAAATATATGGGTTTCTCTGCTATCCACTTCCTGCTAATAACTTCTTTCAAAGTGAATATATGATCCTGTGTACTTCTACCTTCTCTAAATCCACTTTGAGATTCTGTTAATGTGTTTTCCGTGATCAATCTCAATTTTTTCTCTATTATTTTCTCGTATATTTTTGTTATTGTGCTTAATAATGTTAGTCCCCTATAATTGTCTATATATCTCTAATAATACTAGTTTTCCACTATTTCCCATATATTTTATCATTTCCGATGTTCTATTATCTCTTCCTGGTGCTTTCCCGTTCTTTAGACTCCTTATAGCTTCTTCTAACTCTTCTCTAGTTATATCTTCATTTATTACCTCTCTTTCTACATTCCATTCTTCCTATTCCATTTCATCATCTTGATTTTCTACTTTCTGTTCTGTGTTTAGTAGATTCTTGAAGTATCCTTTCCATCTTTCCATTATCTCTTCCTCCTCGATCAGTATCTCCCCAGCTTCGTTTTTTATTGCACTTGCATTTATATCTACTTTTTCTTTTCTCAGATTTTTGAGTACTTTGTAGAATAGCTTCTGGTTACCTTTATTATCTCTTTCCATTTTTTCTACAAATTCTGTCCAACTTCTCTGTTTCTCGCTCATTACCATTTGTTTTACTATGTTTCTCTGTTCCTTGTAGCTTGTATAATTTGCTTTTGTGCTATTATTTAAATATTCTTTCCATATTTTCTTCTTTTTTCTTAGTTGTTCTTTAATTTCATTCATCCACCAAGATGTTTGTTTCTTATTGTTGTCTTTATTGTAAGTCCCACAGGCGTCCTTTGCTGCTTGTAATACAATATTTTTAAAGGTTTCCCATTTTGTTTCTAGCGGCCTCTGTATCATTTCTTCTTGATGTTTATTTATTTCTCGCGATACTATCTGTTGATATTTTTCTGCTATCTCTTTATTTTTTAGTTTGTAAGTCCTTATTCTTATATGTCCTTTTTTCTTTTCTTTGCATGTCTCTGTTCTATTTTCTTCGCTTCTGAATTTAGCTATCAGCAAGTAACGATCACTATATATCTCATAGCTTCTCTTGACTCTAGCATCCCTTACTGAGTTTCTATTATTTCTTTCTACCAATATATAGTCTATTATTGACTTTTCTCCTCTGCTCGGTTCTTCTCTAGTAATCTTATGAATATCTTTATGTTCAAAATAAGTATTTGTTATTATTAAATCATTGTTGATACAAAATTCCAGTAGTCTTTTCCCATTATTATTTCTTGTATTTTCACCGTGTTTTCCGATTACTGCTCCATATATATCATCCTTTGTTCCAACTCGTCCATTGAAGTCTCCAGCAATATATATTTTTCCTCTACACTCTTCTATAGTCTCTTGCAGTTCCTTCCAGTATTTATCTTTCTCTTCCGTTTTTTCATTTTCATCTAGTCCATAAGTTGCTATTATTGTCTTGATGTGTGTCTTGCATTTTAATTATATCAGCAGTATTCTTTCACGTATTGCTTCCCATTTGTTAAGTGCATTTTTGTGTTCTTTCTTTATTAAACATCCCACTCCTGCTGCCGCTCGTGAATTCTTTTCCACTCCACTCCATATGAAAATGTGGTCATTGTCTGTTTCTACTATTCCTTTATTCTTTTCTTTGTTTCCGTTATTATCAATATATCTAAATCCGCTTTTTCAAATTCTTTGTTTAATTCTATTTCTTTTCCATTAATACTTCTTACGTTCCATGTTCCCATTATAAAATCTTTTACTACTAACTTCTTTCTTTTATTAATCTCTTCTACTTTTTCTTCAATTTTATTCGTTTGTCCTATTCCACTCCTGTCCATTTTCCGTTTTTCCTTTCCCGTCTGTTCTTTACTTAGTTTTTTGAACCATCGGCTTTTATTTCTTTTTTTATCTCGTTTTGGAGCCCTTTCTATTATTTCCTTATCCTTATTCCATTTTCATTCTTCACTTTCGATCCATATTTTTTGATAACCCATTTTGACTTTCTTTCCCTTATTCTTCTCCTCAATCGCTATTTCCTTCATTTGTCTTTGTATACGTTTTTCACTTACAGTCATCTCGTTATTAATATATATATATTTCTGTTGGTTGTGTTCCTTAATTTGTTTTTGTTTGTCATTACTTTGATTTTATCTTCTATCTTATTGAATTCCACTAAACAGGTCCTATATCCTATCTTTTTTGCTGTTTTTATCTCTACTTCAATTTCCAAATTATTTTGTATAAAGGTTTTCATTTCACATTCTAAAATATTCGATTCGTTCGTGTCTATTTTAACTCCTTGTATTACAATATTATTGCGCCTTTTTTCTTTGTCTATTTCTTCCAACTTTTCATTGATTGCTTTTATTTCTTCTTTTAAATGCATATTTTCTTTCTTTATCGCCTCATTCTCTTCCTTCACCTTTTGTATTACTTTAATATATTCTTTTTGTCCCTCTCTTATCATTTTTATCTCTTGTGTCAATACTAATAAAGTTTCCATTATTTTATCTATCTTATTTTCTTCTTCAGAGTTATGTTTCTCTTGTACTTCCATCTCTTTTCCTTTTTTAATCTGTTCGATTGCCTATTCCAAATCTACTTAACGCTATATCTAAATTATAATTACCCTATATTATCTTTCTAAATATTACCCAACACCAGCATAAAATTAAAATTAAAATTTCCGTATTAACTTATTATTATGTTTTCCTTTCCAATGCACCGCGGAAAAGAACACAGACCAGCTGTTCCGTCGGATCCGTGCACTTTATCGATGCAATATAAAAATTAAAAAAAATCCTAATTAATTAAATTCGTTTTCTTAACACCTATTACTATGTTTAAGTATTTACTTACAGATCTGGCAACGGTGTTTTCAAGCAATCCACGTTCTTACCATCAGCTATTTTTGTTTTGGTGTGTGTTTTATCAGTACACCTCGTTATCACGTAATTAATGTTGTCAACAATAACCTGTATATTTTCTGAAATTTATTCTAATTCTGCCGTAATTCTAAATATTTTTGACTTTTCACTAAATCAATTGTTTATTATCACTTATACCACTATTTCGACGAATTATTTTTCGTTATAACTCCCGATTTTTCGAGTTGATTATAGCCGCAAAATAACACGATATTTTCTTAGTCAATCCGACGTTGCCACCCTGTATAATAGATATGTTAAGACTAAAAGCCCATATCGAAGACGGCAGTGACCAGTATTCCTAAGTGGAAACATCTGGTGGTGCATTCAAAACAAAAGAATTCGTATTTCTTATCTTAGGCACTTAAAATAATTACCATGTAAAGTATCCCGTGTCGCTACAGAAATTTGGGTGGAACCAAAGAAAATTAATGTGTTGTTGGTTTATATAATATTAGAATTAGAAATGATTTTTTTTATCAGTCACACCAATGCCACTTTCGATTTTTGTGTGCATTTGACGAAAAAATAAATACACGTGATATTATTACTAGACCTCCCTCCCCCTTGTGATGTTTCGTGATTTTTTATGGAACCCTCCCCCCTTCGAGCCTCACGTGATTATTGGACAGCCCCTTAGATAAAATAATGAAATTAAAACCCAATTGTAGCCTTAGGCTTTCTTAACATTTTCTTCTTTGATCCATTTGCTTGTGTTGGATAATAAAAAAGTTAGGTACTTTAACAACTAGCCATGTTCTTCATCAATACAGGGTGTTTCTAAATAAGTGCGACTTTATGGGGTAATTCTGCATGAAAAAATAATGACTTGTTTGCTTTATAAAGATATGTCCACAAATGCTTCGTTTCCGAGATACGGGATGTTGAATTTTTTTTTACAAACTGACAGTTTATTTGTTGCTCTAAATCCGGTTGAGATATGCAAATGAAATTTGGTAGGTTTTAAGAGGTGGTTATTGCGCATTTTTTGACATACAAATCAGAATTTTATATTCACCATTGGCGTGCATACGGGTATAAATATTTTAGGTACATCCCGTATGCACGCCAATGGTGAATATAAAATTCTTAATTGTATGTCAAAAAATGTTCCATAACTACCTCTTAAAACCCACCAAATTTCAGTTGCATATCTCAACCGGTTTTAGAGCAACAAATAAACCGTGAGTTTGTAAGAAAAAATTCAACATCCCGTATCTCGGAAATGAAGCATTTGTGGACATAATATGTTTATAAAGCAAACGGTCATTATTTTTTCATGCAGAATTACCCCTTTAAGTTTGTCGCACTTATTTAGAAACACCCTGTATTGATGAATAATATTAATACATTGAGATTCTTAAATAATAAAGCTATAAGATACTAAAAAAATCACTCAAATCGGAAAACAGGTTTAGGAACTTCAAGGTATCAAACGTGTATAATTCCTCTAGCGACCTAAATTTTTTGCCCGCCAGTGTATCACTTCTGATCTACTTACAATAAAAACCTGGTCTGACTCTAATTTACTCTCGTTTAACGTAGATAAAAAAGTAGCATTATCTTATAAAGGAGCTCTTCAACCCTTACCTCTTAATAACAGCCAGATCGGTACTGTTGATTCTGTAAAATTTCTTGGTATTTTTTAGACAGCAACCTTAAATGGTCCCTCCATATTAATTTGTTAAGGAAGAAACTATCTTCAGCTTGCTATGCTATAAGATCTGTTTCGAATGAACTCAATTTAGCATCTTCCAAAATAACATATTTTTCTTTGTTCGAGTCACATCTTCGTTATGGTCTTCCTTTTTGGGGTTCTGGTACAGCTGCCCAATTCGATGTTATTTTCAAATTACAAAAAAGAGCAATAAGATATCTGTTTGGCCTCAGAAGAACAACACATTGTAGAAGTTACTTCAAAGATCACAGAATTTTAACCCTTCCATCTTTATATATTTTAGAAACTGTTTGCTTAATTCGTAAACATCTACATGTCTTTCCACCAAGACCTAATCATGACTACTTCACGAGAAATTCTACCTTTGACGTCTATTTACCGACCCCGTCATCTGAGTTAGTAAAGAAATCTATATTATAGTCCGCAAAAAACTTTACAACCATCTCCCTCTAGAACTTAAATATGCAGCATCTTTCCCCAAATTCCGTAAACAGACAAAAGCCTACCTATCCGAAAGACCATATTATGCAGTAGAAGATTTTCTTAATCAATAACTAAGAAATTACAGTACCCTTTGCACAAGAAGTATTTTTATTATTATTTTTCATCTATATTTGGGTGTCATATGCAGCAGCTTAACTTTTAAACTTAATTACTAGGTAGACTATGCAATTTGCAATTTATTTAAATTTTTAAATTTTGCAATTGATTAACTTCATTATTATTATTATTTTTTTAATTTATACTGACGATTTATGTAATTTTAGTAAATTGAATTGTTATTGTTTTGTTTTCTTGACTTTTTGTAAGCTTTGTCGATAAAATTGTACAATTTTTCATGACAATAAAGCATATTTCTATTCTATTCTATTCTTTACTTGTGACATCTTGTCATGCATATCTGGCACTGGCACCCCTCAGTCTAGCAACTACTTGGCCGTCAACCTATTACTTGTGCACTACCTATGTGCAATTTCGAGCAAGGATGAAGTACATCCACATGCCATTTCACAATTCTTAAGACATCGACTTAATGTCGACTACTTTTTAATGTTTAATGTAGCAGTAATGTAATTTAGAGGTTTTCACACCTATTGAAGTGGCTAGTTTCAAGTACTGGTACACTGGACTTAAGTAACCACATTTTCTATTTTTTCAACTGTCAAAATTTCATCCTTTTGATTTCAATTTAAGTGGTTTACTCATTTCCGGGTTCATACTGATGATGGTCAGTTTTGACCGAAAACGTTTTGTGCAATTTCCACTACCTTGTGGATACATTTTAAGGATTTTTTTTAAATATATTCATATATCTAAATACAACAGAAGTGTTTACTTCAATATACGTTGACATTTTAAGAAATTTTTTAATAAACATTTTATACCAATATACAGATCGAAGTTTTTTATTTCTGTATTAGAAAATTAACTATGGTATACAGCCAGCTACTGGAATTTTCCCATTGATTTTGTAAAACTATTTAGTTTATCGACAGAGAATTGTTAAGATCAAATGGTTTTATTTTATATCTTTCTAAGAGCATATATCCTACATAAAAGCATGGTTGCCTTGGAGTTAAAACCGTGTAGTTTTAATGCTGCTGTCAATAATACCACTCGGTTTTAATGTGAATCTAACCTTAAAATCTAGGGGTCGTACTGCTGTGTGTGTGTTGTATTATTTGAAAATGACCAACTCGTTTATATTTTAAGTACTTGCGACTTATTTCTTCCGTACTAACTGTACTTCCACTTTTTACAACACACTACACCACTGTTTCGCTCTAAAACAAATGGGCGACCATTTTGGACATGAAAGAAGAGGGGATGAGTTTAGTTTTATTATTTCTAACAAGAAGCATAGTTTAGTCCTTACAATAACCAAATTGACTCTGTTAAGAGCGTTTCGTTTTAATATAGCCTACTAATGGCTTTTAAGAAAGCTACTTTAAAGAAAACTAAAAAAATAGTTTTAAGGCATATGATCTACTGACATAATAGTCTTGAGATCAAGTAGATTTAATAATAGGTTTTATTAGTCATATTAGGGGGGAGAGAGAGAGGGAGAGGGAGGGAAAGAGAGAGAGGGGTGGGAGGGGAGAGAGAGAGATAATTATACTTTATTGATACAATCTACCAATAGGCCATCGACAGCAGTCTTTCCGCCAATTTACACAATTAATATATATATATATATATATATATATATATATATATATATATATATATATATGCTTTCTGTTGTTTTCCGGGTTTGACTCCGCGTTGAATAATTTTGGTTTTGATAAAAACCATTATTTTGACGACGTTTCGGCAAGATCTCACTTGCCATTGTCAAGTCAGGTAGTTCCGCTTCTCGCTGCTGCTTGAAGTAAACTGAAGTTTACTGAAGTTTAGTGGAAACTTCAGTTTACTTCAAGCAGCAGCGAGAAGCGGAACTACCTGACTTGACAATGGCAAGTGAGATCTTGCCGAAACGTCGTCAAAATAATGGTTTTTATCAAAACCAAAATTATTCAACGCGGAGTCAAACCCGGAAAACAACAGAAAGCACATATAGCTCCCGCGGAAACTTCAAGTGTAACATATATATATATATATATATATATATATATATATATATATATATATATATATATATATATATATATATATATATATACACTAAATATTTTTGTTAATATTAATACAATACACTAATAAAAAAAAGTATTTGTATGTGGCGGTAATTACAATATTATCAGACAATAAGGCAAGCCGCACACCAACGAAACATGAAACGTAAAACATGAAACGTAAAACACGTTTCATGAAAATAAAACACGGCTAAACAAATCTTGAAGTCCGCCTACCAATGAAACGAGTGTGATTCATGTTCATAAAACATTTTTATTTTCGGAGAGTTTTATAAATGGCCGGACGTTTATTTATTTAGCAGTGTTTTATTTCCATGAAACGTGATTTACGTTTCATGTTTCTTTGATGTGCGGCCTCCTTAGTTGTTACAAATAACAGAGAATGATTAAAAGTGAGTTGTTTATTGTCTCGATATGTAGCAGATTTCTTCAACTAGAGTTCTCCCTGGATATCTAGTCATATTAGGAGAATCTTTAAAACTGCAAAAAAAACTACAACGTCACAAACTATAATCTAATAAAACCAAACAGTCCGAAAGTTCTTCATAAAACTGAGTAGTTTTAAAGTGAACTGAGAATAAACCAATTTAAAACTACAATAAGACAAATAATCTATTAAGATTAATTAGTCTTATTAGATAATCGTATTAGATACTTAAAAACTAGTGACAAATGCTTAACAGCTTTAAAGTTCTGGCAGTATTTCTACAAGGTAACTTTAAAACCAATATCTACTACAATAAAACCTTTTTAGACCTTAAATAAATCTAAAATGTTTTTATGTGGTCGAAAGATGCAGTCAAAGAAGATCTAGAGAAAATGGGAGTGCGACAATGGGAATTAGTGGCACAGGACCGACAAACATGGAAGGCAATAGTAAACGCGGCAAAGACTCACGAAGAGTTGTAGCGCCATTGATGCTGATGATGATGTTTTTATTGTGCTACTTGGGACAGTACTCATCTGCCCAATTCACATGAAAGGTGATAAAACTATATGTGACAATTACAGAGGAATAGATTAGGAAAGGCATACTGATATTAGAAGTGGTATATAAGTTGTTTACAAAACTTATAAGAACCAGAATAAAAACTATGAATCAGATAATAAAACAAATATCTATGCTAAAATTATTACAAAACAATAGTTGAGTATGAACAAGATCTAGGCTTGCATATTATCCTCTTTATCCATTTTAAACAGGCATATGACTCCATCTCGGTAAATAGAGGCTTAACAATAAATGAAGTGAAAACTAAATACTTACAGGAAAATAGAGAGAGAACACAGAGAGAATACAGAGGAGAGAAATATAAAAATCGGGAATTATAATTTTGAAATACATAGTCAGTAATTTTCAATACCTAGGAGTCACAATTAACAACAAAAATGAAAGAAACAGATAAATTACCCACAGAATACAAGTGGGTCATAGAGCAAGTTATAAATACAAAAGTATTTAAAAAAAATAACAAAATCAGCAGAGGTACGAAAATCCGAGTATACAGAACAGCAATTCGAACAGTGGTGATATAAGGGGCAGAAACCATGAGACTAACAAAGAGGGAAGAACAAATGTTAAAAATATTTGAGAGGAAAATGGTAGGAAGAATTTATGGACCAAAGAAAACAGTGCAATGGGATTATGAAAAGCTCTTGAATTTAGAAATAAGAGATATACTAGGAGGCGAGGATATAGTGAAAGCTATAAAAACCCAGCGACTACGGTGGTATGGACACTTACGAAGAATGGAGGAGAAAAATATGTAGGGAAAGTACACTGCGCAACGTTAAAAAGAGGCCACCTAAAATTTTTGGCATTTTTTAATTTTTACGAATCCTACAAAAAATTGATTGTTGTTAGATGTTTATGTAATGTTTAAGAATATGTTCTAAAGCAGTATGCAATCATTTCTTAAATAACAAATGTCAAAAAAAACTTCCCCCAAAATGATGATTTTATTGAAAAATTAAAAAAATTAACATTGTACATTTTTTGTGTTTTCTTTATAAAGATTACAGTAACGTCGTGATTATTAATACTCTCTATTACCACTTATATTGTGAATTACACTCGTCATTCGACTTGACATTGAATTGATCAAATTCTGGATGTTGTCTTGAGGAAAAGCTTCCCATTCTTCCATGAACGCCAACCGAAGCTGGTCACGATTTATTGGAGCAGGTATTCTGTTTTTTTACTCTGCGTTTGAGTTGGTCCCCAACATACGTAATCAGGTTCAAATCTGGCCTTTGAGCCTTTTTGGCACACCGACGGTTTCCAGGTATTGCGTTATCATCCTGGCTAGGTGTAACCGTGCATTGTCTTGCATGAAAATAAAGTTTTCGCCCACAAACCGAGGAAAAGGCATTACATGCTCGTCTAGAATTTCGGTAATGTATTGGTGAGCATTCAACGCTCCTCTATCAATAAATACGTGATCAGTACGGCCTTCAAATCAAATGCCTGTCCAAAACATTACCGAACCTCCTCCAAAAGCAACACATGCGCTTCGAACACAAGCAGCATATGGTTTCCCACATCTTCTGTATGTTTTGATGCGACTATCTGAGCCATAAAGAACCATCCTGGACTCATCACTAAACAAAACATTTTCCAATCTTTTATCGTCCAATGCTAGTGGTCAAGTGGTCTCTAGCAAACTGTAGTCGACGCTGTCGATGAGCTGCTGTTAACAAAGGTCCTGTTACTGGACAGCGAGCCCTTAGACCAAATTCCCTCAACTTTCTTATCACAGTAGAAGTGCATAATGTCCATCTGTGGGCATTTTGAAAACGGTTTTGCATTGCTCTAGGCGTAAAGAACCGATTTTGCAAAGAAGTGCGTTGTAAAGAACGGTCTTCTCGGGCCTGATCCTGGTCGTCGTTCGTGAGACCAGTCTCTACGAATCGTTGGTAAGTTTTTTGGACCATACAACGACTGACTCCAAGCTGTCTGGCCACTTCTCTTTGACTCATTTCATTATCAATCAAAGTAACAATTTGAACCGATCTAGCAAATCTCTCAGCCATAGTTTTAAATTTAAAAATTGCACAAGTTCACTCTTTGAACAACTGTACACTAGTGAAAGATTTTTGAAAAACAGAATAGTCATATTCCAAGAAAAATAAGGTACAAACAACACGTGCTTTATCCGAAGTCGTAAAACTGATATAAATTCTGCAAACTTAAACTTATTATCCTTAATTAACCTGTCGGCACCGTTTGTCGGTGCCTAAAAGTGTTTCTGCATTGTGGGAGTTTATTTACAGTAGAATAAATTGTATAAACTTAAAATTATTGAAAAATTCTTATAAAATTCTAGGTGGCCTCTTTTTCATGACGCGCAGTGTATAAACGGTTGTTGAAAGGTAGTAAAGCAGTAGGATCATTAAATACACTGTTGAAGGCAAAATTATGTCCAGGTCAGCTAAGATTCAAACTTATGAAACGATAGTGAGATCAATGATGGTGTTGTATGCTAGTGAAACTTGGACAATGAATCACAAAGAAGAAAAAAGCTAGAGATTTGGGAGAACATCCTGAGAAAAGTTTTTGGTGGTATAAAGGAGGCTAAAAGGGAAGAAGAACAAATAAGGAGCTAATGGAAATGTATAAGAGACCTAAATAAAATAACACAGAAAACCAGGGCGCAAAGAGTGAAATGGTTGGGACATGTTTCACAAATGCCAGAAAGAAACATCCCAAAAGTTTTGCAAACGGGATAACAAGGGAAAAAAAGAAGATGGAGTCCATGATGCAGTTGGTTTGATGCCGTCCGGACTAACATAGAAAAAATGAGTGGGTACAAGAGACTGAAGAGAACAAGTGAAGGACCGGAAAAAGTGGAAGAATTTAGAAGACTATCTAAACCAAGGGCCTCTAAAAGACCTGCAGTGCTGTATGTGCTTTCAAAAACTTTTCAGTTCAGTTTACTTCAAGCAGCAGCGAGAAGCGGAACTACCTGACTTGACAATGGCAAGTGTGATCTTGCCGAAACGTCGTCAAAATAATAGTTTTTCTAAAAATCAAAATTATTAAACGCCGAGTCAAACCCGAAAAACTACAGAAAGCATATCAAGTGTAAAGTACCTTTATATTTCAGAACATGGAAAATTGTTATATGAAAATTTGTTTGGAATTAAAAACTATGATAACTCTTTTATTAATAATTTTATGAAATACATCTCGCAAGGGGTCAATAATCCCTCTAAGTTTCCATAATACATTATTTTCATGTTTCAAATTATTATCTGCAAAGTGTAGCATTCGTATCAATAGAAGGTATCTGTTGACATAATTTGTGTAAATATAGGAGTTGCTAAAAGTTTATCGTTCATCTAATAACTATTTATTTTATTCTTCTTTTCTTGAGCCATAAGAAAATTCGTTGCAATAAAACAGAAAATTTCGGTAGGATCTTTCCAACACTTTACTCGACAACTTTCCGTAAATTTAGTTATTTTGAGATAGAGTTTGTTTAGCAGTAAATGGTTGACTTCAATTAGTGAGGTCGTAAATATTATCAAATTTATCTGACTTGGCCTATTGTTAAGACCGGTCCGGAGCGATAAATAAAAGAGGTAGACAGAGTTGGTCTTTTGACAACACTGACTAGACGGTACTCCTATAATAAAGCAAAGGATCCATAAAATTTACAATAATTACGACGACAAAAACAAAAAAACGGATGTAAAATATATTGCTTTGCCTTATATACCCGAAACTAATGTTTTCAAATGAGTTTTAAAATAAATTAAATCTATTTTAATTGCTTAGATTATAGAAAAAGAAACATTCAAATATTAATAATAATTTGTGTTTTTTTAATCGTCACATTTGTAGATTTGATGACAGTATCACTATACACATAGTTCTGTTTCGCTATCGCTATCCTCATCTAAATTAATTATGATCGGTTTAATTATTTTATGATCTACACGAACATATGAATTTTCTTTACTTATTACGTGTCAGACTGAATTTCTCCAACTACTTGGAAGAATATCATTGACACATTTTCTTATTAACTCTACAACAGTACTACTTAACGTTGGAGAAATATTTTGTGACCTCACGTTAGACTTCAATTCGTGCCACATATGGTCTATAGCAGTGGTTCCCAACCTTTTATGTCTGGCTACCCACCTTCTCATGTTTTTTCATATTCGCGACCCATCCCTCACCCATGATGATATAATGTACGTTTTTCGGCTACTGTAAGAGCCACGCCGCGACCCACCTAAAATCCGCGCGCGACCCACTGTCGCGACCCATCGGTTGGGAAACGCTGGTCTATAGGATTAAACATACAATAATAGGGTGGAAGTCGCAGCACTGTATCCTCTGCCAATGTATCACAAACATATACTTTTTTTATAGAAAATGCCTTTAAAACTTCTAAAAGCTCTTGTTTGGTATAACATTCTTCAAAATACATATCATTCGTCTCCATGTAATTTTGAATTTCCAATTTAGTATTATTCGAGTTTGGAGCCTTACTTAGTTGAGGACTGTGACAGCTTGCATTGTCCATTACTATTACCCTATTCTGAGGAATGTTTGACAGAATATTATTTTTGAACCATTCTTCAAAAAGTTCTGCCGTTGTATCTTCATGGTAGTCGACGCAGGAGTCTTTAATATGCTTTGCAGAAAGCCACAGGGCATTTGGAACCCAACCATTTTCTGATCCAGCATGTAAAATCGTTATTCTTTGCCCTTTATTTGACGGAGCTTTTGTCTTACATTTACCGGAGGAATCGGCAAATCCTTTAGGTCGTGTTGAATGTGTGTTAAACCATGTCTCGTCGAGGTAAATTATCGGATGATTTTCAGAACGGAATTTTCTTATCGAAGTTATATACTCATAACGCCATTTTTGTAATATATGAGATTCCATAATTACTTGTCTTTTGTCAATTATACGATATTGAAAGCCCATACTTTTCAAAATTTTCCATAAGCTGGTGAGGCTACAGCTTATTTGGGTTTCGTCAACATTGAGCCGTTGCTTCAGAGCTCTTAATGTAGGTATGCGTTGCTCTTCGTATATGGTATAGACTTTTCGACGTATCAAGTCCTTATCGGCTTCGTCCATACATTTGGTGGAACTGGAATCTTTACGTTTTTTCTTGTTTCTATGGGATTTGATGTAATTCTTTTTACTGTGGTCAGGGGTTTTTTTCGTCAAATCGCATATTTCACTCGTAGCGGAAGTTGTGTTAAGTCCTCTTTTAAGTAAGGCACTGTATATAGTTTTTACAATTTGCTTTGCATTTACAGATAAATGTTTCTTCTTTACCGGAACACTAGAAGAAGCCCCATTATTATTATCCCACGGACGCCACGTAATGATAGAAAACGTAATGAATAAAATGAGTAATACTACTTAACACTTCCCGTGATACATAAAGACAAACAAAGAGGGAAAAACCCTCTTATCAGTACAGTTTCGTCAATATAAACCTTATCTGTATTAATGAAATTATAATGAGTTTCGATTGTACGCAATTAAATCAACATTAAGAAATGAAGATTGACAAATTTTACCAGGAAACATATTTAAATTTTACCTAAAACCGAGCCTTTTATGCTATTATCGGTTAACCCAGAATGTTTATAGTCCGTACTAATTGAAGTCAACCATTTACTGCTAAACAAACTTTACAAATTTCGCTTGTAAATGAGTTTGATCAGCAATGCACATTATAACAAACCAAGGTTATGTTGGACTCTTTTAAATGGGTAATCTTACAGCCAGAATCACTTCCTTCAAAATTATATATTATAGGATTCAGCATTGGGACTACGTGCATTATAGTATTATTCGATCGCATGATTCGATCGTATTCTCAAGGAATATAGACGGTTCTAGAAGAGACTACACTAAACTCCACACGGATGTTTGCTGTGATTGACAGTCATCGTCATCTGTCATCTGATTTTGACATAACAAATTTAGAATTTGACCAGAGGATATTCGTAATTCGTATTTGTTGGTATTTTAGGATTAAGCTCTAATACAACTGTATTAGAAATATAATTATTTTTCCTTTCGTGATATGTAGGTAAAAATATCCTACTTATATGCCAATGTGTAACTTTAAATCCAATATGTTTGCTTTTGTTATATAGTGATGCTTTTTTTAATATCTAGGCATTGTTTTAATTTTTTATTAGGTAATGTTTTGTTTAGTTAGAGGGTTCTTCCTCTTATTACTTATATTTCTATAATATTATTATTATTATTACTCTCTTTGCCTTTCCTCTTGTGGAGTCGGCTTTCTATTTATTTTCCTCCAAACTTTTTTGTATCATATCAACACCTTTTATACCCATATCCTGATCAACTGTCGCCCACCACGTCTTTTTCAGTCTTCCTCTTCTATTTCTTCCAGTGATTAAGCATCTGTCCGCTATTTGTATGGGATGGTCCTCATCTCTATGTTGCTCATAACGTAATCACCTTAACCTGTTTCTTATTTTGTTTCCAATATAATCCACACCCAACTTCCTCTTATATACTCATTCCTAACTTTATCTTTTCCAGTTACTCCACTCGGCCAACCAATAAAGCATTCGCATCTCACCAATATACAATTTCTGTTCATCCCAATGTTTTACTGCCCAACATTCAGTACCATACATCATAACTAGTTTTAATGCAGTCCTATAGAACTTACTTTTGAGTTTTATTGGTACCTTTCTATCACACAGTAATCCACTTACCTCTTCCCGTTTCATCCATTTAGCCCTAATTCTATTATAGATCTGGATCCCGCGTATTAAAAAAAGTTAATTAATAGCAAGCTGAAAATTTGTTAATGGCTTAACGATATCTAGTCGGACTAACTTTGATGTATGGGAACACTGGAACAGGGGAAGTTTTAATTGTGGAATAGTTTAAAAATTTGGAACGTCAGATTACGAAAACGTTCCATGTATTTTGTCCGACAAAACATCCAATTGATTTGTTGCCCTTTCATTAAACTCTCATGCAAAAATCAGATTGCTATTACTAACCAACATGATTGTTGGTTAGTAATAAATTAAAATGCCCAGTTGGTGATAAACACCAGTCTGATTTTTGCATGAGAATTTAATGAAAGGGTAACAAATCAATTGGATGTTTTGTCGGACAAAATACATGGGACGTTTTCGTAATCTGACATTCCAAATTTTTAAACTGTTCCACAATTAAAACTTCCACTGTTCCAGTGTTCCCGTACATCAAAGTTTGTCCGACTAGACACCGTTAAGCCATTAACAAATTTTCAGCTTGCTATTAATCAATTTTTTTTTCATAAGCGGGATCCAGGTCTATTACTTGTATCTAGTATCTCCATGTACTTTCTTATTGCTCAGTAATATCGATCCTACATGCATAAAACTATCATCTATGCCTATACAATTACAGTAGAACCCCGATCCGTGTGCAGATTATCCGGGCTGCGGATTATCTGTGCTATGATTTTCTATTACTCAAATTGAATTTTTGAGGTTTTATCAAAATAATGTCGCTGTAAATCACTCGACAGAAACTCTATATGCAGAAAAGGAGACTCATAATGAAAGATTTATTTTTTCTGTTATCTTTTTATGATAGGTACATATCATGTATATACATATGTATCATACAGGGTGTCCCAAAAGTAGTGGAACGGTCGAATATTTCGCGAACTAAACATCGGATCGAAAAACTGAAAAACACGTGTTCAATCATTTTCAAGAATCTATCCAATGACACCAAACACCAATCCCCACTACACCCCCTGGAGGTGGGGTGGGGGGTAACTTTAAAATCTCAAATGGAAACCCCTAGTTTTTCTTGCAGATTTGGATTCGTTACGTAAAAGTAAGCAACTTTTATTCAAGACATTTTTTCGAACTGTGGATAGATGGCGCTATAATTGAGAAAAACGATTTATCCTGATACCATGGGTAAATTATAGAAACGGTCTAATATCTCGAGAAATACACTTCCAAATGAGAAACCAAAAAAAAGGTTTTTAATACTTATCGAATAACACTAAACATGACCCTCCAGCCCACCCCCTGGAGGTGGGGTGGGGGGTAACTTTAAAATCTTAAATAGCAACCCCCACTTTTTATTACAGATTCGGATTCTTCATGAAAAATTAAGCAACATTTATTCGAAACATTTTTTAGAATTGTTGATAGATGGCGCTTTAATTGGAAAAATACGATTTATTAGCGCCATCTATCAGCAATTTTAAAAAATGTTTCGAATAAATGTTGCTTAATTTTTCATCACGAGTTCGAATCTGCAATAAAAAGTGGGGGTTGTTTAAGATTTTATATTTACCCCCCACCCCGTCTCCAGGGGTGGGTTGGAGGGCCATTTTTGGTGTTTATCGATAGGTTTTCGACAAATATTAAAAACCTGTTTTTTGGTTTCTCATTTGGAAGTGTATTCCTCGAGATATTAGACCGTTTCTATAATTTACCTATGGTATCAGGATAAATCGTTTTTCCCAATTATAGCGCCCTCTATCCACAGTTCGAAAAAATGTCTTGAATAAAAGTTACTTACTTTTACGTAACGAATCCAAATCTGCAAGAAAAACTAGGGGTTTCCATTTGAGATTTTAAAGTTACCCCCCACCCCACTTCCAGGGGGTGTAGTGGGGGTTCGTGTTTGGTGTCATTGGATAGATTTTTGAAAATGATTGAGCACGTATTTTTCAGTTTTTCGATCCGATGTTTAGTTCGCGAAATATTCCGCCGTTCCACTACTTTTGGGACATCCTATATATAAGAAATTAATATCTAGGTATATATACATACAGTATGTCCCTGTAAGTTGTATCCATATGGAAAACTTTTTTATTATTAATTTTATGAAAAAAAGTTATTCTTCATAAAAAGCTCTGCATGGTCCAAAACCTACGATTGAACCATCAAATATCAAATTTTTTGAATATTATACGAGGTATGTCAAAAAGTTTGAATTTCACTCAAGAGTAAAGTAGCTTTATTTTTCACAATATTGAAAATTGCTATTATGAAAAGTGGTTTGGAATTAAAAACTATATTCTAGTATGTAATTACATCCTTCTAATTGAAAAAAATTTGTTTTGAAAAATTATGGATAACTAACATTATTTTCAGTTATTTCAATTCAGATAACTCTTTTTTTATTAATTTTACGAAAAAAGTGATTCTTAATAAAAAGTACTGCATGGTCTAAAACCTAAAATACAACCATATTATGTCAAATTTTATCAATTTTATACGAGGTATGTCAATAAATATGTATTTCGCTCAAGAGTAAAATACGTTAATTTTTCACAATATCGAAAATTGTTATTATGAAAAGTTATTTAGAATTAAAAACTATGTTTCAGTATGTAATTACATCCTTCTAATTGAAATATTCTGAACTACGAGTATAAAGGTACTTTACTTTTGATCTAAATTTATCTTTTTTGACATACCTCGTATAAAATTGATAAAATTTGATATAAGATGGTTGTATTTTAGGTTTTAGACCACCCAGAACTTTTTATTAAGAATCACTTTTTTTCGTAAAATTAATAATAAAAGAGTTATCAGAATTGAAATAACTGAAAATAATGTTAGTTATCCATAATTTAAAAAAAAAATTCAATTAGAAGAATGTAATTGCATATTAGAATATAATTTTTAATTCCAAACAACTTTTTATAATAGCAATTTTCAATATTGTAAAAAATAAAGCTACTTTACTCTTGAGTGAAATTCAAACTTTTTGACATACCTCGTATAACATTCATAAAATTTGATATCTGATGGTTGAATCTTGGGTTTTGGACCATGCAGAGCTTTTTATAAAGAATAACTTTTTTTCGTAAAATTAATAATAAAAAAGTTTTCCATATGGATACAACTTATAGGGACATTTTTTTTTTTTTTCTTCCGGAAGCCGTCCGTGTATGCACCCCGGTGGCACTGCAGCTTTTCAGCTTATTGTGCTTCCTTCCATTTGTTCTCATGACACCCAATCCAATAATGCAGTGCCCTTTACTAGCCTGTAAAGGTCCATTGGGTTAGTGCCATACACTGTCGGACTTGGTTTGCAGTCTCCATATATTGCTTGTCTCTTACGATCCAGCGCCTCGCAATCGCACAATAAATGTCTGACTGTCTCGGTCTCTCTATTGCATAGTCTGCAGCTGAGATCTCCGTTATATAGTCCTATCGTGTGTAGGTGTCCTTTTACTGGAAAGTGTCCAGTTAAGAAACCTGTAATAATTTTGAGCTGATTCCTGTTCATTTTGAACAGTTCTTCAGCTCTTTTTGCGCATGTCTGAGGTATAAATCTCTTCGCATGCTTTTGCGTGGGAATTTCTTCCCAGTATTCTTTGTGCTGTCTTCGTATCCAGCCTCTTAATCGGTCTCTGATTGTGCTTTTGGGCACTCCCAGTGCCGGTTCTGGACCGAAGTATCCTGTTGCTGATCCTCGTCTAGCAAGTTCGTCAGCTTTTTCATTACCAGCGATCCCTTGATGTCCAGGCACCCAAATGAGTTTTACCTCATTATGTTCCGCCAGGGTGTCAAGTTCTTCGCGGCATTCCCATACAAGCCTTGAGGTTATCCTTGGGTTCTTTAAAGCCCTCAAGGCCGCTTGGCTGTCTGAACAGATATTGATTCTCTTATTAGTATAAGTCCTCAATCTGTTTATCCGTGCACAGTGCAGGATTGCATATACCTCCGCCTGAAATACAGAGGTATATTCTCCTAGTGGGATGGAACCGTTATAGTTCCTATCCTCACTATATACTCCTGATCCCGAACCATCTTCTGTCTTGGACCCATCTGTATACCAGGTGTGGCCCTCATACTTCAGATGTCTGCCAGGATCTTCCCATACCTCTCTGGAGTGTATTTCCACCTGAAAAGGTATTTCCATTTTATATTTGGGGATACAATGGTCTGTTATCATCTCCCATATTGGATCCCCGCATATATCATTGATGCTGCAGTGTCCTTTGCCCACTGCAATTTTGCTTTGATTACCCTGCAGTCTATGTAACCCCATCCTTGCCTCGCCCTTCACTGTGATGTGTAAGGGAGGAAGGTCTAGTAAGGCTTCCATTGCTGCAGTTGGTGTGCCTCTCATTGCTCCTGTTATGCTGAGACAGACAAGCCTTTGTATCTTGCCTAACTTCTCTATAACATTTCTCTGTTGCACCTTTGGCCACCAGACCAATGCTGCATACGTTATTGTGGGCTTTACCATCATGTTGTATATCCAATACATCATGTCCGGTTTAAGTCCCCATGTTCTGCCATGTGTGCGTCTGGTCACCATTAAAGTGGCCATCGCTCTTTTGGTTATTCGTTCCAGGTGTTGATTCCAGGTAAGCCTTGAGTCTATTATGACTCCGAGATATTTTACCTCCCTCTCCACCTTTAGGGAGATCCCCATGAGATTCACAGGTCCTATTCCCTCTAATTTTGTCCTTCTGGTGAAGGCTACTATTTTGGATTTGTGAGGGCTTACGGACAATCCTACCTCACTTGTCCATTTTGATACTACATTCAGGGCCTGTTGCATGTTATCCCTGACAGTTGTATTGAACTTGCCCTGAGCCAGAATGACAAAATCATCTGCATAGTCCAGGACATTATATTTTTTCCTGTTGAGCGTTCCAATCAGTCCGTCCGTAACCAGATTCCACACTAACGGAGATAATACACCTCCCTGTGGGCATCCTCTGGCAACCCGTGCTGACATGGTCTCGCCCATCAGTGTCGAATATACCACGCGGCTTTTAAGCATGCATTCTATCCACCTGCAGCTTATTTCATCCACTCCTTTCAGCCGGATAGCCTTTGTGATTGCATCGAATGAGGTGTTGTTGAAGGCTCCCTCTATATCGAGAAAGGCTCCCAACATCACCTCTTTGTTTTCCAGAACATACTCCACCCTCCGTACTAGATGGTGCAGTGCTGTTTCTGTTGATACACCTGGCCTATATGCATATTGGTCTTGTTCTATTGGTCTTTCAACCAATATTCCATCCCTAATATGTCTATCTACCAGTTTTTCCAATGTCTTTAGTACAAAGGACATCAGACTTATTGGTCTAAGGGACTTCGCAGTCATACGTCCACCCTTACCAGGCTTAGGTATGAATGCTACCCTTGTCGACCTCCAAGCAACCGGTACATACCCCAGCGCAATACTTGCACGAAGTATTGTACACATTTGCTTGTACATTGCTTCTGTACCTTTTTGCAAAAGTACAGGATAAATCCCGTCCGTTCCCGGTGATTTATATGGTTTAAATGAACTTACTGCCCATTTTATTTTGTCTGGTGTCACCATCTCTTTTGCAGCTCTCCAGCTTCCCCTATTTCCATATTTCATGGTAACTGGTCCTTCTTGCTGTAGAACTTCTGGTGTCATCATTCTGGTGACCGACCCAGGGAAGTGAACATTGAAGAGTTCCCTCAGCGTCTCTTCACTGGTCTGTGTGTAATCGCCTGACTCCATTTGGAGCGTGGCGATATTGCTCTTAGGTTCTTTCGAGAGAACCTTTTGGAGTCTAGCCACTACTGCAGTCTGTTCTATCTCCTCGCAGTGCTTCCTCCATGATTCTCTTTTGGCTTTCCGTAGAGCCTTGTTATATTCAGTCAGAGCTTTGCGATATTCGCTCCACTCGCCTGATCTCTTGGCAGAATTGAATTCTTTTCTCGCATCTCACCTTCTTTTAGCAAGTTCATTGTTCCACCAGGGCACTTTCCTGTTGGAGCTCCTCACTGTTACGGGACAGTTATCTTTATATGCTTCTATGACTATATCCTGAAATTGTTCAGTAGCCATATCTAGCTCTATTGTGTTCCTTATCCTCTTTATAGCTCCACGAAAACTATATGTCAGGTCTTCTTGATACGCTTCCCAATCAGTTTTCCTGGGGTTTCGATAAGTCTCTGTTTCGTGCTCATAGCCCGTTATTTCAAAGTATATGTGTCTGTGGTCTGAGAAACTCGCCTCATCAGACACATGCCAGTTCCTAACGATGCTGCTTGCAAATGCAGTCGCCATCGTTATATCGATAACCTCCTTCCTATTAGCAGTCACAAAGGTAGGTTTGTTGCCTACATTTAGTATGTCTAAATTATATTCCATAATAAATTGTAGTAAGTGCTCACCTCTTTCGTTGTTTCCGGTGCTCCCCCAGCTAATGTGATGTGAGTTGGAGTCACAACCGATGATTATCTGTGATCCTTTGCCTCTGCAGTCTCTCATCAGCTCCTCCAATTCCCTTGGTGGTGGTGGGTTAGGATCATCATAGGGCAGATAGGCTGATCCGAGTATTATCTCCTTCATCCTACCTCCCTCTGTAACTTTTAGTATTACTGCTGTTAGATCCCTAGAACAGAAATTAGTTAACGGCAGTACCTTAATGTTGCTTTTAGCTATTATGCAGGTTCTTGGTACTTCAGCGGATCTACTGTAAATCAGTTCTCCACTTATTCCTGAGAGACCTTTTATTTTACCCTGGTTTACCCAGGGTTCTTGGATGAGAGCAACATCAAACCTTTCCATCGCCACAGCAAGTTCTGCCGAAGCTGCCTTACTGTGTTGAAGGTTGGCTTGGATCACTCTCACCTTTGTCATCTCCATCTGTCTCCCGCACGATCTTGAATGCTACCCTTCCCATCCTATAAAAGGCATTGAGTTGGGTCTGCTTCAAAGCCCTAAAGGAGACCTTGTCGATCGAGTACGCAAGGATTTCTCCTTGCCCCTCGACCTTCTGGCTTTTCAGTGTCCAGTCTGTCGTATTGAGCCCTGCATTCTGCTTGCCCAAGCGACTCCTGAACACTTTTTCGCTTATGCCGGTCTCAGGCACGTGCACAAGCACAATCGGTCTTCTCAAGTCCTTGGATTCGATCAACTTCAAATCCGCCGACTCCCAGAGATCCCGAAGCTCTCGTACCGTCCCCTCCAGCCAAGATTTGGTAGGCTCATTCGCGCAGTGGATCCACAGAATCCCCGCGCTGAATGTAGTTCTTAGGAACTGCAGTGGATTCTGACTTCCGCCGGGTGCCTTATCCACTGCCTCTTCCAGTTTTGTTCGAACCAGTTCTGCTTGTTCCTGGTTCAGTTTTACCTCAGGATGACGTCTGTCTACCACCGCCATCCTCAGTTTGTCTGTCACTTCGCCGTAAGTGCCAGTCTGCGTTTTACTGCCCCTTACCTCTTTAGCGCTAGCAACTGTGCCAGTCTGCGTATTACCGCTCCTGGTCGCGTTGTTAGCTGCTTGTTTCGTAATTCCCTTCGGTCTTTTGGCCTCGGGGTTTTTTGTTGGGGTCGAGTTGTCAGACCGGGTCCTTTTCACTCCCGTGGTCTGGTCACTTTTCCCCTTTTGGCCTTTGGTCTTATGTGGGTTCTCTTTAACCCACGTCCCAGCGGCTATTTTTTCGGCTTTCTTAAGCCTCCGTTTTTGAGCCCCAGATAGCTTTTTTTGTCCCGAGACTTAGTTTCTCGAGGCTTGTCTCTAGCTGGTCAGCTTCAATACCTCTCTCCTCGGCATGGTCTGCTGTTTCCACAGCTCCCTTGTCCGTGTGTTCTATATGGTCTGCTGCTCCCGCAGCTTCCATTCTTGTTTCTTCGGAGAGGTCGCCCATTTCTGAGTCCCTCTCCGCTTGTTTAATGTTTCTCTTTGGTTCCACGATTGTTCCCACGAGTAGGGTCGAAATAAATGTCGAGTACGGCAGTGCGCCCTTACCGCACCAAGGCTATATTCCCCTAGAGTTCGCCATCTCTCTAGGGCATCGCTTCAGATACACTTTACTCCCTGTACCATGCATCCCGTTGGCACGATGGTGTTACACCTTAGGATTGGGAGGATGGATCATTTGGCGTTACCCAGGGTGCACCACGTGGAGGCGATCCAACGCTACACCCCAAGTTATTCTTCATAAAAAGCTCTGCATGGTCCAAAACCTAAGATTGAACCATCAAATATCAAATTTTTTGAATATTATACGAGGTATGTCAAAAAGTTTGAATTTCACTCAAGAGTAAAGTAGCTTTATTTTTCACAATATTGAAAATTGCTATTATGAAAAGTGGTTTGGAATTAAAAACTATATTCTAGTATGTAATTACATTCTTCTAATTGAAAAAAATTTGTTTTGAAAAATTATGATAACTAACATTATTTTCAGTTATTTCAATTCAGATAACTCTTTTTTTATTAATTTTACGAAAAAAGTGATTCTTAATAAAAAGTACTGCATGGTCTAAAACCTAAAATACAACCATATTATGTCAAATTTTATCAATTTTATACGAGGTATGTCAATAAATATGTATTTCGCTCAAGAGTAAAATACGTTAATTTTTCACAATATCGAAAATTGTTATTATGAAAAGTTATTTAGAATTAAAAACTATGTTTCAGTATGTAATTACATCCTTCTAATTGAAATATTCTGAACTACGAGTATAAAGGTACTTTACTTTTGATCTAAATTTATCTTTTTTGACATACCTCGTATAAAATTGATAAAATTTGATATAAGATGGTTGTATTTTAGGTTTTAGACCACCCAGAACTTTTTATTAAGAATCACTTTTTTTCGTAAAATTAATAATAAAAGAGTTATCAGAATTGAAATAACTGAAAATAATGTTAGTTATCCATAATTTAAAAAAAAATTCAATTAGAAGAATGTAATTGCATATTAGAATATAATTTTTAATTCCAAACAACTTTTTATAATAGCAATTTTCAATATTGTAAAAAATAAAGCTTCTTTACTCTTGAGTGAAATTCAAACTTTTTGACATACCTGGTATAACATTCATAAAATTTGATATCTGATGGTTGAATCTTGGGTTTTGGACCATGCAGAGCTTTTTATAAAGAATAACTTTTTTTCGTAAAATTAATAATAAAAAAGTTTTCCATATGGATACAACTTATAGGGACATACTGTATATAGGTTTTAAGTACCTACTGTATAATAAAAATTCAATACAAATACAAATCAAAAAATATTTGTGAGCTAAAAAACTATCTTAATATCAAATTCAATGTTTACTCAGTTTCTCTTTTTATTTGAGCGAAAATGCTCCTGCTTCTCAATTTTTCGCTTCTTTGTAATTTCTTTGCCTTTTTCTCAAATGTTTCCATTGTTCTTTGAATTACAATACTTCTTTTGGTGTTTTCCTTGATCACAATTGTCAGTTTCCCTCTGACAAACTCATTAATTTCCTCCTCATGCCTTGATTTGATAATTGAAGTTTCTCCCAAACACCTTGCAGCATCATCTAAAACAGAGTTAGTATTATTCACAAGGTATTTTTCAGCTCATATACTTTACAGTTGCACTGGTAACAGTGAATACAAATTTTACAAACTCTACAAAACAATGTGTAAGGCTGTTGTCTCCAATATAGTCATCGCCAGTTAACTTATCGAGACGCACAAACCCAAAATTGCAGAGTGGCTTAGGGGATGGTCATCAGTCTCTGTGACGTTGTGCGTATTCTGTCGCCAAGTTAACTGGCGATTGCAGTAGACGCTGTAGGCTGCGTATGTCACGCTGTAGAAAAATTGTTCATTTTCGTTCTTTTAATAAACTTTGAAGGACAAAAAACTATCTTACAACCGAAAAGAGTTAAAGAAAAGAGTAATTCTAAAACAAATTCAAATTACGGAGTGAATTGTAGTGGCCACCGACTTAACCGGTGGTATCCAATAGATGCCTTATGCCCGTATTTATAGTTGAGTCTCAAGACGTCGCCGAGTCTCAAGACCGACCTAGAATAAATTTGTGTGTAAACTAAATACAACTTTTATTCAAGGTCGGTCTCGAGACTCGACGGGGTCTTGAGACTCGCCTATTAGTCTGGGCTGATTATCGGAGAATAGGCCATTTTTGGGAAAAGTTATTACCAGCAATTTTATTGCTGGAATCGAATATTATGATTGTATATATTAATAATATAGATATGCAAAGTCCGCAGATAGTGTGCTACGTTTTTTATAAACAAAATGGCGCCCGAAAATCGTGTTTTTTTCAATTTTTGCTCTATAACTCCAAAGATTTTAACTTTAGACCAAAAACACCCAAATAAAAATTCACCGCAATTAAATTCTGAATAGACACGTGTTTTTTCTAATTTAATTCGACGAAAACTTTCCCCGGAAAAAGCGGGTTTTTCCAACAAAATCTTTAATTTTCAACTAAACTTTTAGATAAGTAGTTGTTAATCAATACTTAAATAACTTGGTAATGTAAAAGCCCTTTCCGTATATATTATAATTCCAGAAGCCGATGGAAATTGAATGAATAGTTTAGCAACAATTGAAATGTTAATCAAAAATTTACGGTCGCTATAATAACGACAATAATTATGGTGCATAAGAATAACTATGATTTTTTCATAAGAAGACACTATACCTATCTAACGTACTTTATAGAATTGAAATTGGACTATTTAAGCGGCCTCAACAATATTTTAAAATTATAAACAATTTTTTGGCTTATAAACAAATAGAATATCTCGGGAAATATTAAACTAAATTAAATTGTGAAAACAGTATTCGAAAGACAGCGGCAGGACTCTTCTTTTAAAAGAAAAAACGTTTAATTATGACGAGTGGTTCCTGAGATACAACCGGTCAAAGTTGACCGAAATTTACGGCAAAGATATAAACAATAGGATCATAATTTTCAAACCATCACCTTTTTGTTTTTGTTTTCTCTTTCTCCACACCAATTTTCATATCTTTAAAATCCTGATAACATGTATTATTATAATAAAAACTATCGATAATACGTGTGAAAATGGCCAAAAATAGCAAAATTCCAATAAAAAATTAGGTTGGAGAAAATGTAACCCTCAAAGTTCAAAATCGGTATACGTTAAAAAAAATGCATTTTCTCGGCTTCCCATGGAGCAATTTTCTTCATTCTTTTTTTGTTCCCAAGTAACTCGAGTAGAGCCATCGAACTAACGCATTATTAAATGTCAAACTTGCTTTTGTTTTGTTATAATAAATTAATTTATTTATTATAACACAATATTTTAATTTGTTTAAATAAAAATTGTTTAAATAATTATACAGCTTTCAAATGAGAATATTTATGTTTTTAATTTTAAAAGGTACACTTGTAGTAAGTTTATCTAAAAAAAGCCTACAACTGGAGAAAAGATGTAATTTTCTGTTCTTATAAATAAATTAATCTATTATAACAAAACAAAAGCAAGTTTGACATTTAATAATGCGTTAGTTCGATGGCTCTACTCGAGTTATTAGGGAACAAAAAAAGAATGAAGGAAATTGCTCCATGTGAAGCCGAGAAAATTCATTTTGTTAACGTATACCGATTTTGAACTTTGAGGGTTACATTTTCTCCAACCTAATTTTTAATTGGAATTTTGCTATTTTTGGCAATTTTCACACGTATTATCGATATTTTTTATTATAATAATATATGTTATGAGGATTTTAAAGATATGAAAATTGGTGTGGAGAAAGAGGACAAAAATAAAAAGGTGATGGTTTGAAAATTATGATCCTATTGTGTATATCTTTGCCGTAAATTCTGGTCAACTTTGACCGGTTGTATCTCAGGAATCACTCGTCATAATTAAATGTTTTTTCTTTTAAAAGAAGCGTCCTGCCACTGTCTTTCGAATACCGTTTTCACAATTTAATTTAATGTAATATTTCCCGAGATATTCGATTTGTTTATAAACCAAAAAATTGTTTATAATTTTAAAATATTCCTGAGGCCGCTTAAATAGTCCAATTTCAATTCTGTAAAGTTCATTAGATAGGTATAGTGTCTTTTTATGAAAAAATCATAGTTATTCTTATACATCATACTTATTGTCGTTATTATAGCGGCCGTAAATTTTTTATTCTCATTTTAATTGTTGCTAAACTGTTCATTCAATTTCCATAGACTTCTGGAATTATAATATATAGGGAAAGGGCTTTTACATTACCAAGTTATTTAATTATTGATTAACAACTACTTATCTAAAAGTTTAGTTGAAAATTAAAGATTTTGTTGGAAAAACCCGCTTTTTCCGGGAAAAGTTTTCGTCGAAGTAAATCGGAAAAAACACGTCTCAATGCAGAATTTAATTGCGGTGAATTTTTATTTGAGTGTTTTTGGTCTAAAGTTAGATCTTTGGAGTTAAAGAGCAAAAATTGAAAAAAACACGATTCTCGGGCGCCATTTTGTTTATAAAAAAAAGTAGCACACTATCTGCGGACTTTGCATATCTATATTATTAATACATACAATAATAAGATTCGATTCCAGCAATAAAATGGCTGGTAAATAACTTTTCCTTGTATTTTGCTAATTAGCCCAGAGTATATAAATATGGGCCTTAGGCTGTGTAGTGTTTATTGGAGACCACTGTCTTTCAATCACTTTCATATACCTGTGTTAAAGTTACATTATGTAATATAATAGGATCCCTAAGGGATTTTACCTGAAATTGCTCATGTACCTTCACATTCTTGAATCTTATAAAATTCTACTGGGTGGCACCTCAGTCATTAATTTCTCTACAAGCATTTTTTCTTGTATTTTTGACAGATGCATGGTTCTTAATTCTTCTTTATGTCCAGCATGTGTTTTCAAATACATTAATAACTGACAGAAACCTGTCCTTGATCTTTCATTTTGCAAATCAGTCTGGAGGGACAATTAATGGACCAGGTTTCTCTGTCTTAATTTTATAGTTGGGCTTATATCCTAAAGATAGACAAGTACCTATAAGTTTTAATTATTGCAAGTAACAAAGGACTTACCATATCAATGAATATAATATACTCTCCTAGCATCTATATTCCTTGCATATATTATGTTATGTACTTCTGTTACACTCATAGCATGACATTGATTAAAAACTACCCATACTCATAGTATAAATCATCTTGTTTCTTTGTATGAACTGTTCTAGACCTTACATAACTTGTCTAAATTTTCTGCATATCTTTCCACGTCTTCATATTTCCATTCTTGAACAAATTTTTCAAAAACTAGAAAGAAAAAATTTAATTGTACATAACCACAAAAAATTCATCAAAATCCATATATGTCTATGTCAAAATCAGATGACGATAACGACCAATCACCGCAAACGTCCGTGTGGACTTTAGTAGTCTGTTGGGAATTTGGGAGCACCTCTTCTACTTACGTCTATACTTTGTAAATGCGATCGCATCGCTTGAAGCGATATTGCACAGAGTCCCGCTGCAGATCTTGATTTCCAAAGGCAATCGGATTTTAACTTTCTTTAGGCGTATCAGTTACAACTTCAGAATAGAATAGAATCATTTTTTATTTGCATAAACTTTTTACATAACTGAGCAAATAACGTCAAGCAAAAGTAAAGAGTAAACGTAATAAAGAGATTGTATAAAACTGAAGTACACAAAACAATTAAAATTAGTACAATTAGTAGTAAAACAAAACACTATGTAGTACTCCAGGTATTCTACCACAGTATACAGTGCTAGTCAAAAGTCCGTACCCCCCTCGTATCCTTTGAACGGTTATACCTATAATAGTGAAATTTGGAGGGAGGAAATAAACGGACGTAAGCTTCTTAACTAGTCATGACAGGTGACGTAATAGTGACAGGTGACGTTACAGAGCCACTGTGACCGATAATTTTAAATGGGACTTTATGGCAAGTGATACCTCGTTTGAAATGTATTGAAAATACCTATTCAGTCATACTAATTTTGTTTGAGCTAATTTTGATGTACAAATGAAATAAATATAAAATTGTAGTTTCGCATTTAATTAATAAAAATTCAAAATTCCGCCTATGATTACTTGTCAAACAGGTTGACGTTGACGTAAAAACTACTAGACAATTAAAAAACGTCAACTTTTTTGACAAAAAAATCCATAGGCGGACATTTGAATTTTTATTAATTAAATTCGAAACTACAATATTATATTTATTTAATTTATTCACCAAAATCAACTTAAACCCAAAAAATTAGTATCACTTAATAGGTATTTTAAATACCGTTCAAACGAGGTATCACTTGCCATAAGGTGCCATTTAAAATTATCGGTCACAGTGGCTCTGTAACGTCACCTGTCACTATTAAGTCACTTGTCATAACTAGTTAAGAAGCTTACGTCCGTTTATTTCCTTCCTCCAAATTTCACTATTATAGATGTAACCGTTCAAAAGATACGAGGGGGGTACGGACTTTTGACTAGCACTGTATTGACAAGATGTTTAAATATTTCTTTTTTAAATATTCTGAATTGATTCTCCTACTTTAACGCTGATGGAAGCCTGTTGTATAATTTGATACAGGAATAGAGTGGACTCCGTTCTGTTAGAGTAAGCCTGTGTCTAGGCCTAGCGATAGTTAGGTTACAGCCATGGGCGCCCATACCCATGGGCAGGGGGGGCCGTGGCCCCCCCCTAGCTTTTCGGGTGCTGTAGACTATATATGGTTATCCGAAGTATACAAAATATAATGTGCAACTGGGGATGTAATGGTTGAATACTGAAGGGTTCTTAAAAAGAAATGTTAAACTTTCAAAAATGTAGATGGCTGCAAAAGTAAGTATATTTAGTAGTTTAAATTTTCCCTACATTGAAGCGTTTTTACATGTCTGCTCAGATGGGAACAGCGATAAGACTAATTACAAAGATACTGGGGGTCGAAATGGGGCTAAAGTAGAAGGAACAGGCACATAAAGCTTCTTTGCGAACGACAGCTCAGGTTTTGTTGGTGGCGGGTCGTGGAATCGTTAGGGAGATGGGAGGGTTTAAAGAAGACTAACTATCATAAGCAAAGCATACTTAGACAGACTGGAGGACTTTCCTACTATTTAAATAAATTTGGACGCCGTTTGAAAAATCCTCCGATACACATATTTGGTACTTACTGGATACGTTACAGTACTTATGGATATCAAATGGGGAGGCATTCATCTTAGATTCCTCTGTTGGGCTTAATCAGGCTATTCAATATTGGCTTCTATGCCATTTCTTTTTCTCTACTCTAAAACTTATTTCACTTGTATTAGACATCTGGTTAATAATTTTCCAAAAAAAGGTTACACAAAATAAAATAGGTACTTTTTCAAAAACATTTATTTCAAACCTTTAGACTTTATTTTTACTTTGAGAATAAACATGTTCTCAAACAGGAAATGAATAATAAAAATAATTATATGATTTTACAAATACAAAAATTCTTAACCTTATTTTTAGCAGTGTATCTCTAAACAAAAATTTGACTTATGCTGTCAAATGTCACTGCCATTTTATTTACTTTAGATAAAACTTTCCATGTTGAAAAAAAAACTATTAAAATATTTAAAATCGTTACCAACTTTAATATCCACTTGGAATTTAATCAAAAACAATAATATTTCATACCTTTTTAAATGTCACACTTCGCACTTAACCAAAAATTTTCCATCCAGGGATGGGGGAGGCATTCAATTCATAACGAAACAGGAAACAGGGCAAAGTTGAGACCAAATAACATCTCATCGGGGAATCAGGACTTCATACGGGAACATTACCATAGCATCATAAAAACAGGGACAGCTACACAAAAGACAGGAACCCGCACTTCTCTACCGGCATAACTGCGTCATAAAACTCAATACTGTATACTCGATTTTCACCGTAAATATCCAACATAATGGAATAACATGGAAGTAACATGGGATTCTTCGCGCTCAAAAGAAGGGAAATATGCGTAGAATTTTTCAAGGACTTTTTAAGGAATCTTTCTAGAATAACAAATGTTTACACAAATAAACAGGAAATTTCCTTTCAATGTTGCGAAATATTTTGAAATATTTCCAACAGGAGCGGCTTAGGAAATTTTAATGATATATAAACTCACAAAATAAATTAGAAAAATAGATATTTTTCTTGGGATAGGATATAAAATTAATGAATGCAATTAACAAAACATTGTAGCGGAAATTTGTAATGCTACAATAGCCTCCTCGGAAGAGAGGCAACTGGATTATCTATTCAGTTTTCGATAACTACAAAAATCTAACAATGACATCTTGGGTGTGAGAGGACAACAATACCATAATATTTAGATAATGGCTAGTAAAGATTAAACAAAAACATCGTTAGGGAGTGGGCTAGCGTGCCATAAATCGCCAGACTCTTTAAAGTCGAGTAGACTAACATGTTCAATGACTCTAAAATGAACTGTAGGTGACAAGAGTTTCTGTGTCTTGGGGAAGAAGCTAATCTTATGCCCTGTGTGGACCTCCCTGACATTCACAACAGTAACACAAGTGATATATATATATATATATATATATATATATATATTTTGCAAAATCATTGGCTAATACTCGTAAAGTGAATGTGAATTTAGTTGGAAATATATAAAATGATGAAGGGTCATCATTCCATACATTTCTGTGCAACTATATACACCGGTGTTTCGGCCTATTTGGGCTTCGTCAGTATAGTGTAGCAAGTTAAAAAAGTTGTTTGTTAACTTGTAAAAGGATTATATAACATATATATATATGTATATATATATATATATATATATATATATATATATGTTACACTTGAAGTTTCCGCGGGAGCTATATGTGCTTTCTGTTGTTTTCCGGGTTTGACTCCGCGTTGAATAATTTTGGTTTTGAGAAAAACCATTATTTTGACGACGTTTCGGCAAGATCTCACTGAATTCAGTTTACTTCAAGCAGCAGCGAGAAGTGGAACTACCTGACTTGACAATGGCAAGTGAGATCTTGCCGAAACGTCGTCAAAATAATGGTATTTCTCAAAACCAAAATTATTCAACGCGGAGTCAAACCCGGAAAACAACAGAAAGCATATATATATATATATATATATATATATATATATATATATCGTATACCAGAGCAGACACAGTCTCATCACCTCGTTGCCTAACCGGGAGCGGTTTTCAAAAACTAAAATAATCATTCGAGCTCTAGGCTCAGCAGATAGGCATCTGCTTTAACTTCACTAAACGCCTAGCGAGTTTCAGGGAATTTTTGTCGGCAACGGTTCAGCAAAAATGAGGATTTAGAATCTCAATTCTAAATACCTCAGTGAGACAAAATGTATTCATCATCATCTCACAAATAACTTACCTCAACAACAAAGACCAAAATCAAGATAAGACTAACAAGGGGGGTACGTGTGACAACAACAAAAGACCAAAAAGACTAGTATACTGGATTCAAACGGGATATCAAACCTTTTAAACATGACTAAAAGAAATGAACGCAACACATGACATAGGGAATACTACATCATTACGTTTTCAATCAACAGTCCAATCTAGGATATAAGAGCCTTTCATGAAAGTTCACAAGACAACTTTCCTATTTTCAAATCACAAACTGGGGTAGGCTTTACTTTTCAAAACCTGGGATATGACCTTACTTTTCCAAAACATGGGTACACCTTACTTTTCAAAACATGGGTAGACTTCACTTTTCCAAACTGGGGTTAGACTACTTTTTCAAAGCTGGGGTAGACGTCATATTTCAAAACTGGAATGAAAGCAACACACAAGGGAAAGACCAAAGGGACATTGGAAAGTATGACAGTTCCGACGAACGACCGCTTGCATTTATCGACTGAAAGCAAGCTTCACCTGTACTCAACGCGGCCAGATCCTAACCTCACTAGCCTTGTCACAGCTTCTGCTCTTGGCCTACTTTCAATCAACAAACAAAAGAGAGGTTAACTAACTATTCGCCAAAAAATATCAAACTCCATCACGGACACGGGCTAACAGGCAATACAGGACAACAGACTCTAAAATTTCCAGACAAAACAGGGATAGACAAACAAGCAGGGAACAACAGACTCAAAGACTTCTAGACATACTCAGGGGCTTACAAACACAAACAATATTGAAACTTTGTTCTTATATGAGCTTACACGGGATAAGACAGCTTTTGCTCCGACTACTAATGGGAGTGTTCCCAGACAACTGAACAGCACTTCCTCCATCACGAGTATTACACTTGTGATATGTCAGATACAAGAAGACATACATCAATCATGGGGGAAACTTCAACTACTACTTCACTTCAGTTCTTGCTCCGACTATTAATGGGAGTGGTCACAGACAACTGAACAACACTTCCTCCATCACGAGTATTACACTTGTGATATATCAGATACAAGAAAACATACTTCAATCACGGGGGGGGGGGGGAACTTCTTACTACTTCACTTCACGGGCCCTTTTCAACTAACCTCTGGCATCCCTTTGACACCTACAAAGATAGATTAGTCAAAAAACAAGGGGCAACACAGACAAGGGGGGGTCTTCTTCTCTACACTTCATCAGGGGAACATCATAACAGTTATTTCAAAACAGTGTCGACAGATACGCTATCTTCAAATCTAAGTGACAGCTTTTCTCCTGGCTGCTTGAAAAAACAAGCGGTTTACTTCTTCAAGGGGTTGCTTCTTCAGGGGATGACTTCTTCAAGGGATGACTTCTCCAACTAACCTGTCGTATGACATACACCAACAGAGATAGGCTTCGCTGGAAAAACAAGGGACTAACTCACACAGACTATACGGGATTAGCTCATACACAGACCATACCAACAACATCACACATCTACTCAAACGACCAAATCAATAAATCACAAAAACGATTATTCTGTAAAAAACTGTTGATCTATAAGAATACATGCAAAAAAAAATATAACATACTGTTATACTCTAATAATGGATTCAATATTCAAAACATTTTAACGTAACTTTTTACCAAAATTTTGAAAAAAATTTTAACGTTACTTTTTACTCAACTTGAAAAGAAATATATAACATACTGTTATACTCTATAAGTGGATTCAATATTCAAAACATTTAACCGTAACTTTTACCAAAATTTTCAAAAAAAATTTAACGTTACTTTTTACTCAACTGTTTGTCTGTATATTTCATCATTATGTTTAGAGGATGTAAATGACATTTTAGATGCTTTTTATTCCATTATTTGGAACGCAATTGAACTTTTTGTACCAAAGATATCTGTAAAAAGATCGAATTTTCCTGTTTGGTTCTCATCTGAACTTAAGAGTAAAGTCATTGCCAAGAAGATTGCGCATAAAAAATATAAAACTACAAATAAGTATCACCACTATATTGAATTTAAAAATTTGAGAGATGAATGCTCATCACTCACTGAGCAGTCTTACAATGCTTACGTTTCAAAGATGGAAGTGAGAATAAATGAGAACGCTGGTGAATTTTGGAAGTTCATCAAAAATAAAACCAACGGACATGGTGCTCTCCCTGGCTCTATGTTTCTAGGTGAGAAAAGTGAGAATGACAAACAAAAAATAACAGAGTTGTTTGCGAAAAATTTTGGTACTGTATACAGCACTTTTAATGGTAAATCTCTGGATAACCTGGAGAGTAACGAAATTTTCTCACAACAGCTGGAGGTGGAAATTAGTAACCTCGAAGTCACTTTCGACAATTTACTGAATGTGTTGTTGTCATTAAATGTCAATAAAGGGGCTGGCCCTGATTTGATACCGAATTTGTCCCTGAGAGAAAGTGCAGTGTCCTTGTGTGCACCATTAGTATATGTTCTTAATAAATCTCTCCAGACGGGAATTTTCCCGAACAGATGGAAACATTCCTTTGTGTGTCCTATTTTCAAGGCAGGAGATCATAGTGATATCAAAAATTATCGGCCAGTTTGTATTCAGTCAGCCTTATCTAAAGTATTTGAAAAAATTGTTTTGCCAAGTTTGGATAATTGTTTTAGGAACATTATTACGGACAACCAACATGAATTTGTAGGCGGACGTTCTACTCTCACTAACCTCTTTTTGTATATCGATAGTATAGGTACAGCAATGGATGAGGGTTACGAGGTGCACTCTATATACACCGATTTCAGTAAGGCCTTTGACCTACTAGATCATAATGTCTTAATTACAAAGCTGAGAAACTTTGGTATCACTGGTTCATTATTAGCTTGGTTTACTTCGTATTTGCAAGGAAGAACATTGCAAGTAAGATCAGCAGGATGTGTTTCTAATGGATTTGAAGCCGTGTCAGGGGTTCCGCAGGGTTCCCATTTGGGTCCTAAGCTTTTTCTGTTGTTGGTAAATGATATTGGTAGGAACTTTAAATCTGAATATCTGATATTTGCAGACGACTTAAAGATATTTAAATGCATTAGGTCAGAATCTGATTGTGATGGTTTGCAGAGAGACTTGGATTCTTTAGTACATTGGTGCCAGGAAAATAATCTTAGATTGAATGCTTCGAAATGCTCATATATTATTTTTTCACGTAATAAGACCACCAGTGATTTTAAATACAAGATAGGAGATGTGGATTTATCTAGGGTTAAGGTAATTAAGGATTTAGGTGTGTTACTGGATAGTAAGCTAAGTTTCGTGGACCATTATGATGCCATTATTGCGCGTGCTAATCGGACATTAGGGTTAGTCATCAGAATGTCATATGATTTTAATAGTTTGTTTGTAATTGTGAGATTGTTTTTGAGTTATGTTCGTTCATTACTAGAGTATTGTTCAGTGATTTGGAGTCCAAGTTATGAGAATCACAAATATCGAATTGAATCGATTCAAAATAAATTCGTTAGATATCTGCGGTATAGATTAGGTACTAGAGGAATGCAATTGAATGCCAGTCAGGTCATGCAGATGTTTCATTTGCACCGTCTAGAGGATCGCAGGCGATACTTTGACCTTAATTTCGTATTTAAGGTGTTAAATGGTATTATTGTTGCACCTAGGATTCTGGGTCGAATAGATTTTTATGTTCCAGCTAGGAATTTGAGAAGATGTCCCTTGCTATCCGCTAGATCGTGCAATACACGTCATGCAAAAAATATGCATTTAAATAGAATTGTTTCTAGTGTAAATGAGTTTCCAAATATAGACTTTATGGGAGTCACACTAAATGCTTTTAAAAGGACTATTTCACGTGAATTATTTTAATTTGATTTTAAATTTTTTTTTGATGTTAGTTTAATTGTAAGTAATGTAAGTTAAATTGTGTTCAATGTTTAATTTTGACTTTTAATTTTAATTGTAAAATGAAGTTTTCCGTCAATAAATATTAATTTAATTTAATATTTTCAAAAAATTAAATCAATGCTTTCATCATGGGTACAATATCAAGACAATACAGTAAGTACGTCACAATATTTAACATACTATTCTGTTCTACGCTACGATACATACAATACCAGTATACTACGGTTTACATATGGGGTTACAATGTAAATACACTATGATGTATGAAATGGTACATGCCTATACAATCAACAGCATGACCAAATCAACACCACAATACTATGTGTACATACTTACACCTCTTTGGAAAAAATTACTAACCTTCGGCAACAAAAACTACAAAAATGGGCTCTTTAGTGGGAACTAACAGACTGAAACAGTTTCGGGGGCACTAAAAGACTTGAAACAGTTTCTGGGGACAAGACAAGAGGAATCTGGGCTAAACTACTTGGGAAGACTGGTGCGATAGTTACTCGGGGTCAAACTTCAGGGTGAACGTTACACTTGTAACACTAAGTGGGGGTGGCTAAAGACATTGGGGACTAGTAGATAGGCTAACTACTAGTGGAACAGGTATACAAGCTAAACTTGTAACAGTGGGCATACTAAACAGACTAAAAGTCGAGCTTCCATGTTGTCGGAAACACTTGTAGCACAAATGGAGACCGGGCTGCCCAAGGGTACGGGCTGCCCCACCAGTTGTAGTACAAATGAGACCGAAAGGAGGCTAAACGGACATGGTAGTTGGAGCATACAAATGGGGTCGGAAGAGGCTAAAAAGAACATGCATGCCCCACGTTGTCGGGGCCATTTGAAGCGTTTTTACATGTCTGCTCAGATGGGAACAGCGATAAGACTAATTACAAAGATACTGGGGGTCGAAATGGGGCTAAAGTAGAAGGAACAAGCACATAAAGCTTCTTTGCGAACGACGGCTCAGGTTTTGTTGGTGGCGGGTCGTGAAATCGTTAGGGAGATGGGAGGGTTTAAAGAAGACTAACTATCATAACAAAATAAGCAAATGGATACTTACACAGACTGGATGACTTTCCTACTATTTAAAGAAATTTGGACGCCGTTTGAAAAATCCTCCGATACACATATTTGGTACTTACTGGATACGTTACAGTACTTATGTATACCAAATGGGGAGACATTCATCTTAGATTCCTCTGTTGTGTTTAATCAGGCTATTTTATCCTCAATATTGGCTTCTATGTCATTTCTTTTTCTCTACTCTAAAACTTATTTCACTTGTATTTTTTTTTTGATTTTTTTTTTGATTGTTAGATCGAACCGGGTGGCCATGGGGCCTGTACTGCAGCCTGAGTAGGCTTATTGCACACCGTTCGGTCTCGGGTTAACCATCATTGGGTTTTTGTCCCCAATGAGTTCGGGATTACTTAACTTGAAGTTAAGTCGTCTGTTACCTATAAGAGGTCCATTCTCCCAGCTAGCAGGACAAGACCCTTTATTAGGTTCTTTACCTGACTTCTGACACTTAGGTTCGAGTTTTCGACCCCGTATTGCAGTCGCCATCGGGTTTGGGCTGGACAGTCAAATATGACATGTGAGGCAGTTTCATGTGCCTCCCCACATCTCCTGCAAACAGGGTCTCCGTGAAAGATCCCCATGTTGTGCAGGTGTTTTCTTAGGGTGCAGTGTCCGGTTAGTAAGCCAGTTACCGCCCTATGCTTTTTCCTTCCGAGTCGTAGGGCCTCGTCGGTTAACGAGGGGTTTGGCCGCCCCATCATTAACTTGCTGTGCCGCTGTCCCGAAATATCGTTCCAGTGTCGGGTGTGCTGCGCAAGGATCCATTTAGCAACAGCTCCTTTGACAGCCGATTTGGTCACCCCTAGGCCAGGCTCAGGCCCAGTAAGGGGGACAGCCGAACCCTCTCTTGCAAGTGAGTCGGCTCTTTCGTTTCCTTCAACCCCCGTATGTCCCGGCACCCACCCGAGTTCCACTCGGTTTCGGTAGGCCAGGGTTTTCAGGTGTTGTCGGCATTCCAGCACAAGCTTAGAGTTAATTCTCCAGCTGGCAATGGCCTTAAGTGCTGCCTGACTGTCCGAGAGAATACGTATGGTCCTATTCTCAAGGCCCATTCGAATATTCTCTACGACGCAAGTCGTGATAGCAGCCACCTCCGCCTGGAATATAGTGGTGTACTGCCCAAGAGGCATAGATATGCACACCTCGGGTTCTACACCATACACTCCAGCTCCAGAGCGCCCGCCCATCACTGAACCGTCCGTGAACCATGTTAGCTCACTCTGCGGTCTTTTATCCCCCTCCACCGGGGGTTTTAACCCCAGCTTGAAGGGAGGATCAAATTTGTGAGTGACCGGACTCCAGTCACTCACCATATCCAGGATGGGGTCACGAATGTGCCCCACAATCCTGGTGTGCCCGTATGACCTTTGCCTCCAGACACCATTTAACTGCAGCCTGTAGGCCCCTAGCCTCGCCTCGGCCATCACCAGAAGGTGCAGGGGAGGGAGTCCCATGAGTACCTCCATGGCTGCAGTCGGGGTACTTTTCATTACCCCGGTAACACAAAGTAGTGCTAGCCTCTGAACTTTCCCAAGTTCTTTGGCTGCACAACTTTGGTTCATTTTTGTCCACCACACAGCACTAGCATATGTGAGGGAGGGCCTCACTATAGCAGTATAAATCCACTTAGTGATTCCCGGGCTTAAGCCCTAAGTTTTGCCAATTGCCATACGAGCAATCATGAGGGTTTTCTTGCCCTTGGCAACGGTCGCTGCTAGTTGCGCATTCCAGGTTAGCTTGGTATCAAGCATAAGGCCCAGGTAGCGCACCTCTGTAGCCAGATTGAGTTGCACACCCATGAGTTTGGGGGGCGTGAGGCCCTCCAATTTCCTCCTGTGTGTGAACGGTATAGTAACCGTTTTTGAGGGGTTAACACTTAAGCTGACCCTCTCGCACCAGCTTTCTACCACTTTTATAGCCCGGAGCGTTAGCTCCGAAACTACGTGTGGAATCTTCCCCCGGATTAAAATACAGATATCATCTGCATAACCCTGGGTGTAGAATCCCAAGTTATTCAGTTCTACCAGAAGTTCGTCTACCACTAGGTTCCATAGCAGCGGGGATATTACTCCCCCCTGCGCTGTTCCCCTTGTAGCAGTGACCCTCATGGTTTCCCCAAATAATGAAGCCTGTGCCTGTCGGCCATGCAGTGTGGAGCTAATCCACCTGCGACAGGTTTCATCTATGCCATGCCTCTCCGCCGCCTTAAGCATGGCATCATACGTGGTGTTGTTAAACGCTCCCTCGATATCGAGGAAGGTACCAAGCGCCACTTCTTTGTGTTCAATCGTCTCCTCTATCCTAGACACCAAATGGTGCAAGGCTGAGTCGCACGATCTGCCCACCCGGTAAGCATGTTGATTGCAGTGCAGTGGCCTTTTTTTGAGAAAGGTTTGCCGCACATGCATCCCCATCAATTTCTCTAGTGCTTTTAAAATAAAGGACGAGAGAGTAATAGGTCTATATGCCTTGGGGTCTAGAGGATTCTTGCCCGACTTAGGTATAAAGACCACCCTGGCCAGTTTCCAGTCACGCGGGACATACCCAAATGCCACGCTCGCCCGGAAAATCCTGCACATGAGCGGTCCAATAATGTCCCACCCCTGTTGCAGTAATACAGGATATATCCCGTCTGGTCCGGGGGATTTATAGGGTAAAAATGAGTGTATGGCCCATTCCACCCTAGCGTATGTGACAGCCTTTTTTGCCGTTTCCCAGCTAGCTCTAGAGGTTCTGTTTTCCAGTCCCTCCTGACCCAGCCGAGCATCCGGCTCATTGGTTACCACCGAGTCAGGGAGATGTGTCTGGAGCATAAGCTCCAGTGTCTCCTTGCCATCTGCTGTAAAGCCACCCCCGAGGGCCTTGAGGGTCCCCAGTGGGTTAGCCGGTTGTTTGGAGAGTATCCGTTGGAGTTTAGCAGCAGCGGGAGCAGTGGCGATCTCCTCACATTGCTTTCTCCAATCTTTTCTCCTAGCCTTTCTCACAGCTTTGTTAAACTCGATCAGAGCCCGGGCATATCCGGCCCAGTCATCTGTTCTTTTCGCCTCTTTAAAGAGGCGCCGAGTCTTTTTCCGCAATTTGCCCAGTTCACGAGTCCACCACCTGTTCTTGGTAGCGGGGCGGCTGGTCAGCGGACAGTTCATCTGATAGGAGGTTAAGATGGCCTCCTGCAGAGCCTTCGAGACGTGTTCCAGCATTGGGGGGCTCTTAATCTCAGTGGCCAGTTGCCCGACCCTAAGACGAAGCTCCTCCCCATAGCTGTCCCAGTCTGTTTTACGCGGATCACGGTAAGTGGTAACCTCCCTCTCCGAGCCCAAAAACTCCGTTACCACGTATCTATGGTCCGAGAAACTTGGTTCCTCAGACACATACCACCGTGCCACGTTATTGGTTACTAGGGGAGATGCTAAAGTAATATCAATTACCTCCCTCCTCCTACTGGTAACAAAGGTAGGTTCTTTGCCCTGATTTAGAATAACTAGCCCAGATGAGCCAATAAATTCCAACAGGTGCTCCCCTCTTTTGTTCGTATCAGTGCTGCCCCACACCTCGTTATGAGAGTTAGAGTCAGCTCCTATCAGCATTTGCAGGTGCTTCCGCCCACAGTGGCTGATTAATTTTTCCAACTCCACAGATGGAGGTGGATCGGGTGAATCATATGGTAGGTAAACAGAGGCCAGTACTAGCTCCCTTGTTCCACCCAACAAGTGATGTTTTACCATTATTGTAGCTATGTCTTGCGAACACAGCTCATTTAATGTAAGTGCTTTGAGATCGGAACGCACAACAATGCACGCCCGGATTCTCTCTGCACTATGGTCTGCGATGATTGTTCCCCGGCAGTTAGCTAGGCCCGCAACCCGGCCACAGACAAGCCATGGTTCCTGGATTAGGGCCACGTCAACCGCACTAGTACTGAACCACCGACAGAACGCAGCGGAGGCTGCCCACTATGCTGTAGGTTGATTTGCACCACCCTCAGCATTTGCAGGTTTTGCCCCCCCTTACTTAAGCACGACGAAGGTGACTTTGTGTAGTCCGAAGCTGACACGCAGCCCCATCTTACGCAGCATCACCAAGTCGGCTTCTGGTATTTCGCAGAATAAGAGGATGCTCTTGGCCTCCCTCTTTTCTGCAAACAATCTCCACGAGTCGGTTTTGAGGCCTGGGTTAAGGTGGCCCAGAATCCTAAAAATCGACTCGTGGTCTTCTACGTCCATGTAGGCCGTGGGGATCAGAACCGAAACTCGGGGGCGGTTAAGGACTTCCTTCACGCTGCCAGCGCGAAGTTGTCCAATCCCCTCGAGTTCAAGGCTCCTCACCGTGTCCACAAGCCACTTGGATGCCTTTTCAGAGCAGCAGGTGACGAGGACAGCCCCATCCCTCTGACTTGCTCCGTCAAATTGGCGATCAGGATCCGGGTCCGCCGCAAAGACCGCCCGGTTGATCGCTTTGAGGACCGTTGCCCCTTGCTCCTCGGTCAGCAGTTGCTCAGGGAAGCTTAAGACAACCGCCATCCTTAGAGTGGAAACCGCCTTGCTATAGCTCGGCCCGGTCCCATCTGCAGGAGGGGTAGTGACGGCATCTCCCGCCGCCCCCTTCTTCTTCTTCCCGCGGGGTGGTTTGCTTTCCGCCGAAGGCGGGTTGCTGCCAGATTCCCGTGGTCTCTTAGTGGCCGGTGTTCTCTTTGAGGCGGGTGTAGCCTTGGCTTTCCCATCCTCCTGAGCCTTACCGTCCACGGATTTACCTGCCCCTCCACTGCTGCCCCCAGCAGGTATAGGCATGGCCTTGCCCGCACTGGTTGAGGCGACGGCAGGGGGTTTGGTTTTATCAGCCCGCTTTTTCCGAGGTTTTATGGGTAGCCCCATCTCCCTCGCCTTTTCACGGGCTATTCTGCGCTTTCCAGCACCAGACATGTGCTTCCTCTTGAGGTTTAGGGCCTCAAGTAAGGGCAACACCGTGTCAGTTCCATTGCCGGGGGCGTGGCTTTCACCTTCCCAAAGTTCTGAATACTGCTTTTTTCCTTCCTGGCTCTTCAGGGGGGTGTGACTTTCGCCTACCCCTCCATCCGAACCAGTCGGGTTTGGGTTCATCTGGTTTGTTTTCTCCATACGAATTCCCACGAGTAGCTAGGGAACAAAGGTCCGCTACGCCAGAGCCCCGCATGACGCAGTAAGGGGTTCATACAATGGGGTGCCCCCTGGTGCCCCAAGGTCCCGTTCGCGACGCCATTCCCCGGCGCCATTCAGCCATCGGCACGATGCTACACCTTGGCTTGGGGAGTGATTGCGATGCCCAATTTCTCGAGCACCGGGCGATGGGGTCGTCACATCCCTACGCCAATTTCACTTGTATTAGACATCTGGTTAATAATTTTCCAAAAAAAGGTTACACAAAATAAAATAGGTACTTTTTCAAAAACATTTATTTCAAACCTTTAGACTTTATTTTTACTTTGAGAATAAACATGTTCTCAAACAGGAAATGAATAATAAAAATAATTATATGATTTTACAAATACAAAAATTCTTAACCTTATTTTTAGCAGTGTATCTCTAAACAAAAATTTGACTTATGCTGTCAAATGTCCCTGCCATTTTATTTACTTAAGATTAAACTTTCCATGTTGAAAACAAACTATTAAAATATTTAAAATCGTTACCAACTTTAATATCCACTTGGAATTTAATCAAAAACAATAATATTTCATACCTTTTTAAATGTCACACTTCGCACTTAACCAAAAATTTTCCATCCAGGGACGGGGGAGGCATTCAATTCATAACGAAACAGGAAACAGGGCAAAGTTGAGACCAAATAACATCTCATCGGGGAATCAGGACTTCATACGGGAACATTACCATAGCATCATAAAAACATGGACAGCTAAACAAAAGACAGGAACCCGCTACCGGCATAACTGCGTCATAAAACTCAATACTGTATACTCGATTTTCACCGTAAATATCCAACATAATGGAATGAAAATTTCTACCAGTATTCCATAATATTCACAGGACAAGTTGCAAATCCTTCACTTAGATTAAAATAACGACAACAGCCAATTTTAAGCCGGTAGGTGCGTTTCTTTGTGAGTTCTACGGGAATCGATGTTTACATTTCAAACATGCTTTTAGAACTCTTCTTTCTTCGTCACATCTCTCGCGCGTCAAACTGAAGCATTTCTCCTCGGTGGTCCGACCGAAGATGTTGACCAATCGTCCGAGAGAAACTATAGGATCTTTAAAATCTAATCCAATAGTAACATGGGATTCTTCGCGCTCAAAAGAAGGGAAATATGCGTAGAATTTTTCAAGTACTTTTTAAGGAATCTTTCTAGAATAACAAATGTTTACACAAATAAACAGGAAATTTCCTAAGTTTTTCAATGTTGCGAAATATTTTGAAATATTTCCAACAGGAGCGGCTTAGGAAATTTTAATGATATATAAACTCACAAAATAAATTAGGAAAATAGATATTTTTCTTGGGATAGGATATAAAATTAATGAATGCAATTGACAAAACATTGTAGCGGAAATTTGTAATTCTACAACATGCCGAGAATTTGCAATTCTAGCCGAGAATAAAAGTTAAAATAATAAACAATAAGAAGAGTATCCTATTGTAAGTATTCTTTAAGCACTCTTATTGAGTAGCAGGCAGAGTTCAGTTTTTTACATAACTGCAATAGGTGTACATCCCACTGCAGCTATTGGTCAATGTAGATACCCAGGAATTTGACAGAGTTTGATGTTTCTATGTGCTCTGATTGAATGTTTACCACACTTGTGATCAGATCTCGAGACTAAATGGTTAGGAAATAGAGGAAGACAGTCCTATCACAGTTTAACAATAATTTATTCTCAGCTAACGATTAAACATAGACAAGTCATTACACGAAGTATGCTGACTCAAACTCAAATATTTTATTAGGTGGCAGTGGTCGGCTGTCACTATTGGTCCTTTTACGTCTCCTGACTTATCGTGTTTATACAGCTAGAGCAGCTCGTCGTTTGGATTTGGCTAAAGTGTCCTGCTATTATTTTAAATTTTCAATGCCTCACAGAATATGCCTTTTTGATTGTGCTCTTTTTCTTCGATTGATGCGTAAATACTTGTAATGTCTACTTGTACATTAGCAAACTTTCCATTATCTTATTCGAGATATTCTGTTGTCAATAGCGTTGAAGTCAATTACGTTGTGTTTAATCTTGCTGTTCTCAATAAATCCAGTACCAAATTACGTACAAATTCTTAAAAATTTATAAATAATTATCCTTATTTCATTTACGAGATCCTCATGGGTTAGACACTCCGGCTACTTTCTTTGTAGTCTTCATACCATGTCATTTTTACAGTTGGGTAGTTAGCCCAACGTCAAACCCGCTTTTCAGTGAAGTATTTCATTAGCTCTCTTCAGTTCCCGACCCAACTTTCCACCCAATTTGGATACCGGATTTCGTTTGGTCGCCCCTTTATCAGGGGACATTAGCGTGAAGGCGAGAGTCGAATTTGAGTAGAAGCATAGAAGAGTATTATTTATAGTTTTATGTTAATCAGTCCACTCTACCTTATCTTCTGAAATCACTAATAACTGTGCTGATGGTACCATTTGTTTTAGGTGAGCCAAGACTCCCTCCACATTATATGGAAGATACTTGGGATAAGCTAAAAAGTGCTGTTATTGCTATTCAGAATGCAACAGGAAATCAATATGCTTTAGAAGAACTTTATCAGGCTGTAGCAAATATGTGTAATCATAAAATGGCACCAATAGTATATGACAGATTATATGATTTAGTTGAGGTACATGTTGCCCAGAATATTGAACAATTTTTAGCAGAATCTATGGATCGCCTTTTATTTTTGAAAAAGATGAATGATACATGGTCCGCCTATTGTAATCAAATGAAAATGATTAGAAGCATATTTTTACATTTGGACAGAACTTATGTGCTTCAAAACTCTTCTCAGTTGATGTCTATTTGGGACATGGGTTTGGAAACATTTAGTAAATATATACTCTTAAATACCCTTGTACAAACTAGAGTAGTTGAAGGCCTACTAATGTTGATTGAAAAGGAAAGACAGGGTGACCAAGTTGATAGAACTCTTCTCAAATCCCTTTTGCGGATGTTGACTGACCTACAAATTTATGATAAGGCATTTGAACAGAAATTCTTACAAGCCACAGAACGCCTTTTTGCAGCAGAGGGTCAAAGACTTATACAACTGCTGGATATTCCTGATTATCTAAACCATGTTGATAAAAGAATTAAGGAAGAGAGAGATCGAGTTATTCATTATCTAAATGATACGACTGAAAAACAGCTTATTCACACAGTTGAAAAACAATTGATCAGTGAACATATTAGTCAAATTCTACAGAAGGGTCTAAGGCAATTGATGAATGAAAATAGAATAAGTGATTTAACTTTATTGTACACATTGTTAGCCCGTGTTAAAAATGGAACTACAGAACTGTGCACTGCTTTTAATGGGTATATTAAAACGAGAGGAAAGACTATTGTTATTGATCCAGAGAAAGATAAGTCGATGGTTCAGGAGCTACTTGATTTTAAAGATGCAATGGATAATGTTGTTTCTACATGTTTTGCTAAAAATGAGAAGTTTACCAATTCTCTTAAAGAGGCATTTGAACATTTTGTTAATCAACGAACCAATAAACCTGCTGAACTTATTGGTAAGTATATTTCTTCTGCCTATATCAAGGAGCAGTTGAAACTTCCCTATCTCCAAACGTATTTTATAATAGTGTTAAAACGAAGTTACCCTTTATCATTTTAGTCGATGCCTATGTCCATTACAATCTCTCTATTATCTTTCTCCACTAGAAGAGTTGTGTATATTTCATTTTTTGGATTCTATTTTTTTATTGTAATTTAGTATACTTATAAATTTTACTAAATGAATTATTGTTAGTTGTAAACAGTTAAATGTGTACATATATCATTTTCTTTTCTTTTACTCATAGCAAACATTTTCAGTAGTGAAATATTTTACCTGGATTTGGCTTGTGTTACATTTAAAACTTGTCACTGTCAGGACCAAGGATGCGACGGTTAAGCAAATATATTGATAACAGAAATCATCATCATCATCAACAGCTATTCCATGCATCGTCGGATGTAAGACAATCCGTTGGATGTAGGTGTGTCCATTCATTCCATTTGTTGTTTTTTGCGTCCATTTGTGAACAGCCAGTCGCTTGATGCCATCAGTCCATCTGGTTTGAGGGCTGCCTCTACTTCTCTTATTTGTTCTTGGTCTCCATTCAACAATTCGCTTGGTCCAACGTTTGTCTCCTATTCTTCCTATGTGTTCTGCCCAATTACTTTTAACATATCAATCAATGCGCCACGCATACATAACAGAGAGAAAGAAACCACCTAACTACATCACCAAGTTCAACATAGAATCCCTACAAGACGAAAGTATCTCTACCAAAAAGACTTGAGGAAAAGGTTAATCTTAACCCTATTGAAATCACAGACAATATAAACGAAGCATGGGAAAAAATAAAAAATCATATAACTAGTAGTGCAAAAGAAGCCATTGGAGAAGAGTATCAAATATATAAATCAGAAAGAAATAGAACAACAACTAACAGAATCAAAGATCGAAAACAAATATATAGGGAAAAATTCTCAAATGACATGGAACATGATTTACGAGGAGGTCAAAGGAAGGTATGGAACATGTTGAGGAACAGGAAGAAGCCGGTTACCGAAGAATTACAAATTAACGCAATAAAACCAGAAGAATGGGTTACTCATTTTGGGAATCTATACAAAGACGATAACGATAATAATGAAGTACAAAGAAATGACCTATAAAACATTCACCAAGAAGAAACAGAGAATGACAACATCATCCAAGAAGTACACGAAGCAATCAAAAGATCAAAAAATAGAAAATCACCAGGTCCGGACAATATACCAAATGAATTAATTAAATACGGGGGTACAAAAATAATAGAAGAGATAACATTATTTCAAAAAATTGTAAACAACATGACAGTATTACCAGAGGAATGGAGAGAGTACCCATCTACAAGAAAGGCGTAAAGACAGATCCTACGAACTACCGAGGAATTACACTACTCAATTCTATATCAAAACTATTGACAAAAATTCTATCCCAAAAAATATACAAGAAAGTCGGTGTATCGGAAGAACAACAGGGTTTCCGCCTAAACAGATCTACAATAGACGCTATTTTCATCATGCGACAATTAGTTGAGAAATCAATAGAATTCGACAAGCCGATGTTCACATGCTTTGTAGATCTGAAACAGGCATTCGACAGAGTACGATTGAAGGACGTGCTCACTATCCTTGGAAAGAAAAACATAGGTCAGAGATATAGAAACATAATCAAAGGTCTCAATAGATCCAACAAAACACGAATAAAAAAAGAATGTGTGTGTACTTTGTACTCACGTAAGAAGTTATACTTCTATTATATAATTTCAAAGAAAAAAATGTACTTAACAGGTTATTTGTATTTTATTTAAATATTAAACTAACGTTCTTACCTACCACTTTTAAAATTTTTTAAAGAATATGAATCGTCCGGGATTTGAACCCGGGACCTCTCGATCTCCGGTCACACTCTCTACCACTGAGCTATATTCCCTTTGCTTTGACAGCTTACAAGATTTCTCATACATACTGACAAATTTAATAGACCAAGTGAAGTATACAAAAATACTTTAAATAATCTTATTCCCGAGGAAGCAAATCCAAAGACACAAAAATTATAATAAATAATACATTTACTAAAAACACTAATATATCCTTGTAATGACTTATTTACGCTGACAGCGCTGATACATACATTTGAAAGATAAGCAACAAACTACATACTGTCTGTGTGCGCATGCGCCCGGAATTATAAAATTTCACTCTCGATCGTAAAGAAGTATAACTTCAAAAACCACACACGGGCTCACGGAAGAAATCAAAATCAATGTCGGCATTAGACAAGGGGACAGCCTCAGTCCATGCCTATTTAATTTAATAATGGATGAAGTTATAGGTAGTGTTAACAAAATACTTTGTTACGCAGATGATGCAATCTTAATAGCCGAAAACGAAGATGACTTACAACGCCTACTACAAAAATTTAAAATAACCGCCGAAAAGTATAACCTGACACTATCCACAGAGAAAACCCATTTGATGGTAATGTCCAAGAATCCAATTAGATGTAAATTAGTAGTGGACAATCATATAATCCAACAGGTAGAAATTGTAGATACGGTATCCGCCAAAATAAACAGTACCGAAATTAAGAGGGCTGTGAAATTGCGCACTCAAGTTGCATGTATCATATTTGGTATACTTGTCATTAGTAATCAACTTGACATTACGTTACGATTAAAATCTTTGTCTTTCTATCGAAGAAAAAGTTTTTTTAGTAGAACATTATTTCCGCTCATAGGGAGTTGGACGGAATAATGGTCCATGTTTAAAACAAGTGTCAGAAAGATATCAACAACATTTTAACAAGGCGTCCCTTAGTAAAGCAGTAATGCTAGCGGTTGTTGAGAAATTTGGTCGCACTAGTAGTGTATTATGTCAACGTAAAGGCTCTTCAGGTCGTCGAAGTACAGATTGTACCAATGCTAATGAAGGGCGCGTTTAACCAAATCATCCACTCTCCGCAAAGAAGTCTTGTACGAACACCACGTAAACGGAATATAAGTGACACATTTACACGTCGAATGTTAAAATCTATTGGCGGCTTTCCATACCGAATTTAAATGGGACAACGACTAAATGTTGTGGATAAACGTGAAAGAGAAATTTACTATGGACGCGTGCTGAGCTTAGTGTATGAAGAACACGAACTTTTAAGAAACCTATGGTTTTCTGACGAGTCACATTCACCTCAACGGTTACATCAACCGACAAACAAATCGATTCCTTGGGTTTGAACGTCCTGATGCCATTGCAGAAAAGCCTCTCCACAGTGCTCGAGTAACTGTGTCTGGTCATCGGATAATTGGTCCTTATTTTGTTAAGGACAAGAATGAGCAGCCAGTTACTATCAATCAAGAGCGGTACATACATAATATTGTGACACCTTTTGTCAGGGATTTAAAGACCTTTTGTCATGCGCGTAATTTAAGAATCCGTAAGCAATGGTTTCAACAGGATGGCGCAACAAGCCATACAACCGAACGCTCCATAAATTTGCTCCTTGAACATTTCGGTAACAATTTCGGGTAATTTCTCTTCGCACAGATTTCGAGTATCCACCTCATTCACCTGATTTAACACCACCTGATGCCTACATTTGGGGTATGATGTATGATGAAAAATTCCATATTTCGCTCGGAAAATCCGCCAGAAACTGAAGAACTACGGCAAAGATTAATAACTTATTTTCAAAATTTGCAGCAACCACTTTGATGCAATAAACTACCCCAGATAATTGAAATAATATTCGAGAATAATATTTCAATCAACTATGATAGTTACCGTCTACAATATTTTGAAAATTTAAAAAAATGCACATCGTGTTTCTCTAAGATGTTATGAGAGAATGCCAGGCATGGCATTGGGCATATGGTAAAAGCACTTCACAACGGTTTTGGATGGTGGTCGTAAAACCAAAACGATAATATACAGGAGATCAAGTTACATAATATACGAAAGAAATTAATCTGACTAATGTTTAACTTTCAATAATGGGAGCAAGATTTTTTGTAGTTATGATCTGAGTATGTAACTCGAAATATGAATACTGAGGTGCGTATTTTTTTTGTATTTCATATGGAACAGAGGCTTGAACGCTAAAACAAGGATATTCATTAATGATAGAACATTATAATAGAACAGAGTATTTGAGATGTGGGCATATAGAAAATTTTTAAAAATAACCTTGGTTCAAAAGATTAAGAGACAACCAGGTTTTGTAACCGAATGAAATAAAGAAAAATGAGATATTAAATACAATTAAAATAAGAAATTTACATTATTTGGAAACATGTCATGAGAAATGTCTTGTATATATATATATATATATACATATATATATATATATATATATATATATATATATATATATATATATATATATATTCCACATTCTCTATTTCATCTATTTGATATATATATATATATATATATATATATATATATATATATATATATATATATATATATATATATATATATATATAAACATATATATATATATATATATATATATATATATATATATATATATATATATATATATGTTTGTTTTCGTACGAGTGGTCGTCCAAACCAGTACCTGTGGATCTTTTGATCACTGAGTGTGTTTCAAAGATCTACATCTTTTGTTTTTTCATAAACATTATCTTACTTACTCTAAAGTAATTAGGGAATTAAAACTTGAGAATGGCATTGTCAGGTTGGGCGTAGATTTACGTTCCTGCTATGTCTAGGTCTCGAATGTTGTTTTTTGATTGGAATGTGTCTGAAGATATTCAACCTCTCATCTTCACCGATGAGCCCATAGAGGTTGAAGAGGGCGAAACACATTTCTAAGAGCTGGTGTTTGGATCTTCGATTCTATTCAAAAAATTTTTCCCAGCCCGAAGTAGTGGATGTGTGAATTGTTCGTAAGGGGATTTTTCCGCATTCTCTATTTCATTTGTTTGTTTTCGTACGAGTGGTCGTCCAAACCAGTACCTGTGGATCTTTTGATCACTGAGTGTGTTTCAAAGATCTACATCTTTTGTTTTTTCATAAACATTATCTTACTTACTCTAAAGTAATTAGGGAATTAAAACTTGAGAATGGCATTGTCAGGTTGGGCGTAGATTTACGTTCCTGCTATGTCTAGGTCTCGAATGTTGTTTTTTGATTGGAATGTGTCTGAAGATATTCAACCTCTCATCTTCACCGATGAGCCCATAGAGGTTGAAGAGGGCGAAACACATTTCTAAGAGCTGGTGTTTGGATCTTCGATTCTATTCAAAAAAATTTTCCCAGCCCGAAGTAGTGGATGTGTGAATTGTTCGTAAGGGGATTTTTCCGCATTCTCTATTTCATTTGTTTATATATATATATATATATATATATATATATATATATATATACAAGACATTGCCGAAATTTAACAGATCACAGATTATACTTATTGATGGCACTTGCTATCTGTCTTCGGGTTCTTGGTGTCTTGCTGTTGGTTCTGCAACGGGCTCTGGGGCTTGTAGATGTTCTGGCCACCAGGCCTAAAGGTGTTGGTCGGTTTCTAGGTGACTAGTTACTGCTGCATCGATGCATCGCCGGCGACATTGGGGGCTCCAGTTTCAGGGAGTCTCCCACGAGGTGAAGGGTTGTTCGGTGTAGATTATGATTTGTCCAGAAAACTAGAATACATACAAGTATATGAGACACCAAGAAAAAATGAATGAATGATTAATGTTGAGCATTCTCTCTTCTATAGCTCTCTGTTTGTGGAGTATGTTGTTGTTAAAAGCCCATGTTTCAGTTCCATGTCAGAACAGGAAATACATACTGATCGAAAGTTTTTGCCTTTAAAGTATTTGGTAAATTTGATTAGAATACTGTGTGTAATCTTCCAAATACTGCCCATGCTAACGAACATCTTGTATTTAAATCAGCATTTAGGTTAAGCTTTGACAGTTCTATTTTTTGTCCAGTGTGTATATATATGACTCAACCTTTTTTATATTGTTGTTGTCCAGAGTTATATTCTCAGTCATATCAAGAGATTCAGGAGAAGTTTGTTCGTAACCGCTGACCAGTTCACATCGTTCTAGAACACTGGTTTTCGGCAAAATAATTACGTAGGTATTCTGAGTTTTTACTATACTATTAGTACAGTTCAGTGAATAAAAAGTGGATTGGCAACAATAAACTGTGTTATAAATTTGAAGAAAAAACTTCTGAAGTAAGTTGAAATTAATAATTATTGTATTGACACCAACATACTATCAAAACTGCTATCCTATCAAAATGTCTGATTGCCATGCGTGTGGGAAGACGATACCATCTAATGACAGCAGTTCTCTGGTCTGTTTACAATGTAAACGGCCGTGGCATGGAGTTTGTGCCGAACCGCAGCCTACTGATGGAGATTCTACTACACTTCGCAGTTGGAAATGTTTTCGATGTATTTCGCCAAGCGGTGATATTGAAACCTCCCACTTTAATGCTATAATGGCCCAGTTTACAATCCTTAATAGCGCTTTAACTGATTGCAAAACGCAAATTAATAATTTAACAGATTTAGTAAGCGCTCAGTCACAAATAATAAGTACATGTGTTGCTGACATTTCAGACTTACGCAAAGAAAATCAAAGCCTTAATAACAATTTAAAGGCTTTAGAAAATAAGGTTATTAAACTGGAAAGCAAAAATGTGCCAACTACGAGTGAAAGCGTATTTCAAGAGTCATATGAAAGGCTTAAAAGATCTGAAAATATAATAATAACGGGCGTACCAGAAAGCAATAATACCGAAGATGATATTTCTAAAGCATCAGAGATCTTAGAAAATGTAATACCAAAAAACCACTTTCAGATCAAATCAGCTGCTCGATTAGGGAAAAATAGATTTAAACAAACCTCGAGTGTTCCGCATCACTTTAAATTCACGGGATCAGGTATTGTCAATATTAAAAAATAAATATAAGGTTCCAAAAGATAAGTATCCCAGGGTAAACATTATATCGGACTCCACACCCCAACAATTACAGCTTTTATCCGAGGTCAGAAATGAGCTCACAAGAAGAAAAGATCAAGGTGAAGAAAACCTAACAATAAAATATGTTAAGGGACAACCATCCATTGTTATTGATGGCAACCCGACTATAATCTCAACACAATCTGACCGTCCAAAACGCAATCGGGAAGAAGACAGTTCCCCTATTCATAATACAAAAAAAGGGCAATAAATTGGCTAATTCATAAAAAAACTAAAAACAATTATTTTTTGGAACTGTCACGGTTATTCAAATCTAGAAAATTACTTAAGAGACCACTTTGATTTTGATTTGTTATGCGTCAGTGAAACCTGGCTTGTGTCAAATCCAATATGTTTAAACGAACAATATAAAATAATTTCCATACCTGCTGTCAAAGAAAAGTCGTTAGGTAGACCAAGTGGGGGTCTCTGTGTTGTATATAAAAAAACTTTAGATCTAATTGTTCTTCATCAGTGTTCATGGTGGTTGTTTATGTTAATAGATGCACCTTGTGAAAAATATATAGTATGCAACTTATATTTTAAGCCGTCATTTGATATTGAACATATGTTAAATCTGTTCCAATGTACCCTGAATGAGATAACAAATAATTACTCTGACTGCGCTATCATAATTGGAGGTGATTTTAATAGCCGTCTCGGGACGTTGAGTTCTATTCCGGATGAAATAATTAGTAATACGTTGCAGCACTGTCGACCTGGTGTGGGTAAGTAGTCTTTACCTTTCAAACGTTTTTGATTTGGAAGTTGGTGATGACGATTATTTATCAGATCATTTTCCGGTTTGTCTGAAACTTCATCAACAATATTCTACTGCTATAGATAATGTGAGCGCTCCTAGTTCATTCACTAAAAAATTATTATTGTGGGATGATGATAAAGCATTATCGTTTAAATTGTGCATGCGGTCGTCCCCTAATGTCAGATTTATTAATGACGTACAACTTTCATATGACAATTTTTACAGAACTATTGTAGAATGTTGTGAAAGTTTAGATTTAATTAAACATGTAACTATAAAAACCAATGATAGTAGAAGAAGTTTAAATAAACCCTGGTTTGATCTAGATTGTATTAATGGAAAAACAAATTTAAAATTACTATTAACCGAATGTAGGAAACAAAACTTTACCGCAAATGTTAGAGCCAACTATATTAAACGGAAAAAAGAGTATAAAAAATTAATTAAGTACAAAAAAAGAACATACGAAACCAACATAATTACCAAATTATCTAACGTAAACGATTCAAAGGAATTTTGGCTAACGGTAAAGCAGGCGCGTGGCTATAACAAACGTTTTTCACTAAGCATTGAAATTTGGGAAAACTTTTACAATCAGTTGTACGCCAACCGCCTAACTGACAGCTCTGTCTTTATAGATGTCCGTCATCCTTACTTAGATGCAACAATTACGACTTCTGAAGTGTACCCAGCACTTAACAAGTGCAAAAATAAAAAATCTCCCGGCTTGGACATTATTCCTTATGAAGTATATAAAAGCCTTCCTCATAATTGGGTGCTTTATATGTCATCTCTATTTAATAAGATTTTTGAAACCGGAACCATTCCTAAAAGTTGGTGTGAAATTCTTCTTTCGATGCTTCATAAAAGTGGACCTCCTGATGAACCCACAAATTATAGAGGTCTGGCACTATTAAATTGCTCACCTAAAATTTTTACCAACATACTTCAGTCTAGACTTTCATCTTGGTGCGAGGAATACCATATTCTACCTGAATCTCAAGCGGGTTTCAGACCAGGCCGCGGTTGTATTGACAATGTTTACACTTTGAGCTCTATTATTCAGTTTCACATAAGACATAAAAAACGTAAGCTATTCTTCATCTTTGTTGACTTTAAAAGAGCATTTGACTCGGTAAATCACGCATTACTCTGGCAACAATTATACCGTTCTGATGTGACATCGAGGATCCTACAAATCGTTAAAAGTTTATACCAAACTGCTTATTTTAAAGTAAATGCTTCAAATGGTCTGTCTAGGTCATTTGATGTTACGGCTGGTGTACTACAGGGTGAAACTTTAAGCCCATTACCTTTTTCCTTATTTATTGCGGATATTGAAACATTCTTCTACGGAAATGGTGCTCGAGGTGTAAGCATTGATTCAAAAAATGAAATTCTGCTGCTTCTGTATGCTGATGACCTAGTTATATTAGCTGACTCTGAAGCGGATGTTGGAAGAAAACTAAAATTACTTGAATCCTACACTAAATCCAACGATCTCACTGTTAATACCACAAAAACAAAAATACTCATATTTTCAAAAGGTGGCCATACCACAAACAACATTAATTTTTTTTACAACAATAATCCAGTGATCTCAACCAATGCATGCAACTATTTGGGAGTGACATTTACTAAATCATCACTTTTTCGCGAAATGTCGTATACAACCATCGATAAAGCCAAGCAAGCAGTTGGATCAATTCTTCCAATTTTAACATCTAGTAAAATAGACTCGTGGTCACCAAGAATCAAACTCTTTGAGTCACTGGCATTGAGTGTGATGTCAAACTGCGCTCCCGTTTGGGCACTTAGATACACTGAAGCTCTCGAAAAAGTACAAACTACTTATTTAAAACGAATTCTGTTACTCCCAAAAAACACCCCTGACTATGCAACGCGGTTAGAAACGGGACTTGTAAAATATTCGTATAATCTTTTTAAAATGACTTTGAGTTGGTTACAAAAAATTCTGCTTATGGACGATAAACGTTATCCCAAACTTTGTTACAATCAACAACTACGATTAGTAGGTTTAGCAGATGAAGCATATAATTGGGCAGCACAGGTTAAAGGTATGTTTGATTTCATTGATTGTACAGATATATGGATTAATCTCAGTCTTACTTCGCTTAATAAAAATAAGAAAATGTTACTGCTAAAATTTTATAACAAATTGCATGAAATGGACATAACTTTATCTCAGAGGTCTTCTTTTCTGTCTTTCTACCCTACATTTAAAGTATATAGAAACCCAAACCCTTACCTATTACTTAAACTGCCAATACAGGTCACGCGGACTATAACCCAACTGAGACTGTGTAATAAATTTCGAATTTCATTCACATATAACGGATGTTACTATTCTATCGATCCAGATAATATTTGCACTGCCTGTAACACAAGACAACTCGAAACTATTGATCACCTTCTATTTAACTGTCCTATCTATAGCACTATGAAACCAGTAGTTATTTGTTTTCAAAGCATGGATTCACTATTAAATGCTCTTGATAATCTCACTCCCAACAACGCTAAAATCATTGCAGGGTACATATGGAACATTTTAAAACTCAGAGTGAAATATGGTTTTCGAACGGGAAAACGCTTTTTTAAAAAACAATTTTATTTTTTAAATTACAAGTTCTTAGTACAAACAAATCTACAAACTTCGAAACTGAATAATAAAATGACAAACACCTCTATTTATAAGTTCCTAATGCGACACCTTCCACCTCCTGGATCTATTGAGTTACAGGGTTGTAACACCTCCACCCTCAGAAAGAAGCATATCCTTGGAATGTGCTTCTTACACAACGAATAAGGGATGCTCTGCTTTTCTGCTTTCGGGGTCCTCTTCGTTTCTTCTTTCTTTTATTCTTAGACGAACTTTGTTGCAATATTTAAATAAACAATACAATATTAAAATAAAAATTATTATATAAATGAAAATTGTCCAAAAACTTGTTCGTCTATAATATATCGTCGTATTAATGTCTTCTAAATTCTCTTTTTGTGCCTTTAACTTTTCTTGAATTTCTCTAGTTTCTTTAAGGTTAATTGTATTAAGGTTCATTGGTGAAAAATCGCTAGTATTATTTTGGAAAATAGTAATTGAAGGATTAATTTTGGGAAGATTTATTTTAACAAAATTTATTCTATTTTTTTTTTCTCTGTTCTGAAAATCTCGTTTTTAATTTTTATTTGGCACTCAGGCATTGACTCTAATAAATAGCTACCGTGAACTGGTATATTTTCTTTTGAGTTTGGACACTCAGTAATGGCTAATTCTGCTTCAGGCACTGTGATGATCCATTTTCCATCTTGGACTCTGGTGGACTCTATCTTATTTATTCTTACTTCAAAAGGTTGACACGTAAAAAGATTAGATTTATAGTTTATTAATTGCACTGCACAAGGGGCTTTTTCACTGATTAAAAACTTATTATGTCTTTTGCATATATATTCATCTGAGTCTATATTTATGCACAAATTGTCCATGTATATATAACTGATATCGTTAAGTGCCAGGAATGGTTTATAAGGAAGGTGTATAAAATACTTGGATAAATTCATATGGGTAGGAACAGGGAATAATTGATAATAATCATATATTTCTGATTCCACTAATGGGATCTCTAGTATAAATGTTATTACTGAATTTACTGAGTAACTTTTGATATTTATTATCTTTTCATATTTAAGCACATTTTCTAAAACTGGCTCAAAAGGCATTAGTATTGACTTTGTTTGCATTTTTGCTTTATTTATTTCTTCTAAAAGTTCTATAGGATTTACAATTGAGTTATGCAAAGTATTTATTTTGGCAAAAGAAATTGCGGTTTCTATCTTTTCGAAAATATCATAAATAGTTTGGTATAATAAAGTTATCTGATTGATTATCATGAATGACTGCATATAGTTAAATACATTGTTGTCTAGTAGAGCTATTTTCTTCTCAATAGTTTCAATTTTGGATTTTAAAATTATTTGATTGTGTGATATATTACTGATTACATTATTAAATGAATTTATACTTTTTTGTAGCAAAGACAATTGTTTCGATGAATTAATTTTTAATTTATTCTGATTTTCTTGTAACTGTTTAATCTCAAATTCTATTTTCTCTGCATCATCTTGGTCCATGTTTCCAGTGATACATTTTATAAGTGAACCTAGAGGATTCAGAATTCCTCTTTTTACTCTGTTCTCTCTTTGTGAATATAAAGGGGGATTAATTTGATAAATTTGATTTTCTATTCTGTTTTGCATCGAAAGCAAGGGTATAAAAGAATTTTCAAATTCTGGATGATAATCTGTCTGATTTTTAAAACTAGTATATAGTTGTTTTGCTTGACTTTTCAATAAGGAAAATTGGGAGATAACATTTGTTAAATTATAAATTTGTATAAAAGACCAGTGGGTCGAAATAATTTTAGATGTACCTAGCTTAAATGGTAAAAGTCCTGGGTACGAAGTTAAATCATGGAAGTTGACTGGATCGGTTCTGGCGAAGCTGAAGTTGTACGCTCCGAAGATTCCGATGATGTATCTGAAATTGTAGGCATTATTTTAGTTTCGTTTATATGTACTATTATCTTCTTTTTATTCTTTGGATTTTCAATTTCAATTTTTCCGTTTTCTAATATCTTAGTTAATATATAAGGTCCATTAAATTTTCTACTTAATTTTCCTTTACGAGTTCCTGTCTTTCTATAGACTTTGGATCCTAAAGGTGGATCTTTTGATTTTTTATTTTTATTTCTCTTCTCAGTTATTCTTTCTTTTTGTCTTTGACTTTGTTCCTGTACTGCTGTATAAAGGGCTTCTGTATTATTTTTGTGTGCATTTACATATTGGGTATAAGCTTGAGTGGGAATTAGTCTCATAGGATCGTTACTATCTGTATGTCCTGATATTAATTCAAAAGGCGTATGATCTGTTGATGAATGTATTGTACAATTATAGGCAATAAGGGCATAAGGCATAATAGAAATATTATCTGCATCTTTATCTTGTTCTTTTAATAATCTTAAATGTTCTGTTAACGTAGAATGGAATCTTTCCACTGGGGAATTAGATTCATTATGATACGGCGTAGTAAAATGGATTTTTATTTTATGGGTTTTTAATAATTCGTCTACAACATCATTTTTGAATTCTCCGCCACAGTCGGCGACTATTTGTTTTGGAATACCGAAAAATGAAAAGAAATGTACTAATTGTTGACACGCTGATATCGCTGTGCCAAAAGGCTTTGCCATATTTTGAAAATTTATCTATGATTGTCAAAAATCTATCATTTCCAGCTTTATATGTATCTATGTGTATTATTTCAAACGGCTTTGAAGGAGTATTAGTTAGAACTAGTGGTTCTTTATTTGGATTTCTATTATACTTTGTTCTCTGGCATATTTCACATTCATTAATATATTTTGCTATGTCTTTTCTCATTGATTTCCAATAATAATTTAATTTTAAGGCTTTTAAGGTTTCTTCGATTCCTCTGTGATTAGTTTTTCCTTCGTGTTTATATTTAAGTAATTGTATTCTTTCTTCCGGCAAAACATTATTAACTAACTTGGTACACTCTATAAGTTTTAATTTGGTAAAGTATTTTCTCCATACTTCCTGAAATATAGGTCGTAATTCTTGAGATAAAAAGTACACGTATAATGTATTTTTGCATACATTTTCTTTTAAAAATTGCGTTACTATCTCTGCGTCTGCTGATATGGTTGCATGAATGATATTATTATTTTCAAATTTCTCTACGTCTCGTTTTAAATATGCGGGATAAGGACTTCTTTTTCCACAAGGAAAAGAAAAAGTTTTCCTGTAGTTGGCTGTATACCATCAATCACAAAATTGGAAAGAAATCCTTTGTAAAAGGTATAAATTTTTTTTATTAAAAATCCCTTAAAAGGGCTACATCACAACAAAACGTTTAAGATTTTTATAAAAAACCATCATCAGTGTTCGATCTAAAAATAAGTATAACCGATTTAATGAATATAAAGTTATTATTTAAATTTTGACAAAGGTTAGAGCAAGTTGGTTATACTTACAAACTGGATGCTAGCTGAGCCACAAAAGAAAAATATCTGGGTAAAAACCCTTTACATAAAATATAGATGCCTTAAAAGTGCATACTTCAATAAAAAGGCCTGTGATGCTCACATGGCAAACAGGATAATGCCCTAAGGTAAGGTATACAGGTTTCCCAACACGTGGGATGCAAATTGAGTTGATCACATTTCAATGACTTAATGGCAACTGAATGCCAACCTCTTCATCCCAACATTACTATGCTTTCATTCGATGTCAGCAACCTTTTTACTTCGGTCCCCAAACAAGAAACTATTAATCTGGTACATCCTTTTCTTAGAGCCAGCTCCATTACTATGTCTACTACCAATTCAATCATCCAATTATTACAATTTTGCTTATCTCAAGATTTCTTTGTATTTAATAATACATATTACAGGCAACCTGATGGCCTAGCTATGGGTAGTTGGCTATCTCCTCTCTTAGCTGATATATTTATGGATCATTTAGAATCCACACAGATTATGAAAAATCCTGAAATTCTACACTGGTTTCGATACGTAGATGATTGTCTAGTTTTCTTAACAGGACCCTCCACATCAGCTGAGCTATTGCTTTCTAAAATTAATCAAATCCACCCCAACATTAAGTTCACTATGGAACTTGAATCATCCAATTCAATTAACTTTCTCGACCTCACCATCACCAGATTGAATGACCACTTCGATTTTAGTATTTATAGGAAACCAACACAGACTGATCATGTCATACCCTTGTCTTCAAACCATCCAATGTCACATAAATACTCTGCCTTCCACAGTTACATACACCGTCTAGAAACCATCCCCCTATCTCAATCTAACTACACTAAAGAACTCAACACTATCAAACAAATTGCTTTCAATAACGGTTACGAACCAAACCTTATAACCAAACTCCTTCATAAGAGACAACTGAGGGCTCTGAGGGAGGCTGCGTTTCCCAGGGATCTGACCACCAGACCCATTTATGCTTCATTACCTTTCCATCAAGAGAGCCTTTCCGGTGATATCAGTAATATTATCAAGAGATCAGTTGACAACATACACATCTCTTTTAAAGTTTCCAATAATTTAGGACAATGTCTTTCCAGCTCCAAAGACCCTATCAACTACATGAATCGTAGTGGGGTTTATAAACTTCAATGCTCTGACTGTGATGCTACGTACATAGGAAGAACTTGTAGGTCACTAGCATCTCGTTCCCTTGAACACACAAAAAGAGAGAACACTTCCACCTTTTCTCAACATTTAAAACAAAACAGTCATACTCTTAACATTCCGGAAAATGTTTCTCTAATACACAACATACCTCAAAAGAATTTCTTAAGACTGGACCTATACGAGGACTTGGAAATAATTAGAGAAAAGCAAAGTAGCCCTAACTGTGTTAACCGCCATGTGTCTTTCAATCGTGACTTCAATCCTTTACATCGTCAACTTTTTTCTTAACCTAAATTTCCAAACTTCTTTGCTGTTTCCAAACTCTTTTTCATTTATATTAACTTTTCCTCCATATTTACTTATTTAACAGATGACATTTCTAACATCAACTCATTATCCCTTAACTTCTACTAGTCTTCCAAAATAATCTACTTTAACTTTTTCCACAGTTTTTACTAAATCGACCAGTCACAACTCTAACACTATTTGATCTCTTCCACCCAATTTCATAACTTACTGCCATTTGATCAGGTTTTCGTTATAGGTCCAACTAAACTTCAGAAAAATATTTATAAAAGGTTTTTATACTAATTCTTCCACTCTCTTATCCATAGGATGTGGGGTCTGGTTTCTGGGGCGCCCAGCCTTTTTCATCACACCTCATTACAGTAAACAATTCTGATATCAAATCACAAATTATTCACTACCTTCTAATTTTACACATATTGCTTGTTTTCCAATACACCTTCATACATCCATCCAGTTTTAAACCTTTTCAATTCAACTCGATAACTTGGTATAAAAAAAAATAAAAAATAGAAAAAATCCCTATTTCATAAACATGTTTAGTCCTAGATGCTTATGTTACATAAAAGGACCTCATACTTTTGCCAGGTTATTAGTTCAATTGATATTCTTCTTCACTTCCAATATCAACACTCAGGTACCTTAACCAATTAATTCACATATCATTATATCATATCAGTTTCCTCCTGTGACTCATACAACTTATCTTAATTTCAACCCTACTTTAATATCAGACTTCCATTTACAACAGACTCTCTAATTTACTCTGCCATTGGTACAATTAAACCAAACACTCCTTTTAATTCATAGTAAATCAAATTTTCAACAGCACAGTTGGACTTACTTCAATTTGAATAGGAACATGTATAGATGGCTGCATAGATTCTGGCTATTTCTCATTATAAAAATCATTTCATACTTTACGTTCATCTTACATATTCAAGGTACTTACTTAAATGTAATTATAGCCACAACTTTGTTGATGTTTGTTATTACTATGTACATTTTCATTAAATATTTTACTAACAATTAGTTGGCTGTCGTAATACAGGGTAAATTCCACGTCACTTTGTCCATCTGTCTTTTGACACCTTTCAGAAACATCACTCATTTCGCATTCAGTTGCCATTAAGTCATTGAAATGTGATCAACTCAATTTGCATCCCACGTGTTGGGAAACCTGTATACCTTACCTTAGGGCATTATCCTGTTTGCCATGTGACCATCACAGGCCTTTTTATTGAAGTATGCACTTTTAAGGCATCTATATTTTATGTAAAGGGTTTTTACCCAGATATTTTTCTTTTGTGGCTCAGCTAGCATCCAGTTTGTAAGTATAACCAACTTGCTCTAACCTTTGTCAAAATTTAAATAATAACTTTATATTCATTAAATCGGTTATACTTATTTTTAGATCGAACACTGATGATGATTTTTTATAAAAATCGAAAACGTTTTGTTGTGATGTAGCCCTTTTAAGGGATTTTTAATAAAAAAAATTTATACCTTTTACAAAGGATTTCTTTCCGACTTTTTTTTATTATAAGTTGATATGGCTTATTGTTTATTATTTCATCTAACAAGGAGAAATTGTTTTGCGAAGATTCTGCACTATGGGCAGTTTCTGTACTTGAAGAATTATCATTGTCTTCGTTTTGATTCGTATTTTGTAATCTGTTTGCTGTTTCATCTATTTGTGGGTTTTGAATAGGCTCATTATTATTAAGCATTTGCAAGGTTTCATTTAAGAGACTTTCGTCAACAACAAAGTCAGGATTAATTTCAGCTAAAAATTCTTCTATATCAAGATCTATATCTCCTGCGTTGTTTACTACATCTGATTCTGTTTCAAGTGCGTTTAAATTTATTCGACTTAAAGGATCAGCAATATTATTTTTTCCGGGTTTATATTTAATAGTATAGTTAAATTCTTCTAATTTTAATCTCCATCTTAATAATTTGGAGTTACGTTCTTTTAAATTAAATAACCAAATTAAAGGTTGGTGGTCACATAATATTTCGAATTTTCTACCATATAAATAAGGTCTAAATGTTTTACATGCCCATACAATGGCTAAAAGTTCTTTTTCAAGTGTTGAATATTTTTGCTCAGTTTGATTTAATGTTCGTGATGCATAAGCTACGGGTAGGTCTTTTGGAACTGTACCCTGCGAAAGAATTGCACCTAAGGCAACATTTGAAGCGTCCGTGGTTAAAATAAATGGTTTAGAAAAATCTGGGTATCTTAGAATTGGAGCATTAATTAAAACGTCTTTGAGATGCTTAAATGACTGAATAAATTCTGGAGAATGAATAACTTTGGCATTTTTCTTAAGACACATAGTTAAAGGTTTTGCTATTTTTGCAAAATTTTGAATAAAACGTCTATAATATCCTGCTAAACCTAGGAAAGACTTTATTTCTTTTTGAGTAGTGGGTATTGGAAAATTCTTGACTGCTTTTATTTTATCTGGGTTTGGTAGTACACCGTTTTTTGTTATAACATGTCCTAAATATGCGACTTCTGATCTTAAAAATTCTGATTTGTCTATTTGTATCTTTAAATTTGACTGCCTTAATCGTTCAAAAATTAACTTTAATCTTTTTATATGTTCTTGCAAAGATGAGGAAAAAACTATTATATCGTCTAAATATACATAACATATTTCATTTTGAAATCCTCTTAAAACATTGTTCATGACTTTTTGGAAAGTAGCTGGGGCATTTTTTAATCCAAATGGCATACGTAAAAATTCATAATGTCCTGTTTCTGTTGAGAATACCGTTTTTGGTATATCTGCTGGTTCCATTTCTATTTGATGAAATCCATTTGCTAAGTCTAAAGTAGAAAAATATTGGGCTCTTCCTAGTCCATTTAGAATGTTATCTATAAGTGGCAAGGGAAATTTATTTTCTACTGTATTTTCATTTAGTTTTCTATAGTCTATTACTATTCTATATTTTTTCTGATTACTTGCGTCCATTTTCTTTTCTATCACCCATATCGGTGAATTGAAGGGAGAGTTGGAATCTTGTATAATTCCGTTTTTTAACATATCATTTATTTGTCTACTGACTTCTTTTTTATATACTTCTGGGTATCTATAATTTCTTGTATATACTGGCGTATCATTTATTAATTCTATTTTATGTTTTATTTCATTCGTAAAACTCAATGGCGTTCCTTCTATATAAAAAATATCTCTAAATTCATAACATAATTTATTTATTGCTTCATATTCTTCTTCATTGCAGTGGTTAAGTCTTAGTTTCTTTAAATGTTCCTTTTGTATATAATCTAGTTCATTTTCATCAATATCCATTTCTTCTATATGATAAGAGTGTATAGTATTTAAATTTTCTTCTTGTATATATTCGACATCAAAAGGTTCTATAAATTTTATTTCCGTTGGAGTTTCTGCTAAATTATTTATCATAGTATAAGCGTAATGATTATTAATATTTATTAAACATGTGGGAACTTCTGCATCTCCAATTTTCATATAATTTAAAATTGCTGTACCAGATCTTCTATTAACTGGAATTTTTACTTTTTGAGACGTTCTGGGTGGAATAGTTATTTGACTGGGTTTGAAATATTTCTGTTTCTTTGGATCTTGGGATACAAAAAATATTGGAAGTTCGGTAATTGGAGTCTTTAGAATAAAATTCTGAAAATCTAATGTAGCATGGACTTGGGATAAAAAGTTACATCCTAGCAAGCCATCAAAATTGGGAGAAAAATCAAAAAGGTAAAATTTGTGAAATTCAGGATTTTTAAAACAAGGGAATATTGGAATTGTCATAGTTTCATTGTGAAACGAAGTATTGTGTGCAGTTTGCACAGAAAATTGTTCGGGAGCTATATATTTTGAAAAAAGTTCATTTGCTAAATCTGGTCTGAAAAAACTTTGTTCTGAACCTGTGTCAATTAAAAAAGAAGCATTTATTTCGGGAATAATTATTTTTGGTAGTTTATAATATTCTTTAACTGCATTAAAATTTATGTTACTGTACTTGTTGAGGCTATTTCTTGAAAATTTTCACTATTTCTTCTGCGCCTAATATGATTCTGATTATCGTTATTTCTATTCATTTCTTCATTTCTTACATTATTATAGTTTCTTGTACTTGCGTTTCTTACATCATGATTATATAAATTATTTTGTTGTGGAGGACGGCGATCACGGCGATTGTTTCTGAAATTACTTCTTAAACTAAAATTATCGGATGATGTATCCATTGGCTCAGGGTATATTCTGTTTCGGATATTTTGGGTTTGATTAGAAGGCTGATTGCGAAATACGTTAGAAAATGGTCTATTAGGTGGATTAAAACCATTATTAGAAAAATTAGGGCGATTTTGAAAATTATTATTATTATATCTAGGCTGAAAATTTGAATTATAAAAAGGACGATTTTGGTAATTATTACTAGAAAAATTATTTTGCAAATTATTTCTGTTTGGAAGATTATTATTTAAATTTCTTGGAGTATTATTATTAGAACGGGTATTGTTAAAATTAGAAGGTCTAGAATTATTATTTCTATTTTTGTAATTAAGGAAATTTTCTTCTTCTTTGGCGAATGCCATAGCTTGTTCAATTGAATCTGGGTTCTTAAGTCTTACGACTAATTGCATATTATAATTTAATCCATTTATGAAAGTTTTGAGACAAAGGTCTTCATATTGTTCGATTTTTAAAAGTTTCACTTCTAATGTATCATCTGAAAGATTTATTTTAGAACATAGGAGGCTACGTGCGTCTTGAATTCGCAAACCGAAATTTTGAGGAGATTCATTTCTTTCTGGTTTCATTGAAATAATGTCCTGGACTAAACAATCAATCGATCTTTGGTCCGAAAAAGTAACTATTAGACTATCTTTAACTTTTGCCCAAGTGTCTAGTTCAGTTCTTGAGGCGATTATGTCGGCTGCTCTACCTATTAGTTTACATAAAATAGTGTCAAAAATACAAATGTTAATGGGATTATTGGCATCTTCTCTACTGTGATTATTTATAAAATTTTCGCATGATTTTATAAATCTATTTAATTGTTTCGCGTTGCCATCAAAAGTAGGAATGTTATCAGCTTGATATTTTACTAGTTGAAAATTTGTTTGAGCCATTTTTCGTTTTTCAATAAAATAATAAAAATACAATAAATATTTCAATTAGAAAAATCTTTAGTAAATATATATTCAAATTAAAAAATATCTTAATTAAATCGTTAGTCAATTTTCAATAAATCTTTTTCAAAAATATCTTTTAAAAATTGTAAAAATGTCTGTGAAAATGTCTTTAAAATGTCTTTAAAAAATGTCTGCCACAGCGAATCAAAAATATAATAAAAATATATATGGAAAAATTAGGAAAAATAGAAGGAAGCACTTACATAAAAATTTTCATTGCACTGCTGGCTGAATCTCTGGTACCAATAGAATGAAGACAATTCTTGTTCTTGGTCCCTGGCGTGGTATTTTCAATAGGATCTGGACTATGTTCGTTCCTGGTCCCTGAAGTTCCAATAGGAGTCGGACAATTCTTGTTCCGGGTCCCTGGGGTTGAGTTTCGAAGACGTTGCTGCACCAAAAACTGGATTCTTCCGATTAATCGTAGAAACGAAAAATTACACTACTTTAGCAAAGGTTAACTTGAAGCACTATGTAATTTTCGGAAGATCCTACTGACTGCGCCAAATATGGTTTTCGAACGGGAAAACGCTTTTTTAAAAAACAATTTTATTTTTTAAATTACAAGTTCTTAGTACAAACAAATCTACAAACTTCGAAACTGAATCTTCGAAACTGAATAATAAAATGACAAACACCTCTATTTATAAGTTCCTAATGCGTCACCTTCCACCTCCTGGATCTATTGAGTTACAGGGTTGTAACAAGTGCAATTCTATATTTACCGTTTATTTATATATATGTTTACATTTTTTTTGTTTGTAATTTTTGTATCACTATTATTCGTCTCTTTGTAATGTAATTTTGTCATGTGTGTATTACTCATTTATTACCTATTTATTTTGTTATACTATCTCTGCATGTCACTATACGTATTTGTTCAAAAAATTTTATTATTGTATTGTCGAACAAACCTCTTGCTATGGACTTATTGTATTCCAAGAAGCAATAAATATTACTATTATTATTATATCAAGAGATTCGTTTGTTAGATATTGAGCTTTTGCTAGATTTATTTTTAATCCTATTACTTTTTATTTTATATATAGGTCCAAGAGGTCCTGCAATTCTTCTTTGTCTTTTGCTATTAGCGCAACATCACCGGCAAATCTCAAATGGTTCAAGTTTTCGCTGTCTATCGTCACTCCATTATTTTCCCATTCTAAAGTTCGAAACATATATTTAGAGCTTAGGTAAATAGCTTGGGTGAGATAAAATCTCCTTGTCTCTGTATTTTGATCTTTTTTTTTCTTCTGCTTTTACTTGCGATGTTGCATTGCCATACACTTAATAATTTTTGTATATCGGTCATCAGCTCGGTTGTGACTTAAGGCACTAAGAATTGCCAAATTTCTATTGAGTCAGATACCTTCTCGTAATCTACCATAGTTTATCCAGAGTGTTATATTGTATTCCTTTGATTTTTCGGTTAGTGTTCTTATTACAGTGGAACCTTGATAACTCGGATTAATCGGGACCGCGGCCGATCCGGGTTATCGAAAATCCGAGATAGCCGGAGAATATGGTAAAAATTAATAAAATACGGTATACTTACAGATAAACTCCGTTAGAATTGAAATACCATGAAATATATTTATAAATATGCACAGTACCTACTCATTAAAATTACTAAAAAAAAACACCAAACACAAACGTAAGCAAACGGAAGCGAACAATACAAGACACACAATACAGTCACAACGATGTAATGTTATTTAAGAACAGTGAAAACTAAAGACCATTGTTTATAAAAGAATTTTTTAAATAGTCTTTCCTAAACAATGCTGACAGTTTGAAATAAAAAGGAATAGGTACTACAGACAGGTGGCTGTTGTTTCTGCGGCGTGTGCTATGAGTCATTTTTCATATCGTATAGTTCAAGTTACACACATACACATTATCTCTCAAATATTATATTACATACATTTTTATTGTTGAAAGGTTTGTCTGATAATTAACTATTTTGATGGGAAATAAGCCACAATTAAATTGAAAAATACAAAAAATTGAAAATCAAAATGTTTATCTGATGAAAATCGGTCCGGGTTAGCCGGACTTCCGGGTTATCGGGGGCCGACTTATCGGGGTTCCACTGTACTTGTATGTGAAATATGGTGCTATAATTTTCATAAAGATAAGATACAAAGGTACGGTAAGATAGGCAAAATGCCCTCACTCCCAGAATTCAAATTTTTTACATTCTATGTTATTAAAAAATAAGACGCAGCGCTTTTTTAACCCACCACACCCTCTCCCCTCCACCCCCCTCAAAAACGTCATTTTTTATTTTTTTAGGTGGGATGCAATTTTAAAACATGCATAGTTGAAGCTTTTACAAAACAGATCTATTTTTTATAGACCCATAGGTTGAGTGTACATAACCTCAAAATGCATTTTTTTTAAAAGCATAAAACTTTGGGACATGGCTGCAGGTCTAATTTTTTTATTTTTGTTTATCTTATCAAACACTATATTTCTATTTTTTTTTCGTATTTTTTCGTAAGGTTCGCCACCTTCAAAAATCCGAAAAACTATTTTTTTAGAGGGGTTTTGGGGATTTTCCCTATGTTATAGTCTTCGAAATATATTAATTCAAAGTGTTTTTATAGGTTATAATATACATTTAAGTTACTTTGTTTAGAACATTCAAAAATGGGAGAAACACGTTCAAGCCTCCAAAACCCCTTAAAAACAGTTTTTCCAGAAATATACATTGTTACAGTGTTTGATAAAATACACAAACTAAAAAAAATTAGACCTGCAGCCATTTTCAAAAAAATTCATTTTGAGGTTATGTACACTCAACCTACGGCTCTATAAAAAATAGACATGTTTTGTAAAAGTCTCAACTATGCGTGTGAATTTTTTTAAATGTCAAAATTGATTGCTTCCCACCTAAAAAAAAATAAAAACGAAAAAATTTCGTTTTTGATGGTGGGGAAGAGGGAAGGGGGTGGTGGGTTAAAATTGCGCTAAGTCTTATTTTTTAATCACATACACTCTGGACCAAAATTAACCGGCCACCTTAAAATGGGTTATTTTTGATGTCTTATATCTCCTAAACCTGTTGTCCGATTTAAGTAATTTTTTTAATATGTTGTAGCCTTATTCCTTGACAATATCGTTACCTAGAATAATATTGTTGCTAAACACGTAAATTTTCATTGTATACCGGGTGTACGAATCAAACTGTGTTTTTTTTTTTCTTAAAGTTTGCATCACCCTGTGGAATATTCTAGCATTTGTAGAATACTGAAATTAAAACCTTACTATGCCTCATGCTTTCTCAACATTTTGTTGTTTGATTGATTCGCTTATGTTGGATAATAAAAAAGTTAGGTGCTTTAACAACTAGACATGTTGTTTATCAATACAGGGTGTTTTTAAAAAATTTTGACGGCAAAGATTAAGGGGTAATTCTGCATGAAAAAATAATGACAGTTTGCTTTATAAACTTATGTCCGCAAATGCTTCGTTTCCGAGATAGGGGGTGTTGAAATTTTTCTGACAAACTGATGATTTATTTGTTACTTTAAAACCGGTTGAGACATGCACATGAAATTTAGTGAGTTTTAATACGTAGTTATTGCACACTTTTTTGGCATACAATTAAGCATTTCATATTCACCATTGGCGCGCATACGGGTAGTATGATGGCTCATATTACCCGTATTCGCGCCAATGGTGAATATTAAATTCTTAATTGTATGTCAAAAAATATGCAATAACTACGTCATAAAACCCACCAAACTGCATTTGCATATCTCAACCGGTTTTAAAGCAATAAATAGAAGTTTGTCAGAAAAATTTCAACACTCTCTATTTTGGAAACTAAGCATTTGCGGACCTAAGTTTATAAAGCAAACTGTCATTATTTTTTCATGCAGAATTACCCCTTAAACTTTGCCAAAATTTTTTAAAAACACCCTGTATTGATAAACAACATGTCTAATTGTTAAAGCACCTAACTTTTTTATTATCCAACATAAGCGAATCAATCAAACAACAAAAAGAAAGCATGAGGCTATAGTTAGGTTTTAATTTCAGTATTCTACAAATGCTAGAATATTCCACAGGGTGATGCAAACTTTAAGAAAAAAACACAGTTAGATTCGTACACCCGGTATAGAATGAAAATGTACCTGTTTGGCAACAATATTATTATAACGATATTGTCAAGGAATAAGGCTATAACATATTAAAAAAATCACTTAAATCGGACAACAGGTTTAGGAGATATAAGCCATCAAAAATAACCCATTTTTAAGGTGTCCGGTTAATTTTGGTCCAGAGTGTAAAATATAAAAAATGAATTCTGGGAGTGAGGACATTTTGCCTACCTTAACGGAAGTAATCTTTAATTTATTAGTCCGGTCCATAAGTGGAAAGTTTGATTTTCCACCGTCGACCCATGTACCACTAAAAATTGACGGCATAGTGCTCATACGTTTCCCTTTATATATGTTATTTCCTGTTACTCCGTAAAGGAGCATAGGGCATCCACGAAGCTTCTCCAATGGACTCTGTCTCTGGCCATAGCTGCTACCTCTCCCCAGCTCTTTCTCATACCTTTGTAGTCAGCTTCAATTGTTCTTCTCAAGGTCGTTGCGGGTCGTCCTTGCTTTCTTCGTCCTGCTACTGTCCATTTTAGAGCTTTCTTTGTTATATCTGCGTTATCCTTCCTCAGGGTGTGTCCCATCCAATTCCATCTTTTCCTTTTAATTGCAATTTCAATTGGCTCTTGTTTGGTTTTCTTCCAGAGTTCTTGATTTGTTATGATGTTGGGCCAACATACTTTCAAAATTTTTCGGAGGCACCTGTTTACAAATACTTGGAGTTTTTTGACGGTTCCGTCTGTTATTGCCCAGATCTCGCATCCATACAGTAATACTGTTTTAAGATTACTAATGAATAGTCTTATTTTGGTGTTTTGACTAATTTGTGTTGACCACCATTTGTTTGAGAGTGTTCCAAATCCTTGTTGTGCTTTTCTAAGTCGATGTTTAATGTCTGCCTCGATTCCTCCATGTACGCCAACTATACTTCCTAGGTAGCAAAATTCTTGTACCTGTTTTACTTCTTCTTGATTGATATATAATTTTTCCTGTCGGAATTGACCTATTCTCATCTGAACTGTCTTACCTGGTAAGATAATATATGCCTGGTACCACATACAATAGATGATATGAAGAACATGCTAAGTAAACTGGAGAAAGAGGCGGCAGAAATTGGTCTCCGAATAAATGCCAATATTTCTGCCGCCTCTTTCTCCAGTTTACTTAGCATGTTCTTCATATCATCTATTGTATGTGGTACCAGGCATATATTATCTGCATATTCCATATCGGCCAGTTTCTTACCATCTAAGTAGTTCCAAGGGATTCCGTTTTTTCTGTCTATGGTTTTTTGTAAAATGTAGTTGAGACATATATTGAAGAGTAGTGGTGAGAGTATACAGCCTTGCTTTACCCCCTTCTCTATTTCTATTTTGTCCGTCATTTGACCCTTATGTAATACCTGGAATGTTGTTCGGTTATACATCATTTGTATTATTCTAATGATCTTAGGTGGAATTTTCGCGTGGCTTAAAATATTACAAAGAGCTTTGTGTTTTATGCTATCAAACGCTTTGGCAAAGTCTACAAACGTCATTATCAGTGCTGCATTCTTTTCTTTAATTTCTTATATGATGATACGTGATGTAGCAATCTGGTCAATACAGGATCTTCCCCTTCTAAAACCCGCTTGTTCACTGCGAAAATTTTTATCGATTTCGACGTTAATTCTTTGATGTACAATATAGGCTAATATTTTATTTATAGAACATCATAGCGTTACACCTCTCCAGTTTTCGCATAGCTGCGCGTCACCTTTTTTGGGAGATTTATGATGATTCCATTATTCCACTCTGTAGGTACATGTTCTTCATTCCTTATCTCTGTCAGCAATGGTGCCAGTAACTCCACTGTTCCCTCAATGTCAGCTTTCCACAATTCGGATGGGATATTATCAATTCCCGCTGCTTTGTTATTCCTCAGGTGGCGGATTGCTTCACATAATTCTTTCTTCGTTGGACTCTCTGCATTTATTTTTAAACAGTTTTCAATTGGTACTGCTGCATGGTCTTCTTGCGTAAACGGCTCGTTTTCTTGCTCTGCTATGAGTTCTTTGTAATACTCTTGCCATCTATGGGTCTGTTCTTCTGTCGTTGTGAGAAGTTGCCGTCTTTTGTCTTTTAGTGGTTTGTTATTGTTTGTGTTCTTGTTTGCCAAACGCTTGGTGTTTCTATACAATTATCTTTGGTTATTTGTTGCTGCTGCTTCTTCTGCTGCTGCTCGAGCCATTCCCTCTGCCCATTTTCTCTTGTCTCCTCTAGCACTCTTTTTTACCTGTTTATTTGCAGCTTCATATTCTTGAGCTATTATAATTTTGTCGTCACTTCTTTGTGCTCTATTTAGTGTGGCTTTGAGGTCCTTTCTTTTTTTAATAAGTTGCCAGGTATTTTCACTTATCCACTCTTTCCGTTCTTCTTCTTGATATCCTAAGATTTCCTGCGCATTTTGATGTACGGCAAGTTTAATCGTCGATTCTCATTTCTCTTCTACACTTATTTGCATGTTGTTTATGGTTTCTGCATTCAGTTTTATTCTATTACTCCATTCATTATGAGTTTCGCTATCTTTCAATTGTTGTATGTTGTATTTCTTGCGTCTGTTGAGTTGCTTATTGCTGGTTTTCGATTTCATTTTTACTTTTATTTCCCCCAATAGTATGTGGTGATCACTCCCTACATCTGATGATCGCCTATTCCTTACATCCAGTAGACTGCTTCTCCATTTGTTACTAATCAGAATGTGGTCTATTTGATTTTCTGTTTTCTTATCAGGTGATACCCAGGTTATCTTGTGACACTTTTTATGTGGAAATATCGTTCCTCCAATTACCACATTGTTTTCTAAACTAAATTCTACGTTTCCCTTTAGGTTTTACCATTTAAGAAAGACCTTTACGGTACCTAAAATGATTGTCAAATTTTTCCTATACGGCTCGTAGGCTATCAGTATTATAAGAGCATTTACTAAGCTGTGGGTACTTATTTCTATACATTAATTCAAAATAATTTTTAGCCTTTTTATGATATAATGTCCTCCATACTTATCATTTCTGATACTATTCCGTCTTCGCCTGAAGCTTTTTTTATTTCGCATAGTGCTAATTACGTTTCTGACTTAGTCGTCTGTTATATCTGTTATGGCATCTTCAGATCCAACATTTTTTACTATTTTTCTTGTTTACTTGGTAGTAGTTTTGCTTTTGACTCGTATGTTTGGTATTAGTTTTCTATCATGATGGTTATTTTTTGAATTCCTGTAATTTCCTCGTTTTCATCATTCATTAGTTTTGTAATTAGATTTCTACCTTAGCTTGTTTTCTTCTTCCAGTCTCGTATGCCTTTCTTCTCTTGTAGTATATCATTAAACTGTGTTATTTTGTACTTAAATTCAAAATCGTTTACAACGACACCGGCTATAACGTACAATCAGATATAACAAACAAAATCGTAGGTCCCGTAAAATGTCATATAAAAAAAGCATTTATATTGCTTATAACGAACAAATCGGTTAGAGCAACCATATTTCTTGGAACACTAACGGCCGGTTTCACAAGTCGAAGTTAACTTGTGGTTAAGAGATAACCAGAAGTTACCCCGAAATATGTGTTTCACAATATCAGGTCAACGGCGAAGTTGTGGTTAACCGACAGAATTTTTAACCAGAGCTTGGAGTGATGGTTAAGCTCTTAACCAGAGGTTATCCTAACCTAATTTCGTTTTATTGACAGGACAGAGTGTATACACGTAAATTATTAATTACAGATATGAATTTATATGATGTACTTAAATGCGTTTAGCATTTCAGCGGCCAATAATTGTTCGATTTTTAAATGATTTGCTTTCTGGGGTAATTATTAATACATACTATATTCTCTTGCTTGCTACATGTTTTTATATTAACAATTTAATTTTAACAATATTGGCGAAAGACCTTAAACAAATATTATTCTTAAACAAAACTTAAAATGTATAATGTGCATGTAATATACAGTGTGTGTACTTTAGTTGGCCACGTATGGGAAGCATTTTTAATATTAATTTTACGAAAAAAAGATACTTCAAAAAAGTTTTGCATAGTAATTTTTATGGTCCAAAATCTAAGATGCAACCATCATGTATGAAATTTTATTAATCCCATAGGAGGTATGTTAAAATATATGAATTTTTAAAGCAAGCAAGGTAGCAAGAATCAACATCAAAAATATGATTATGCAAATCAACCACAAGTCTGACTGAATATCCTAACCACACATATACACACATTTATTTTTCCTTAATCTGCAAAATAAACTCCACAACTAAATATAAAATCCTTAAAAAATATATACAACAAATTAATAGACATAAAGAAATATAACAATTTATTGAATTTATCCTAATAAAAATCAATGGAAACTCATCTGACTGATCAGCTGATTTGATAATTCTTCCATAAAAATGTTATTTCTGGTGATCATTGTCCATAATTTCCTACCAACATAAGAAAAATAAAACAAAACTTAGGGTCAACTAACCATGATTGAATCTGTGGTTGTGAAACAGCAACTGTCAGTTAGACTGTGGGTAAAGGTTAGTTGACCGCTAGGGTTAACCACAGATTGTGAAACCGGCCGTAACAGTCGAGATATTGGTTACAGCGTACATGTGGACCTCGGAGAAATACAACATCCATTTTTTTCAATTATGACCTTTTTACACACTATATATAATAAACAATTATAACAAATGCATGATTAAGGGCCAGTTTCTCATATCGAGTTCAACTCCAGTTTAACCTGAACTTTTAGTGAACGTCAGTTTAAAGTCAAAATCGTCTTTTTCAATTCACGTTCAACCGATGGCAGTTTAAACTTGAACGCTGGAATTAGGCCGTTCAAAGATTCCAGAACCCAGTTCAGATGATTTCATGGATTACGCATGCGTTGTATTAACACGAAACGCTGTCCTAATATAAATATAACCTATTTTATTATATTAAGCCTAACGATAAACGATAACATTATTTTTGTTTTTATTACATTTATTTATAATTTTTAAAATGACTATTTGACTATAAATACTTAAATTTAACTTTATTCAAAAACAGCATAAAAAAGGTCGTACAAAATGGAGATAGTTTTTTACCTTTTGCCATCTATTGGCATTTCTCGAAAGCTGTAGAACGTGCAATGAGAAATACATTCCAAACAAAACCGAAGTTCACCAGTGAACCGCGGTCCACTGAACCATAGATCAAAGCAGGTATGAGAAATCGACCCTTAAATGACAATAGATACAATGTCCTAATATAATATTGTTTTCTCATCTCAATAAATAGCTGTAGCAGTAACACTTTTTGTTGAAAAAATTTTAAAATTGCTTTGCTGTAAAGTTATGAAAATGGGCATTGTATCGTATCTTTCCGAGATACCGATATTACCACGAAATAAAAAGGAAGGTTTTATTAATTTATGGTTATGATGGTACATCCGAGCAGGGTCCACTTGTAAGTCCTTTAGACATTAGACTTCCTAGGCGGGTTCATTATCACAAGATTTTGTTATAACATATAAGTATAGATTAAGTTACACATTTTTGCATCATAAACTTACAACGAACTGACTGTTGCTACCAGTGTAATATCGTTTATAGCAACCTGTTCGTTATAGCAGATAGCCGCTTACAGAGAACACTGGCTACAACGTACAAAAACCACCAGTCCCCTGAAGTTCGTTATAAACGGTTTTGACTTTATCTTTCCTAGACTTTTTCTTAATTCTTTTGTTGAATTCTGTTATTTCTATTTTATTACGTATTGTGTTAGTTTATGTCATTCCTTGTTTTCCATTTGGGCTTGCCAAGTCCATCTTCTCTTTTCTGGTGTTTTAAAGAACGTGTTGGTTATGTATAGGTTGTTTTATCTTTTTTTTTTATCCGCATCAACCACTCGGGTTATTAGCGGTACATTTATAATATAAAATAGGTAGAGCAAAAGATACATTTTTAGAATATATGAATGACAAAAATATGGAAATTATTTAGAGTTTACAAAGAAAAACAATGAATCATAATTTGTTATACAGTTTACAATGATTTACAAAAGATAGAACTTCATTTAATTTTGACCAGTGATTCTTTCAGGCTGTTGGGTATCTTGAATTTCGTTTTCGCTGAAGTGTACTCTGGACATTCTATTATTATATGGTTAACTGTGAGAGGTGTTTGGCATCTTTGGCACATTGGTGGCGGTTCCTTGGAGATTACGTAGCAGTGGGTAAGTCGTGTGTGTCCAAGCCGGAGTCTGCTGATAATTACCTGGTCTTTTCTTTTTGGTGGCATAGGAAGATTTTTTGAAGATACGTCTGGTTATTTACATGAGTCTTGAATAAAGGTTTAGTGTCAGAGATTGGTATGCCTGCTGTAATCAGAATGTTCACATTGTTTATCGCTTCGAACGCTGTTTTGTCTGCGAACTCATTACCAGTTATTCCTACATGGGATGGGACCCACATAAATGAGATGGTTTTCCCAGAAAATTGGAGCTGATGCAACGCGTCTTTAATTAGAAATATATTGATGTGGGTAGGATAAACATGTTTGATGGCCTGTAAAGAACTTAGTGAATCTGATAATATTAGTATTTGATTTTCATTTGTATTTTTACAATGATTTAGTGCGTCAAGTATTCCTTGAAGTTCTGCGGTATAAATACTGCAGCCATCAGATAATCTAGTGGCGGAAATTACGTTTTCTGATACAGTAGCAGCAGCTATTCCGTTGCAACTTTTGGAGGCATCGGTAAAGAAAAGTTTGTAAGAAGAGTATTTGAGTAAATTTGTATGATATTGAAGCCTGATCTCAGCAGAGGTGTGTGAATGTTTGTTAGAATTATGTAAGGAGAGGTCTACTGTTGGTAAAGAAACTGTCCAGGGGGGTGTCTGATATTTTTTTATGGATGCTAAGGTGTTTTGATTGATGCTATACGGTAATCGTTTAATGCGTTCGTAAAATGGTATTGCCTTGGTGGTGTCATTTGTGTATTGTTCTGGTGGTTCTTCCGATACTAAACTTACGAGAAAGGTATTTTCCTTTGCGCTTAGAATTTTTGAATTGTAGCATAGTGACAAGTATTGTCTTCTGAGGTATAATGGTATTTCTCCTGCTAGAACTTGAAGGCTTCTTATTGGAGTAGTTCTAAAGGCTCCAAAGATTAGTCGTATATATGTGATTTGAATGATATCCAGTTTTTTTAGTTGATTTTTGTTTGCTGTTTCATAACACATGCATCCGTAGTCGAGCTTGCTTCTTATTAATGTTTGATATAGCTTTAGGAGAATTCTAGTGTCTGAACCCCATTTATGATTGGATAACACTCTTAGTAAATTTATTCGTTGTTGACAGAATTGAATTAAATTGTTGATATGTGAAGTCCATGTGAGTTGTGAGTCAAATACTATACCTAAAAATTTGATTTCACGGACTTGTTTCAGAGAATATCCATTTAGACACAGGTTTAAGTTGTCAAAGATTATTACTTTAGTCTTCTCAGTTGAAAATGTTAAACCAGTCTCTAAAGACCACTTTTCCAGGCTGTTTAATGTTCTTTGTAGAATTTGCCTAGATAAATCTATATTTTTACTTTTAACATATATTACTAGATCATCAGCATAAATACTAGCTTTTACAGGAAGCTCTATGTAGTTTGTTATATTATTAATTGCGATTAAGAATAATATTGGGCTTAAGGCCGATCCTTGAGGAATTCCATTATGGAGTGATTTCGATGTTGATATGAATCCATTGGTTTTTACTTGTATGGACCTGTTTTGAAGAAAATTTTTGGTAAAAGCGAGAAACTTACCATCTATTTTCCAGTTTTTCATCATTTTGAGAATATAATGCGTCCATGTCGTGTTGAAAGCTTTTTTAATGTCAAAAAATATTGCGATTACTTTTTGTTGTTTTGTAAATGCTTTATGAATTTCGGATTTTAGTGCGACAATGTTATCAGTTGTCGATCTGTCTGAACGGTATCCGCTTTGTATTGGAGTAAAAAGGTTTCTGTTTTCCATGTGCCATTTCAGTCTTTTATTTAATATTCTCTCCATTGCTTTGCATATATTACTGGTGAGCGATATTGGACGATATGAGGATGGTAAGTTTTTTGGCTTATTCATTTTTAAAAATGGAATTGTAATTGCTTGACGCCATATTGAAGGGGACTTTTTATTTGTGTAAATATTGTTAAAGATGTCTAAATTTCTAGTTTATTTGAAGTAATTAAGATATCTGTAGTAATTATGTCGATATGATTAACTTTGGTTGAGCCTTTTATTTTCCTTATTTTCTACCATATATCACTTATTGGTGTAGATGAATTTATTGACGAGACATAATTGGCCCAGCTTTCTTTCTTAGATTTTTTTATTAGAAATCTGGATCTGGCTCTTAAGGCTCTAAATCTGCTAAGTTGGCTTCGGAATTGTGGTTTTTCAATATATTAAATGAGTGTTTTGTTTGTTTCAAAGAAGTCTCTATTTCGATATTCCACCAGGGTATGGGTGTTTTAGTGGTAGCTTTAGTTTTTCCAATCGCTTCTCTTGCTGAATCAACTATAACATTATAATTTGTTATTGTTGTGTCTACATCTTCTAATACTTTGAAGTTTTCCATTCGTGCAGTAACTAAACTAATGTACTTTTCCCAATCTGCTGACTTTAATTTCCATGTTTCATACGGTTTTGTATTAATGTTTACGTCTTTAATATGAGTGATTAAAATTGGTAGATGGTCGCTGTCATATAAGTGTGAAAGCGTATTCCACTCAAGTAGTGGTGCTAAAGTTGAATCGCTGAGGGATAAATCAATGGTTGAAAACGTGCCATTGTATGCGTTGAAACGGGTAGGCATTCCCGTATTTAATAGTACTAGTTTGAGGTTGTTAATTATTTCCAATAGAGTTTTGCCATTTTTGTCAGTTTTTTCAGATCCCCAAGATTCGTTATGACAGTTTGTGTCAGCCAGAATTAATTTAGGAGATGGAATTTGTTCTATCACTTTTTGTAGTTCTAGGAGTATGGATTCGTCTGGATGTGGAAGATATATACTGCAAATGTTGATTTTGAAATGATGAAGTACTGACACTGCAACCGCTACTAAATTTGTGTTTATCGGAATTTCTTTGGACTCGGCAGTAGATTTCACAAAGATACCTACACCACCGCTAGCTATCTGCTGCACCTGTCTTTATTTAGTGTAAGATGTATAGTTTTTTAAATTTACTTTATTATTAGAAAGTCGCGTTTCTTGTAAACATATTACTAAAGGTGAAAATTCATTGATTAGTATTTTTAAGTTTTCGATATGGCTGTAGAAGCCATTTAAATCCCATTGAACTATGAATTTGTTATTGAATAGGGTTACAGTCGCTTTCTTCCTCAGTAACAGAAGAGTAGTTGTCTGTTCCATTTATCTTTTTTAAAATCCTTGAAATGTTGTTTTTAAGGCGTCGGTCGTTTGCGTTTGCGTGCACCATTTGTAATTCAGCGTCCTTCAAGGTCATTAGTATAATCCTTTGCTATTGTTTCAGGCAATTTGGAGCCTATAGAATTTGTAATATAGTCACATAGTTCTGTATATTTTAGTGGGTAAGGAGTAGTGGCTGACGATAAAATGGCTTCTATAGGTTTCATTGAGGTTTCGATGTTAAATGGTTTTTTTATTCTTTTAGGTGCAGATTGCTTTGGAGCTGGAAGTATTATTTTTTGATTTTCTGACTCTATTATTTCAGGAGATGTTGAAATTTGTCTTTTGATAGAAGTATGTGCTAATATGTTGGTAGTATTAGATGATGATTCAGATAGGTTTTGTGAGTTGGAGGAGGTACTTGGTGGTGGGCTGGTTATAGAAGTAGGAGGAGTATTGGATTGATGAGCAGTTGGAGACTCTGATGTAATGGATTTTTGATTTATTGGATAATTTTCTGTTTCAGAAATAATTAACATTCATAGGTTGAGATACCTGGTCAAGATTTTGTTCATTAATTGATTCAGTAGTGCAGTTTTCATCTTTATGCCCTGTGGTATTACATTTAGAGCAATTTAGACCATCTAAGGAAAGATAAATTCTGTAAGAGGTATTGTCGTGAGATATTAGAAGTGAATTTGGGATAGAATTATTAATTGTTGGAGCAACAAATACTTGACGCCTAAAGCTCAATATATGACTGTATTCAGATTCAGGCATGCCAACTTTTAAAAATGTTATTTTAGACACTGCAGTAAGCTCCAATTTTTTGAGCTCTTCTTCGATTATAGTATTTGGAATACTGGGACAAACACCTGATATCACTAGTCGGCTTGCAGGAGTAATTAATCTCCTGATCTCTATGTCGTTTCCTTGTATTGAAACGGATTTGTGATTATGTAGTAAATTTTCTACGATTGTGGTGTTACTAAGATAGATGCACACTCGGTTGTTTGAGATTCTGGACGCAAAGATGATATTTTTTGGTTGTACTAAAGTTCCTATCGCTGTTATGTATTCATGTATTTTTATGTCTGGTACAGATGACAAAACGACTGCTTGTTGCTTGGAGGGGAAGTTAAAGTTGGTTACGGCGTTGGAATAAGTTATTGTTGAAGATGTTGAAGAGGTAGTTGGTGTTGATAGTGATTTGGTGCTTGCTGTATGAGTTAAATTATTGCTATCCATTTTTAATTTTTGCTTTCTTCATTTGAAGGAAATTTTACCGACTTAATGTAATTAAGCCGGTTATTCGGCGTTTTTATTTTAAATAAAAATGGATTTTCTGTTGGTTAGGTTTCAGCAATATTCTTTAAGAAATGGTTTGATGTGGTCGAAATGAAAATTGTACTTACAATTTTTCTTCTCTGTACTTAGAAACCACTTTAAACTTCACTCTTATTACAAACTTGTTTTCTAATTATTGGTATAAACCAACAAAAAACACGTTTAATCGGAGCTGAAATGTATCGATACTTTTATAACGAGTTCCAGGGCCGGAGTCCTGTTTTATCTTTGTTTCCTAATTTATAGGGCCATATTAAAATTTCATTTTGGTTTTCTTCTTTCACTATTTTTGCTTTGGAATCGCCCATTAAGATTAAATACTCTGAATTGTGTGTCATCGATGCTTCATTAATTTGTTGGTAGAATTGCTCTACTTCCTCATCTTCGTTATCTGATGTCGGGGCATAGGTCTGAATAGTTTTACATGTCTAAGTTGATTAATTTGAATGTCTATTGATATTACTCTTTTAGATATAGCATTATACATGCTTATACTGTGTGATCTTAGATGCCACTTTTTTATTAATAAGTAAGCCTTCGCCGTCTACTGCTTGATTTTCATCTCCTTTAAATAATAGTTGGTGGCCACTTTTTAGTTTGATTTATTGCTCTTCTTTTCGTTGTACTTCTGCCAGTCCTATACTTTATTTTCTTGATTTGTTCGTTTAATTCTAGCATCTTTTCTTCCGAACTTAGTGTGCATATGTTGAATGTAGCTATCAATCACTCAGTTGTGTGATGTTTTTGTGGATGTTTCTTATCGATTTTCTGTCCCCTCAGAATCCATGGGACTGCTTGAACTTTCAGTGCGAGATTCTGAGACACTATCTACTCTCCTGAGGTAATTTCCCTCCTACCCACTGGTAAACCAGGTCGGGCATTCCCCTATTCGCCACCTAGTGACGCGTTGTCTACAGTTGTTCTACTCTCCGTATCCCGGTCCTTTCTCTGTTATTCTTAAACCACGAGGCTTGTTTCCTACTAATTCAATATACAAAATTGTCTTAGTGTTATCTAAAATAATAATTATCTATTAATTTTTCGTCGAGTTACCCTAGTTTAAAAAAAGAATTGAGGTTCTACGTTTTCTAGAACCGAAGATATTGCAAATTTTTCAGCGCGCTCCAATTTGAAGTTTCAACGTCAAAATCTACCAAACTCCAAGTTTCTTCCCACCACCGTGCATCGGCAGAGTATTGCATACTAATCAATTGGTTAATAAAATAGGTATGCATTGACAATCTGCGAAAGCTAACTTGTAATCTATTGGTCGTAAACTGTGTTTTTTTTGTTATATGCAAGAATCCTTTGTTAAATAACTGTAGAGTCATACTCTAGGCAGCAAGAAGCGTTTAAACTGTTGATATCTGAGATAAACATAACAATGGGTGCGTTCGGACGACCATATCGGCTGGCTGTCAGCAGAAATCGGCTGAGTGGTTGCATCCAGCCGTGATAGGGAAAGCTTAGTAAATCTCTCAGCTGCTGACTTCCAGCGGTGACGTCTGACAGCTACTGCTGGCTCAGCTGTCCAGCCGCTATGGTCGTCCGAACGCACCCAATAACTCCGTAACTCAGCGTTTCTCATCCTTTTACCATTTGCGACCCAATTTTCCCCCGCGGTGAAAATTATTTTCACCGCGCCCCCCCCCCCTTTGTACAATAACAATATATATCATATGCCATAACAATGTATCAAAATTCAACCGATTCGGAACAGATTGTCTCTTTTCGCGGGAAGTTCCGAGTTATTTTGAACATTCTCGATCGTCTGCCTGCATCTCCGTCTTCTCAGTTCTGACTCTGACCTTTGTCTTAGTCTTAGTCGCGTCAGTTCAGTCAGTCCTTCTGTAACTGTTAAATTTATTGTGGATGTGTACATATTATGTTCTAGTTACACCCTGTTTCGGTCAACTTTTCTGTGCAGAACAAGCCCAAGGAAGTCACTAATTTACATTAAATTTGTTGATAATTAGTATTAATTAGTATTAATATAGTATTAATTAGTATTAATTTAGTATTCAATGCTCTTTAGTTATAGCTCATTGTCAGTGTTCATGGGTATTTTATTTTGTCAGAATTTTGTTTTGCTTTGCTTTTAGTAAATTAGTCAATGTTTTTTTTTATACTCACGCCCCCCCATTACTAAAAGCGCGCCCCCTAGGGAATCACTGCCGTAACTAATAAACTGATATATTTTCTTTATTAATACCACGAGGTTGGTCGCTATTGAAATATTTTACTGTATTATTAAAATCATAATTTGTTTATCTTTATTATTTTCAATGACCATTTTAGTAGTTTAGTATCTTTTGTGGTCAGTACTAATATAAAATATTTTTTTAGCAAAATTTGTGGATTATAAACTTCGTGCCGGAAATAAAGAGGCTACCGAAGAAGAATTAGAAAAACTATTAGATAAAATAATGGTTATATTCCGTTTTATTCAAGGCAAAGATGTGTTTGAAGCGTTTTATAAAAAGGACCTAGCGAAGAGGTTATTGGTGGGTAAATCAGCCAGTGTTGATGCTGAGAAGAGCATGTTAAGCAAGCTCAAACAGGAGTGTGGAGGTGGATTCACGTCAAAACTTGAAGGCATGTTTAAAGATATGGAATTAAGTAAAGATATTAATGTTGCGTTTAAACAGCATCTGAGTGTGAACAGTAGAAATTTGGCACCTATTGACATGTCGGTGAGCATTCTCACCATGGGCTACTGGCCCAGTTATCAAGCAATGGAAGTCAGTCTTCCATACCACATGGTGAAGTTTCAAGATGTATTTAAAGACTTTTATCTCAGCAAACACAGTGGAAGAAAACTTCAGTTCCAGCCAACATTAGGACACTGTGTATTAAAGGCAAGCTTTAAAGGTGGAAAAAAAGAATTGGTTGTATCTCTTTTTCAAACAGTAGTTATTCTGTTATTTAATGATTATGATGAACTGAGTTTGGAGGACATAAGAGCAGCTACTAATATAGAAGATGGAGAGCTACGGAGAACATTGCAATCTTTAGCATGTGGAAAAGCTAGAGTCCTGAATAAAATCCCCAAAGGGAGGGATATTGAAGACAGTGATAAATTTAGATTCAATAATGATTTTACCAATAAGCTGTATAGAATTAAAATCAATCAAATACAAATGAAGGAAACTGTAAGTACATTATTTTTATTTTATTATATTGTCTTAAATTAATTTTTGGACATTAACCGCATTGTAAAGAAAGTTTTCTGGTCAAAATGTTCGATACTGGCCAAGCGAATAAGGAAAATTAAAATAAAAGGTTAATGCAGTTGGATCTGTAGTTGAAGCGGTAAGTATTAAACTGAAATTACCAGCTTAAGCCCAGAAACGAAGTAGGAGGTAAGAAAACATTACCTTATTACAATTGGTAACAAGAGTCACTGAATAAAAAACTGACCATTGGAGACAAACCAAGATAAGACGGATAAAAAACATTTGAGTGAAGTATTACGAAATGAGTGTTGTAAAATTTGTTTGGTAAGGTTATTTCTGATGGAGGTGGTGCCACATGACATCACAAACAACTACCTAGTTTAGGGACAAAAATCGGCCCGAAGTGCTAGGTTTTGAAATTGTCAATTTTTTAACATCCCATTTATTTACAATCTGTAATAATGATTACAATAATAGGCGAAGCCATAAAGCACTAAAATCGGCCTTACCTCCGAAAAAAAAAACGACAAGACGGATCTTAATAATTATTTTTGCATTCGATTCGTGAATGCGCCAGGAAACTTTGTGACCCCGAGCCATGATATAATATTGAAAAACTGCGTACAAAAAATGCATTCTTAAAGTGCATCTCAAACAGACAATAAAAAAATTCAGAACTCGTCAATTATCGGCGGAAATGAGTTCAATTTCAAAACGAATATGACGTCGTAAGTGATCTCCGGAGTGCCTGGTGCCCAGGGTACCTACTGTTTACCTCGTCATTAAAATTCATTAAAAAGTTAGTCAAAAATCATTACTCGGGGTGTTTTAGGGCCACTAAGGACGAATATGACATGGGAAGTGATCTACGGTGTACCTGGTGCCCAGGGTACCTACTGTTTACCTCGTCTTGTGGAGTTTTCTGCAAAAAAAATAGTCAAAAATCATTATTTGGGGGGTTTTTGGGGTCCCTAACGACGAATATGACATTGGAAGTGATCTCCGGAATATCTGGTGCCCAGCCCAGATAGCAATATAAACTTGTTTCAAACTTGCAACAAGTTTGATACATCAAACATGAAAGCTTGCTGCAGGTTTGCCATGGCAACTTTGCAAACTTGCAGCAAGTTTAAATCAAACTTGCTAGTTGGAGTGTGACAAACTTGCATGAAGTTTAGAAGACCGATATGTGAAAGAATTGCGTATGTAAGAATAAATAATAAACCATTCAATATATCACTATTAAACCTATACGCACCTACAGAAACAAGCAATACAGACGATAAAGACAATTTTTATGATAAGATAGAAGAAGAGATGGAAAAAAATACCCAAAGAAGATGTTATAATTATACTAGGAGACCTTAATGGCGAGATTGGAAAATAAGATTTTTTATAGGAAATTGCAGGAAAACACACCGTACACATAAACACTAATGATAATGGTCTAAGACTATGTAACCTAGCAACAAGAACAAACATGATAATAAGCTCAACAAAATTTGAACACCCTAAAATGCATAAAGTAACAGAGAGGTCACCAGATCAGAAAACGTATAGCCAAATTGATCACATACTAATAAACAAAAGAAAACAATCTTCAATGAAGGACGTGAGAACATTCAGAGGTGCGTGTGCGGATTCAGACCACTATATGGTCACAGCCACCATAAGACAAAAAGTTAAAATCCAAACTAAACAGAAAAATCAACAAAAAATGGAATGTCAATAAATTGCAGAATGCAGATATTAGAAAAAAATATGAAGAAGAAATAACAGTGCAAATAAGCGAGAAATATAAAGCAGATGACATCAAATCAGAATGGGACATGATCAAAAAGTCAATAGAAGAAGCTGCAAAAAAGCAGGTAGGCAAACACCAGAAGAAAACAAAAAACGAATGGTATAACAACGAATGTAAAGAGCTAACAGCACAAAAGGTGCAAGCAAGAATTAAATGGCTGAGAACGGATAAAGAGGAAGACAGAGAAAGTTATGAAAAATTAAGAAAGGACGCTAAGAAAATTATAAGACAAAATAAAAGAAGATGGGCAGATGAAAAGATGCAAGAAATAGAACAGGAAAGAACAAATAGAAACACGAAACATTTCTATAAAAATATTAAAGAACAAACCAAAAAATACAAAGGTAAAACAAACGGAATAAAAAATAAAGAGGGAATAGTCATTGTAGAAGACAATGAATATAGGCAGGTATGGGCAGATCACTACAGAGAACTCTTGACGGAGGAATACAATGGAGAAGAAATGCACGAAGAAGAGGAAACGGTGGACGAAGAAGCAGACGAAATACACATTGAAGTCTCGAAAGAGCCAACAATAGATGAACTCGAGGAAGTAATACAGAAGAGCAAAAATGGAAAAGCTCCAGGAAAAGACGAAATTAACATGGAACTTATAAAATATGGAGGAAAGGACAGAGGACTGGGAGATAGGGCAGGTAATAACAATACATAAAAAGGGAGACCAACAAATTTGTGAAAATTATAGAGGAATAACACTACTAAGCACAACATATAAAATATTGACTTCAATAATAAGAAAAAGATTGTCAAAGATCACGAAGAAGAGAGTGGGACAGTACCAATGTGGATTCGCAGAAGGAAGATCAACAATAGATGCTATACACACAATAAAACAAATAATGGAAAAAGCAAATGAATACAAACTGCAATTAGAAATGCTATTCATCGATTTCAAACAAGCATTTGATTCGATTAAGAGAAAACAACTAATGATTGCCCTGGAAAAATTAAAAATCCCACATAAACTCAGAAAATTAATAAATATGACAATGAGAACTACCAAAATTAGCATAAAGACGCAAAGAGGCGAGACAGATGAATTCATTATAAATAAAGGAGTGAAACAAGGGGATGTCTTATCCACGACACTGTTTAATCTAGCTTTAGAATATGTACTACGAAATATAAACAAAGGAAACCTAAGAACAAGAGGTGGACAAATAATCGCATATGCAGACGACATTGTTATTATTGCCAAAAATAGAAACATAATGAAAGAAATGCTAGAAGAAATAAAAGAGAAAGGGGAGACAATGGGACTCAGATTAAATGAAGAAAAGACGAAAATATTAAGACTAGGGAAACCAGCAATAAAAGGAAAAACCAAAATAGGAAATTCAGAGTTTGAAGATGTAGAACATTTCAAATACCTAGGAGTGACAATAAGCAAAACGGGTGAAAGAATACCAGAAATAAAGGAAAAATATTGGCAGCGAATAAAGCTTATTTTGCAAATAAAACACTACTTAAAAGCAAAATACTGTCTATTAAAACCAAGATGAGAATGTATAACACCATAATTAGACCAATATTATTATACGCAGCAGAAACAATGACGATGACTAAAAAAGATGAAGAAAACTTAAGAATAGTGGAGAGAAAGATCATGAGAACCATACTGGGACCAATCAGAACAGAGCAAAATGAATATCGAAGCCGAACAAATGCAGAGATTAAGAAAGTACTAAAAGAAGATATCGTAACCAAAATAAAGCAATGCAGAGTTAGATGGTTAGGTCACATCTGGCGGGCAGGAGATGAAGCAGTGACATATGCTATGATAGAATGGAATCCAGGAGGAAGAAAGAAAAGAGGAAGACCAAGATCAAAGTGGTTGCAAGAAGTTGAAGAAGACTTAAAACACGCAGGAGTCAGAGAATGTCGGGGAAAAACTAGAGATAGGAAAAAATGGAGAGAAATCGTTAAGAAGATAAAATAAGCAAAAGGGACTGATCCTCCTAAGAAATAGGATCTAGAAAGCTTTCACGACTTAGCCCCATATCGGGGTGTACAGTCACTATATATATATATATATATATATATATATATATATATATATATATATATATATATATATATATATATATATATATATATATATATATAAGCAAAATCATTGGCTAATACTCGTAAAGTGAATGTGAATTTAGTTGGAAATATATAAAATGATGAAGGGTCATCATTCCATACATTTCTGTGCAACTATATACACCGGTGTTTCGGCCTATTTGGGCCTCGTAAGTATAGTGTAGCAAGTTAAAAAAGTTGTTTGTTAACTTGTAAAAGGATTACTACAGGAGCAAGGTTACCATTTTTGGTCAGATTGTTAGAAGACCCGCAGTCGCAAGGCTACAACTAACATTGCCATGGTTATTATATAATAATGGTAACCTTGCTCCTGTAGTAATCCTTTTACAAGTTAACAAACAACTTTTTTAACTTGCTACACTATACTCACGAGGCCCAAATAGGCCGAAACACCGGTGTATATAGTTGCACAGAAATGTATGGAATGATGACCCTTCATCATTTTATATATTTCCAACTAAATTCACATTCACTTTACGAGTATTAGCCAATGATTTTGCTTATTTATTTTTATATTTGTACTTGATTATCTAACATCATTTTATATATATATATATATATATATATATATATATATATATATATATATATATATATATATATATATATATATATATATAAAATGATGTTAGATAATCAAGTACAAATATAAAAATAAATAAGCAAAATCATTGGCTAATACTCGTAAAGTGAATGTGAATTTAGTTGGAAATATATAAAATGATGAAGGGTCATCATTCCATACATTTCTGTGCAACTATATACACCGGTGTTTCGGCCTATTTGGGCCTCGTGAGTATAGTGTAGCAAGTTAAAAAAGTTGTTTGTTAACTTGTAAAAGGATTACTACAGGAGCAAGGTTACCATTATTATATAATAACCATGGCAATGTTAGTTGTAGCCTTGCGACTGCGGGTCTTCTAACAATCTGACCAAAAATGGTAACCTTGCTCCTGTAGTAATCCTTTTACAAGTTAACAAACAACTTTTTTAACTTGCTACACTATACTTACGAGGCCCAAATAGGCCGAAACACCGGTGTATATAGTTGCACAGAAATGTATGGAATGATGACCCTTCATCATTTTATATATTTCCAACTAAATTCACATTCACTTTACGAGTATTAGCCAATGATTTTGCTTATATATATATATATATATATATATATATATATATATATATATATATATATATATAGTGACTGTACACCCCGATATGGGGCTAAGTCGTGAAAGCTTTCTAGATCCTATTTCTTAGGAGGATCAGTCCCTTTTGCTTATTTTATCTTCTTAACGATTTCTCTCCATTTTTTCCTATCTCTAGTTTTTCCCCGACATTCTCTGACTCCTGCGTGTTTTAAGTCTTCTTCAACTTCTTGCAACCACTTTGATCTTGGTCTTCCTCTTTTCTTTCTTCCTCCTGGATTCCATTCTATCATAGCATATGTCACTGCTTCATCTCCTGCCCGCCAGATGTGACCTAACCATCTAACTCTGCATTGCTTTATTTTGGTTACGATATCTTCTTTTAGTACTTTCTTAATCTCTGCATTTGTTCGGCTTCGATATTCATTTTGCTCTGTTCTGATTGGTCCCAGTATGGTTCTCATGATCTTTCTCTCCACTATTCTTAAGTTTTCTTCATCTTTTTTAGTCATCGTCATTGTTTCTGCTGCGTATAATAATATTGGTCTAATTATGGTGTTATACATTCTCATCTTGGTTTTAATAGACAGTATTTTGCTTTTAAGTAGTGTTTTATTTGCAAAATAAGCTTTATTCGCTGCCAATATTTTTCCTTTATTTCTGGTATTCTTTCACCCGTTTTGCTTATTGTCACTCCTAGGTATTTGAAATGTTCTACATCTTCAAACTCTGAATTTCCTATTTTGGTTTTTCCTTTTATTGCTGGTTTCCCTAGTCTTAATATTTTCGTCTTTTCTTCATTTAATCTGAGTCCCATTGTCTCCCCTTTCTCTTTTATTTCTTCTAGCATTTCTTTCATTATGTTTCTATTTTTGGCAATAATAACAATGTCGTCTGCATATGCGATTATTTGTCCACCTCTTGTTCTTAGGTTTCCTTTGTTTATATTTCGTAGTACATATTCTAAAGCTAGATTAAACAGTGTCGTGGATAAGACATCCCCTTGTTTCACTCCTTTATTTATAATGAATTCATCTGTCTCGCCTCTTTGCGTCTTTATGCTAATTTTGGTAGTTCTCATTGTCATATTTATTAATTTTCTGAGTTTATGTGGGATTTTTAATTTTTCCAGGGCAATCATTAGTTGTTTTCTCTTAATCGAATCAAATGCTTGTTTGAAATCGATGAATAGCATTTCTAATTGCAGTTTGTATTCATTTGCTTTTTCCATTATTTGTTTTATTGTGTGTATAGCATCTATTGTTGATCTTCCTTCTGCGAATCCACATTGGTACTGTCCCACTCTCTTCTTCGTGATCTTTGACAATCTTTTTCTTATTATTGAAGTCAATATTTTATATGTTGTGCTTAGTAGTGTTATTCCTCTATAATTTTCACAAATTTGTTGGTCTCCCTTTTTATGTATTGTTATTACCTGCCCTATCTCCCAGTCCTCTGTCCTTTCCTCCATATTTTATAAGTTCCATGTTAATTTCGTCTTTTCCTGGAGCTTTTCCATTTTTGCTCTTCTGTATTACTTCCTCGAGTTCATCTATTGTTGGCTCTTTCGAGACTTCAATGTGTATTTCGTCTGCTTCTTCGTCCACCGTTTCCTCTTCTTCGTGCATTTCTTCTCCATTGTATTCCTCCGTCAAGAGTTCTCTGTAGTGATCTGCCCATACCTGCCTATATTCATTGTCTTCTACAATGACTATTCCCTCTTTATTTTTTATTCCGTTTGTTTTACCTTTGTATTTTTTGGTTTGTTCTTTAATATTTTTATAGAAATGTTTCGTGTTTCTATTTGTTCTTTCCTGTTCTATTTCTTGCATCTTTTCATCTGCCCATCTTCTTTTATTTTGTCTTATAATTTTCTTAGCGTCCTTTCTTAATTTTTCATAACTTTCTCTGTCTTCCTCTTTATCCGTTCTCAGCCATTTAATTCTTGCTTGCACCTTTTGTGCTGTTAGCTCTTTACATTCGTTGTTATACCATTCGTTTTTTGTTTTCTTCTGGTGTTTGCCTACCTGCTTTTTTGCAGCTTCTTCTATTGACTTTTTGATCATGTCCCATTCTGATTTGATGTCATCTGCTTTATATTTCTCGCTTATTTGCACTGTTATTTCTTCTTCATATTTTTTTCTAATATCTGCATTCTGCAATTTATTGACATTCCATTTTTTGTTGATTTTTCTGTTTAGTTTGGATTTTAACTTTTTGTCTTATGGTGGCTGTGACCATATAGTGGTCTGAATCCGCACACGCACCTCTGAATGTTCTCACGTCCTTCATTGAAGATTGTTTTCTTTTGTTTATTAGTATGTGATCAATTTGGCTATACGTTTTCTGATCTGGTGACCTCTCTGTTACTTTATGCATTTTAGTCAGATTGTTAGAAGACCCGCAGTCGCAAGGCTACAACTAACATTGCCATGGTTATTATATAATAATGGTAACCTTGCTCCTGTAGTAATCCTTTTACAAGTTAACAAACAACTTTTTTAACTTGCTACACTATACTCACGAGGCCCAAATAGGCCGAAACACCGGTGTATATAGTTGCACAGAAATGTATGGAATGATGACCCTTCATCATTTTATATATTTCCAACTAAATTCACATTCACTTTACGAGTATTAGCCAATGATTTTGCTTATTTATTTTTATATTTGTACTTGATTATCTAACATCATTTTATATATATATATATATATATATATATACAGTATGTCCCTGTAAGTTGTATCCATATGGAAAACTTTTTTATTATTAATTTTACGAAAAAAAGTTATTCTTTATAAAAAGCTCTGCATGGTCCAAAACCTAAGATTTAACCATCAAATATCAAATTTTTTGAATATTATACGAGGTGTGTCAAAAAGTTTGAATTTCACTCAAGAGTAAAGTAGCTTTATTTTTCACAATATTGAAAATTGCTATTATGAAAAGTTGTTTGGAATTGAAAACTGTATTCTAGTATGCAATTACATCCTTCTAATTGAAAAATTTTTTTTTGAAAAATTATGGATAACTAACATTATTTTCAGTTATTTTAATTCAGATAACTCTTTTATTGTTAATTTTACGAAAAAAAGTGATTCTTAATAAAACGTTATACATGGTCTAAAATCTAAAATACAACCATCTTATGTCAAATTTTATACGAGGTATGTCAAAAATATGAATTTCGCTCAAGAGTAAAATACGTTTATTTTTCACAATATCGAAAATTGTTATTATGAAAAGTTATTTAGAATTAAAAACTATGTTTCAGTATGTAATTACATCCTTCTAATTGAAATATTCTGAACTATAAAGGTACTTTACTTTTGATCTAAATTTATCTTTTTTGACATACCTCGTATAAAATTGATAAAATTTGATATAAGATAGTTGTATTGTAAGTTTTAGACCATCCAGAACTTTTTATTAAGAATCACTTTTTTTCGTAAAATTAATAATAAGAGTTATCAGAATTGAAATAACTGAAAAAATAATGATAGTTATCCATAATTTTTCAAAAATTTTTTTTTTCAATTAGAAGGATGTAATTGCATATTAGAATATAGTTTTTAATTCCACACAACTTTTCATAATAGCAATTTTCAATATTACGAAAAATAAAGCTACTTTACTCTTGAGTGAAATTCAAACTTTTTGACATACCGCGTTGAATAATTTTGGTTTTGAGAAAAACCATTATTTTGACGACGTTTCGGCAAGATCTCACTTGCCATTGTCAAGTCAGTAAGTTCCCCTTCTCGCTGCTGCTGGAAGTAGACTGAATGTTTATTCACGATACCGTAACTTATATAGTTGATCCTGATGCTGCTGCTGCTTGCCCTGCGCGAACTCTGGCTCTTGTTATTGGTCCGGTGTAGGTTGCAGTCGTCGGCGGGATGTTACGCGTGGATGTTGCGGCCTGATTTATTTTGGTCTTTTTCTTCAGTACCGTTTTCCATGTTGTAGGAAGCCGTTGCGCATCATCTCTTTGGTTTAAGCCGTTGGGATTTCTTTCAATTTCTATCGATTCTCTGATTTCCCGTTTTCTTTTTACTTCGATGTTAGCTAACATCGTTGTTTGGTTCAGGTTTATTGTGTGTCCTGTATTTGCGACATGTTGAGCCAGGGATGACGTGGTTTCTCCCCTTTCGATAGCATTTCGGTGTTCTTCTCGTCTTACCTGGATTCTTCGGTTGGTCTGTCCAATGTACGACTTTCCACAATCCCCACACGGAATCTCGTATACACCTTGGCTTTGTAACGATATTTTGGTCTTTGGTGTTGGTAAAATAGTTGAGATCTTTCTGTCCGTATTAAATATCGTTTCTATGTTGTGTTTTCTCAGCACTCTCCCTATTTTCTCTGTCGTACCCTTCACATATGGCAGAATGGTTTTGCCGGTCGGTTTATTGTCTTCTGTAGGGTCCTTATCTCTTCTTCGAGCATTTTGAGCTTTTTCGATGTTGTATGTTGAGAAGCCGTTTTTTCTTAACGCTGTTTTCACGTTATGCATTTCCTCATTTTGATGTTCTTGGTCTGTCAGTCTTTCGGATCTTGTAATCAAGGTTTTGATGACTGAATGCAATTGTGCAGGATGGTGGTGTGAAGCAGCATTTAGATATCTATCGGTATGTGTCGGTTTCCGATGCACTGTATGGCCTATGTGTCCGTCTTGTTTCTTTATTATTAACACATCTAAGAATGGAATTTGATCGTTTTTTTCCAGTTCCATGTTAAACTGAATTTTATGGTGGATATTGTTGATGTGTTCTAAAAAAGCCTTTAGTTTTTCTTCTCCGTGGGTCCAGATGATAAAAGTGTCATCCACGTATCTAAGCCACAGTTTGGGTTTGTATTCAGCTGTTTCTATTGCCCGCTGTTCTATTTCCTTCATAAACAAGTTCGCTATTACTGGTGACAGTGGGGAACCCATCGGTGCTCCCTCAACTTGTTTATATCTTTGTTCCTTATAGATGAAATAAGTGTTATTTAAACAGTGTTTAGTTAGGTTTAGTGTATCCGGTGATATTGGATACTTTTTGCTTATGATGTCCAGTGATTCATCTATAGGAACATTCGTGAAAAGTGAGACAACATCAAAGCTGACTAGTAAATGTCCCGGCTCAAGAATCTTTTATACGCTCGATGAAGTGGTTCGCGTTCTTGACGTAAGAATCCGCTTCTTCCGCGTATGGTTGCAGCTGTTGGGCCAGAAATTTCGCCAGCGGTTGTAAGGGAGATCCGATGGAGCTCACAATTGGTCGCAGTGGTAATCCTGCCTTGTGTACCTTGGGTAGGCCGTAAAATTTTGGGCATCTAGATGACTTCTCTCTAGGTATGAGATGGACCTGTTGTTCTTTATTGATATTTGAGGCTTTGATCTTGGCTTTTGTTATTTTCTCTAGATAGGTTGTCGGGTCTGACGAGATGCTTTGATATGTTGTATCATTTAAGATGTCGTTTATTTTTGTTTCGTAGTCTTGAATATTCATCACTACCGTAGCGTTGCCTTTGTCAGCTGGAAGCACGATGATTTCTTTATTGTTCTTCAAATTATGTAAGGCTTCTTTCTCTTCCTGTGTTAAATTTCTTTTTGGTGGTTTAGCTGTTCTTAATATTTTTGATACGTCTTGGCGTATGATCTCGGCTGTTTCTGCTGGGAGATTAGTAATTGTAGTCTCTACCTCAGTAATGATGTTTTCTACGGGAATGTATGTAGGTGCAACAGCAAAATTAAAACCTTTTTCAAGAACACTATTCGTGGCTTCATCCAGTGTCAGATTTGAAAAGTTATATACTAAATTGTTTGTTTCTATTTGTGGATTTTCTTTCTTTTTTGGCCGCTGTTGTAGTAACAAATTTTCAAACTTTTTAATTTGTTTGGTCTTAGTGAGATCAGCATCTATTTCTGCTCGAAAGTTTGTCAGTTGTTCAAAGAAATTCCATAACGTTGGATGGATTGTGTTACTTAGTTTAAGATGCAGCTGTAATGATTCTGCATTCATTTTGTCGATGTCTCGTCTGGTATCATGGATTGTCTCTCTAATAAGCGCCAGGCTTGCTCTTCTTAAGATGTTTTTAGTTTTATAGTTGTTTTTGTGAAAAGTGAGCTTCATACAAGTTGGTATAATGCTTTCGTCACGGCAGCGTTCTAAAAACGTAAGGTTGCATAACAACGTCCTTCGTTTCGATCGTAGTTTTTCGTATCTTCTGATGTCTGGTAGAATTTCCTCCCCGTAGAGGTTAATTATGTTACACTTGAAGTTTCCGCGGGAGCTGTATGTGCTTTCTGTTGTTTTCCGGGTTTGACTCCGCGTTGAATAATTTTGGTTTTGAGAAAAACCATTATTTTGACGACGTTTCGGCAAGATCTCACTTGCCATTGTCAAGTCAGGTAGTTCCGCTTCTCGCTGCTGCTGGAAGTAGACTGAATGTTTATTCACGATACCGTAACTTATATAGTTGATCCTGATGCTGCTGCTGCTTGCCCTGCGCGAACTCTGGCTCTTGTTATTGGTCCGGTGTAGGTTGCAGTCGTCGGCGGGATGTTACGCGTGGATGTTGCGGCCTGATTTATTTTGGTCTTTTTCTTCAGTACCGTTTTCCATGTTGTAGGAAGCCGTTGCGCATCATCTCTTTGGTTTAAGCCGTTGGGATTTCTTTCAATTTCTATCGATTCTCTGATTTCCCGTTTTCTTTTTACTTCGATGTTAGCTAACATCGTTGTTTGGTTCAGATTTATTGTGTGTCCTGTATTTGCGACATGTTGAGCCAGGGATGACGTGGTTTCTCCCCTTTCGATAGCATTTCGGTGTTCTTCTCGTCTTATCTGGATTCTTCGGTTGGTCTGTCCAATGTACGACTTTCCACAATCCCCACACGGAATCTCGTATACACCTTGCCTTTCTAACGATATTTTGGTCTTTCGTGTTGGTAAAATAGTTGAGATCTTTCTGTCCGTATTAAATATCGTTTCTATGTTGTGTTTTCTCAGCACTCTCCCTATTTTCTCTGTCGTACCCTTCACATATGGCAGAATGGTTTTGCCGATCGGTTTATTGTCTTCTGTAGGGTCCTTATCTCTTCTTCGAGCATTTTGAGCTTTTTCGATGTTGTATGTTGAGAAGCCGTTTTTTCTTAACGTTGTTTTCACGTTATGCATTTCCTCATTTTGATGTTCTTAGTCTGTCAGTCTTTCGGATCTTGTAATCAAGGTTTTGATGTTTTTCAGCAATTGTTTTTCAGGTGGGACTCAATATTTTGACACAATAGAAATGTGTTGTTGTCGAGAGAAAATCATTTTTTGTTGCACATATTAATAACGATTTTATCTCAAAACAAGGCGGGTATGTTATTGTGTTTCAATTTATCAATCAAAGATAGAATAAAAATTTAATTTTTTTTTTATATAACGCGGGCACATAAATTTGATACACCCTGTATATTTGTTTGTAAATATTTATTAGAAGTTAGATTTCACGTAGTAGGTTTCTCCTTGATGAGTTTTTCCCTTAAGACTTAAAGACATTTGTAAATAAAAGTGAAGTGAAAGTTATTTAGGATTATTATTTTAAACCGATTGTTTATTACGGGAAAGGTAGAAGCCATAGGTAATTAGTTCTTAGAAAATTAAGGTAAAGAAAGTTTGGAATTTTAATCTCTTTTTGTTTAACCCCGAGTAAATTTTGTAGAATTTCCCGAAAGTAATTATTATGATGGTAGGAATATTTTTGAAAGTATGAGTGGGTGTTTCGCATGAAAAAAAGAATGGTGAGAGAGAAATGTTTCTGATTGGCTTGGCAATTTGGAATGGGGAAAGTTTTGTTTGAATGTTGAGACAGTTTGGAAAAGAAAAAATCATTGTGTTACCGGCATCCGAAAGGAGCAGTCAAAAGTTTTCGTGAGTAGTTCGGAAGCAAATTTAAATTGGATAAGTTAGAAGTATTCAATTCTCCTAATTTTGACACAGTTGGTAAAAATGCTTCAACTATCAATCAAAAAAGTTTTGGCTTACTTCATCAAAATATACAATGTGTATCAACAAGCATTGAAAGACTAGAGTTCTTCCTGCAATGCGAAGGTCTACATACTGTATGTGTCTGTTTAACTGAGCACTGGAAATCTAAAGAACAACTAGAACTACACCATATAAATGGATTTTCTCTGGCTTCATCTTTCTGCCGTGACCAAGGGGAACATAGAGGGTCTTCAATCTATGTGAAAGAGGGTGTGGTTTGGAAGGAACGTTCTAATATATGTTCTCAATCGAAGTGAGTGCTGTTGAAATAGACTATTGCCTTTTTAATTGTGTTGTGTTGTGTATTTATCTGCCTGGACGTGGCTCTATTGATGTTTTTATGTCAAAACTGGATCTAATACTTGATGTACTAGTCTCCGAAGGTAAGGCTATAATATTAACAGGTGACTTCAATATAGATTTCAAATCAAATTCACCAAGTAAGCAGAACTTGGTAAATGTTTTAGATTCTTATGGCTTAACCGTAACTGTGAATGATTATACAAGAGTAACTGCAACTAGTAAAACTCAAATTGATTATATTGCTACAAACATAAATCACCAACAAAAAACAATGGTTGTGGAAGGTTTTATCTCTGATCATCGTGTGCAATTGTTCCAATGTAGCATTAACACAGACAATGATGCCTATATATTCATCCGTTCATATAGTGAAAGGAACATAAATCGTTTTGTTCAAACCCTTGAGTCAACAAATTGGTCAGAGGTATTTAATACAATTTGTGCTGAGGATAAATCATTAGCTTTTTTAAATACTATCCAAAATTATTTTCGACTACTATTTTCCACTACTTAAATGTGAACCTAAAAAATGTACACGTTCGAATTGGTTTACGCAGGAACTGTACAATTTAAAGCGGCCTTTAGACACAGCGATAAATCAAACAACTTATCAAGGTCAATCGAGTTGTTGCAACTTATCATTGTGTGTAAACGGTGCATCGCACGACTTATCAAAGTTGGAGTTGGGTTGAAGTTGGTATCGGATTGAATCAACTTGGATTGAATCGTCGTGTCTAAACGGTACAGCGATTTATCATTGGAGTTGGGTTGCATCAATTTAGGAGAATCTTACCGAATTAGAATTTATTTACATATCCAATTAAATGTACCGATTAGATCCGTTATAGTAATATATATAATAATTATATAAGTATATAGATCCAATAAAAGTTAATAACAGAAATTGTAGCCAACTTTGAGATTCACATTTCAAAATTAATTAGAATGTTACAGAGGGTGTTCGATAACATAGTGACAGACCTAACTTATGTTTTTTTAATGGAACACCCTGTATTTTATTTTATATTCAAAATCTTCTTAACTTCGCCATTACAAATGTATAATGGATTGTTATGTTATACAGGGTATTTTACAAAGTTATAACCAATTTTATACGAAAATTGTAATAAGTTAACTTATTGTATAAATAAAAATAAGCACAAAAGCAATGGATTATTGATGCTATAATTTTTTATTTATTATCAAAATTTTCATAAATTCTTCTTCTTCTTCTTCTTCTTTTTGTATAGACATGACTCTGTTTTTTCAATGTGCCTCTAGTAAGTTGTCAATCGTTTTCATGGTCTTACCACTGATCGTCTGCCTATTGGGAAACCGTCTCTCGCTGTCCTGACTACTCTGTTGTCATTCGGCTTATGTGGTCAGTCCATTCTATTCTTCTGTTTTTTACCCTGTCTTCTGTCGTATATCTGCACTTCCAGCTCTGTCCCATAGAGTCTCACCATCGATTTTTCGAAGGGTTTTCATCTCCGCTGTTTCGAGCAATCTTTTTGTCCTCTCTATGTCGGGTCGTGTTTCTACCGCGTATGTCATTATTGTTCTGATGACTGTTTTGTAAATTCTGCCTTTCATATCTTTTCCGATATTTTTATTTCTCCATATTGTGTCATTCAGGCAACCTGAATTCAGGCAAATCTTTCATTCTGCGTTTAAATTTCTCAAAAATACTTATTAGTTTTCTCAGGATTCCAAAGTTCTACGTTCTACAGTGTGGCAAAACCAAATGGAATAACTTCATTATTTCGTAAACCTACGACTAAAAAATCCGGAAACAGGTCAATTTTTATTTTTAAATTATGATTTTGTGGCATTTACATACTAGTGACGTCATCCATCTCGAAGCTGAAATAAAAAATATACATGTGGACCAATGTAAAAAAGGTCATTTCATTGTTGTCTTCTTACCGGCGTGAGAAATACAAAATAAGATTTACTATTTTATTTGGACATAAGCCACAATTCGAGTTTGAAATGAGTTTACTTGACGTTTCGACTTTCACTTCGGAAATCGTTATCAATATAAAAAAAACATTCATAAATTAAAAATTTAACTTTGTTTCTGGTGAAGCAACGCAGTTGGACCAAGCAGAATATTATAATTGTCACCGGAAAGCGAAAAAGGTAACGCACAACTTGAAAGAACTTATATATTTCTAACTTTGTTTCTGGTGAAGCAACGCAGTTGGAACAAGCAGATATATTATAATTGTGTCACCGGAAAGCGAAAAAGGTAACGCACAACTTGGAAAAGCCTATAGTTTTCTAACTTCGTTTCTGGTGAAGCAACGGAGTTGGAACAAGCAGATATATTATAATTGTGTCAACGGAAAGCGAAAAAGGTAACGCACAACTTGGAAGAACCTATAGATTTCCAACTTGGTTTCTGGTGAAGTAACGCAGTTGGAACAAGCAGATATATTTTAATTGTGTCACCGGAAAGCGAAAAAGGTAACGAATGACTTGGAAGAGCCTATAGTTTTCTAACTTCGTTTCTGGTGAAGCAACGCAGTTGGAACAATCAGATATATTATAACTGTGTCACCGGAAAGCGAAAAAGGTAGTCCCTGAAAACTATAGGTTCTTCCAAGTTGTGCGTTACCTTTTTCGCTTACCGGTGACACAATTATAATACCGGGTGTCCACTTATATTTTCCTCCATTTTAACTGCCTGTAACTTCTAAACGGTTCATGATAGAAATATGCGGTTTTCGCTGAAATGTTTTATTTTAGTAAAAGTTTTGTCTGAATGGATTGAATTTTTTATATCGCTTTCAAATACGAAATAAAAAATGGCGGATTTTTGAAAAAACTTTGTTGACTTTTTTTTAATGGAACACCCAGTATATTTTTTTTGTCATTCACTTATCCAGCGATATAAAGTTTTTCAAAATCGGTTGTCAAATCACTGAGTAATTAATTTTTAAAATGAGGGGTGCAACGTGGATATCACATACCTAAATAACATAACTGAGCAAAATGATATTATGTTATGCGATTTCCACATTGCATCTCCAATTTTAAAAATTAATTGCTCAGTCATTTCGCAACCGATTTTAAAATTTTTTATATCGCTGGATAGGTAAATGACCGTTTTTTCAAGACACAAAAAAATATACTGGGTGTTTTAATAAAAAAAGTCAACAACTTTTTTTTTTCAAAAATCCGCCCTTTTTTATTTAAAAGCGATATAAAAAATGGTCATTTAGCTAAAAACTTGAAAAAACGGTCATTTATCTATCCAGCGATATAAAATTTTTTAAAATCGGTTGTCAAATGACTGAGCAATTAATTTTTAAAATGAGAGATGCAATGTGGAAATCACATAACTTGCTTAGTAATGTTATTTAGGTATGTGATATCCACGTTGCACCTCTCATTTTAAAAATTAATTACTCAGTGATTTGACAACCGATTATGAAAGACTTTATATCGCTAGATAGGTGAATGACCTTTCTTTCAATTTACAAAAGAATATACTGGGTGTTCCATTAAAAAAAGTCAACAAAGTTTTTTTCAAAAATCCGCCCTTTTTTATTTCGTATTTGAAAGCGATATAAAAAATTCCATCCATTCAGACAAAACTTTTACTAAAATAAAACATTTCAGTGAAAACCGCATATTTCTATCTTAAGCCGTTTAGAAGTTATAGGCAGTTAAAATGGGGGAAAATATAAGTGGACACCCGGTATATCTGCTTGTTCCAACTCCGTTGCTTCACCAGAAGCGAAGTTAGAAAACTATAGGGTCTTCCAAGTTGTGAGTTACCTTTTTCACTTTCTGTTGACACAATTATAATATATCTGCTTGTTCCAACCCTGTTGCTTCACCAGAAGCGAAGTTAGAAAACTATAGGCTCTTCCAAGTTGTGCGTTACATTTTTTGCTTCCCGGTGACACAATTATAATATATCTGCTTGTTCCAACTCCGTTTCTTCACCAGAAGCGAAGTTAGAAAACTATAGGCTCTTCCAAGTTGTGAGGTACCTTTTTCGCTTTCCGGTGACACAATTATAATATATCTGCTTGTTCCAACTCCGTTGCTTCACCAGAAGCGAAGTTAGAAAACTATAGGGTCTTCCAAGTTGTGAGTTACCTTTTTCACTTTCCGTTGACACAATTATAATATATCTGCTTGTTCCAACCCTGTTGCTTCACCAGAAGCGAAGTTAGAAATCTATACGTTCTTCCAAGTTGTGCGTTACATTTTTTGCTTCCTGGTGACACAATTATAATATATCTGCTTGTTCCAACTCCGTTTCTTCACCAGAAGCGAAGTTAGAAAACTATAGGCTCTTCCAAGTTGTAAGGTACCTTTTTCGCTTTCCGGTGACACAATTATAATATATCTGTTTGTTCCAACTGTGTTGCTTCACCAGAAATGAAGCTAGAAATCTATAGGTTCCTTCAAGTTGTGCGTTACCTTTTTCGCTTTCCGGTGACAATTATAATATTATATCTGCTTTTTCCAACTGTGTTGCTTCACCAGAAACAAAGTTAAATTTTTAATTTATGAATGTTTTTTTTTATATTTTCAACTAAGGCGCGCCAAAACCAACACACCACTCGCAAACCTGTCCAAATACGTATTGCGAACCATCAAAGCTTTTGTTGAAAAACCGACAGAAGTTAGACTGTGGTGCGCCGTGTGCGTGCCGTTTGTGCGCCACTTGAAAATACGTACTAATCTGACGAACATGCTGCGCGCGAGCGGCTCACACACCGAGCAGAGCGCATAGAACTCATAGAAAGAACTAAACTCTCGTCTCGCGTAACTACCAGCTTCCACTCTGGTTTAGCACTTCTTTGCTCGTTGCTCGTACTCTTTCTTCGCTCCACTCTGAACGTGCATTTCTTTGCTCTTTGCTTGTGCTATTTGCTCGCACTCTTTCTTCGCTCCACTCTGAACGTACGCATAGGTAATGTTGTATACAAATTAAAGTACGGTAATGGTACTTTTTATTAGTGATATAAAATACAGGGTATCCCATTTAAATTTTACTGAAAAAATAATGTAGTTAAGTTTTAACTCACCCTTTATTAGATATAAAGTAAATTAGCAATATCAATCATTTTTTAAAATTTTGACAATAAATAAAAAAATATGGCATTAATAAACCATTGCCGTTGTGCTTATTTTTATTTATACAGTGAGTTGAACTTGTTACGATTTTCATATAAAATTGGTTATAACTTTGTAAATACCCTGTATAACATACCCAACCTTTATATTTTGAAAGTAACAGGATCTATTTGTTTAGGATGAAAACTAGTTATAATTCATTGAAGGGTCTAAAAGGGTCTAATGTACACAATGGTCCACTCTTCAACTTGTTGTGGTCAACTTATCGCAGCGTGTAAACAGCATTGCAATCATCAACAAATCACAGCAACTTGTCATCACAACTAGTTGCACAACTTATCGCCGTGTTTAAACGCCCCTTAAGGGATCAGCTAAAACTTTTAGAAACGATCTGTCAGCAAAATATTAAACTTAGGCCAGTCCTTCATTTAACAAAGACAGAATATTCAATTAAATTAAAAGCAGCAAAAAGTAGTCACTTCATGAGACAGTTAAACGAATCATCAAATAAAATAAAATGTATTTGGCATTTAGTAAACTTAACAGTCGGGAAACAAAACAACTCAAAAGTACCTAGTGATAATAATAATAATTTAGCAGACAAATTTAACCACCATTTTGTTGAAATGGCTCCAAAGTTCCTTGCCGCTTTGGATCCTACTAAAATAGGTGGGTTTACATCAGCATCGAAAAACCGTAATAGTTGTTCTATGTTTTTATATCCAACTAACCCACAGGAAATAACTAGTATAGTCGGAAGTTTTAAATCCAAACACAGTTGTGGTTTTGATCAGATTTCCCCTAAGTTATTAAAACAATGCATTCACGCTCTCGCAGATCCACTGACGGATATTTGTAATGCCTCTTTTCAACAAGCAATATTTCCTAGTATGTTTAAACTATCTATTGTAATTCCTTTATTCAAAAGTGGTGATAAAGATGACCTTAACTACCGTCCCATAAGTCTCTTATCTGTGTTTTCAAAGATAATTGAAACTCTGGTTTATACTAGAATAAACGCATTCCTAAAAAAGCATAGTGTCTTGCATAATTTTCAACATGGTTTTACATCTTCTAAGTCTACAACTACAGCTCTTGCAAATTTCGTCAGCTTAGTGTTGGATGCTTTGGACAGACGAGGGAAGGCATGTGGTTTATTTCTCGATTTGTCCAAGGCTTTTGATACTTTGGATCATAATTTGTTGCTAACAAAACTTGAGGGGATTGGTATTCGTGGTGTAGTTCTAAAATGGTTTACTTCCTACCTAGAAAATAGAAGACAAAAAGTAAAGATAACATCTAATGGACTTTTAAACGAATCAAACACATTGGATATCCATTATGGTGTCCCTCAGGGTAGTGTATTGGGTCCTCTACTTTTTATAGTATATATTAATGATATAGCTTTGGTAACTAATTCACTGAGTGGAGTTAACATCATCAGTTATGCGGATGATACCAACATTCTACTCACAGCAACATCCGATCAAAATTTGCAAAATAAAACTACACAGATACTATCCACCATCAACAGTTATTTCTTATCCAACAAACTAGTTTTAAATGAAGAGAAATCAAAGTATATGATTTTCACGTCAAATAATTTATTAAACCATCAAGCCACTATACAAGCAGCAATAGATAAAACAGACTGCACGAAGTTGCTGGGGGTCCTGTTAGACAGTAATTTTAAATGGTCAAACCACATTTCTAATTTAAAATCCAGATTAAGTCGCGCATGTTATGCATTGAGAATTCTTTCACATCTCTTTAGTACATCAATATTAAAAACAGTATACTTGCCCATTTTTACTCAATAGCCAAATATGGCATTGAAGTCTGGGGTTGTACCTCTGAATTAGAGCAGATATTCGTACTTCAGAAAAGAGCTATTAGGATAATGTATAAAATGAAATTTAGAGATTCTTGTAGAGGCATCTTTAGACAAAACAATATTCTTACAATTCCTGGTCTGTATATATTTTCGTGTATAATGTATTTACATTGCAAAATTTATGAATTGAATAAATTTCACTTTAACCATGTTTATTCAACAAGATTCAGAGACAATCACTTTATGCTTCCACAACATCGTTCTGTTTTGTTGGAAGGTAGCACACATTATGCAGCCATAAGTTTCTCTAACAAATTGCCAATAGATATACGAATGAATTTACATCAGCCAAACTTTCGGAGGTGTGTACATCAATACATTTGTGAGCTAGAGCCATATTCTAAAAATAACTTTTAAGTATGTTTTGTCGTATTTATTAATTTATATACTTTTGTATGTCTGTAACTTTGACTTGTCTCATACATGTACTTTGTACAATGTCGCATGTGATGAATAAATTTGACTTGACTTGACTTGACTTGACAAGTACTAGTGTTTTGTTTTGATAGTGAGAGTAGCTGAAAAGTGGAACGAGAGACAAATCAAATAAATACCTCTTTGATTCTGTAAAGTCCAAGAGAGTAAGTTACAAGAATTATCATTATTAAAATTATTTGTGACACCAAGTAAAAAAGATACTTTTGTCTCAGGAGATTATTGTTGAGAGAAAGAGAGGAGAGAGTTTTGGAGTTTATTGAACGAGTACTGTCAAAAAAGAGGCCTGTCTTGTGTTTTTGGAGAAATAGTTGCTGGTATCCTGCTCGATTGTTTGCTGAGAAAGGAGAGGGCTTTGATTGGTAGCCTAACATAATCAACAAGGAGGAGCTGTTTGGGTCAAGAGGAGACATCATTGTGTGTGAATCAAAAAGGTCAGTCAATAACCTATGTGATAGATTTTTTTTATAATCAGAAGTTAATTTTTTTACGTAAAAGCATATGAATTTAAGATTCCAACATTTCAAAAATTTAATAGGAAGTATAAGTAATTTTGCGAATACCAAATTTGTTTGGTTAGCTGGGTTTATTAAGGGTATCAAGAACAAAGCGATTAATATTTGTTTGAATTAGATTAATTTATATGGTAAAAGTTTCTTTTGGACAGTTATGCCCACAGGATTTAATTGATAAATTTATAGAGCATTGCTTTTGATAATAAAGATATTTGTATGTGTTTATTTATGATTTTTCTATTTATTTCCTTTTCCTATTTTATCCCGATAAGGATCAACTAAGAGATACTGAAGCCACGAGAAAGGATAAGTATAACCTAAGAGAATTTAATTAAATTTTTTTTGACAAAAGGCACCCTGAGATTTTTTCTTAATATTTTTATGTATGATTTGCGTTAATTAAATAATTGATCAAATAAATAATAATTAATATAAAAGTAATAGAAAGCAGATCATAACAATATATATATGTACTTTGATATTGGATTGATCATTAACTTTTGATTTAAACCAGACCACTTAACTAACTCTGGTTTTTTGTTGTTTGTAGCATTTAATTTTACTTTAACCGAGACCTGAAGATGCTGTGCAAAGTGTAGACAGCTAAACCGGTCTCAGTTGTAAATTTAATTGTTTGTGAGAACGTCTCTCTTTTCTTTACTACACACTTTTTAGAATCGTCATTGGAATAATAGTCATTATTAGTAGTAGTGAATAACTACATTGCAGATTTGATACGCATCTAAAAAGACAAACAGTTCATGGAACTCCATCTTAAAGTGCCCTCTCTTCAATGGAGGTTGGTTACTACAATTGGAAACCCTTGTATGTCTTCAGCTGTTCTTATTATCTGTTCAAAATTTAGCCCTGTCCATTGTCGGATGTTTCTTAACTTGATAATCTTTTCCTTCCTAGTGCTCTCTTTCCCTCGATCTTTCTTTTCACTATTAGTTGAGCATATTGGTACTTATTATCAGTATGTGGCCTAGATATGATGTTTTTCTAACTTTCACTGTGTTGAAAAGTTCTCGATCTTTGCTTATTCTATGCAGCACTTCTTCGTTTGATGTATCATCCGATATCCATGAAATTTTGAGGATGATCCGGTAGATCCACATTTCAAAGGCCTTCAATTTATTTACGATTGATGTTTTAAGGGTCCACGTTTCAACTGCATATAGAAGAGTCAACCAGACTATCATTTAGATAAACGTAGTCGAATTTCGAGTTTTATTCGAGAAGCACATAGCAGTCTTTTGATTTTTTCGAACAATTTTCTGACCTGTTCTATTCTCGATCTTACTTCTATCAGGATTTAGGCTGCTATCGATTTAACACTCCAGGTACTTCTATTGACTTGTTCTAAAATGTGCCCGTTTATTGTGCAAGGTTGAGGAGGTACATTCTGGTTTTTTCGAATTGACATGACTTTAGTTTCCCTAATGTTTATTTTCATATCGAATTGCTCACAGATTGAGTTGGTCTTGTCGATGAGTCGTTGTAGACCCAAGTCGGAATCCGAACTGAACTTCTCTCGTTCCCGCTCTGAATAAAAAACTGATGGTCTCCGATGACTGTTTCGAACTTTTTGTAGATTCGGTTATGTACGACTTTTAATAGGACTTTTTCTGCGTGACTCATGCTTATCAGATGGAACTCGATGAATATTGATTCTAGCCAGTTTTGGGGCATTTTCCTGTATAACCTCCATATATCCTCTATGAACATCATCCATGTTCATGGAGCATCTAATATTACATTCGATAATAGTGGAAAATATTAGCTTAGATTGGGGAGATATTTTACACATTGTGTTTTAAAGATATTTTTTTTAGTCTGAGGAGCAAAAGGCGACTGAAGAAAGAGTGTATCAAGATAGACAATACCAAATTGATGCTGCTATTGTGCGCATTATGAAGATGAGGAAAACACTCAGCCATAATTTGCTCATCAGTGAATTATATCTGCAACTCAAATTTCCTGTTAAGGTAAGCTATACTAAAATTGACCTTCGTTAGCTCTTGAATATATGTATATAGTATATTCTTTCCACTTTTAAAAATTCATTGAATATTTTTAGCTATTAACAATGTTGTTGGTCATTATAGAAGAATCTCTTTTAACTAGTGACTCTATAAACAATTCTGCCAGGGTTTAATTAGGGAATGAAATATTAAGAATTGGTATATAGAAATTTATAGATTTTAATGACTATGTATTTTTATGTGCTCATAAAATATAGTAGATAAAGGGTACCCCCCATTAAGATAGGCAAAATGCTATCACTCCCAGAATTCAATTTTTTTATTTTTTTACGTTCTATGCAATTAAAAAATGAGATTACGCGGATTTTTAGCTCGCCACCCCCCTTACCCCTCCCCCCACAGCCAAAAACATAGATTTTTAGATTTAATTCATTTAGTTGGGTTGCAATTGATTTAAAAATTTCAAAAAATTCACACGTGTAGCTGAGGCTTTTACAAAACATGTTCATTTTTTATGGACCCGTAGGTCGAGTGTACATAACCTCATTTTTTTTTTATTTTTTTAAAGCTCATAACTTCTTTTAGAGCTGGCTGCAGGTCCAATTTTTTTGCATTCTGTGTATTTTATCAAAAACTATCTGATTTTTTTCAGATTTTTCCGTCAACTGCGCCATCTTGAAAAATGCGGAAAACTGTCTTTTAGGGGGTTTTTTGGTGATTTTCTCCATTTTATAGACTTCAAAATAGATCAACTTAAGGTTTTTTTAATAGATTATATATACTTTGAAATAACTGATATTTTAGGATATTCAAAAATTGGGCAAAACACCTTTAAACCCCCCAAAATCATGTTTTTTCAAGTTATGTAAGGGTTTTTGCGCGTTGAGTATTTTTTGAAATCGATACAGCCTTAATATATTTTTTTCATTTTTTTACGTTATATGTAAATAAAAAATACGACTCATCGCATTTTTAGCCCATGGCCCCCTCCCCCTGTCCCCACAAAAACGTCAATTTTTCTACAAACATCAAATGAATGGTACCTCTCTCTCGCGGACGGCCCCCTCAATACCTGCTTAGTTAATTATTAAAAATAATAGCTTAGTAATAAAATAATGACAAAAATTTCTCCAGGCTCTTCTAGGGGGGGCTTTAGACTTGTGATTTGCTCACTTTCTAACTTTCATAATAATAATTTTTAATCGAGTTATTAAGCCTTAAAATGGCCATTTTCTCGTTTTTCAAATTTTAAATCACGTATAACTCGACAAAAGTCAATTTTAAAGAAAAATCACAAGAGACCTTTTTTGCTCAGATTGATCCAGAGAATCTAAAACAAATTTATCCGAAGTCAAAAATTGATTTTTTTAATTTGTATAAAAAATTGTTTAAACAATTTTCTGACTGCGGTACTGCCTGGCAACTTGTGGATTTGTTATAAGGGCCTGTTTTTGAGTAATTTGTGCAAAAGAAACGAGTCGGAATAATTTACCAAACGGCGGCGAACATACAGCCTGCACTATACTTCGTTTCAGACTGCGTGGATTAATCCTAAAGCCTAAAAGATTCGGCCTAATTAATCCTAATCCTAAAGCAAAAGATAGAAAAAGCTTGCCAATAAACTTATATGTAAACATTTCCTTTTTATGGTGTTCTATGTGGCAGTAAACGTGAAGCAAAATGATATTATAGGCAGATATATATATATATATATATATATATATATATATATATATATATATATATATATATATATATATATATATATATATATATATAAAATATAGGAAATAATAAATAAATCAGGAAATAAGCAATAAAAACCCAGGAATTAAACACCAACTATTTATATATATATATATATATATATATATATATATATATATATATATATATATATATATATATATATATATTGCTTATTTCCTGACCGTGAATTTTTAAACAGTTGGTTTTTAATTCCTGGGTTTGCGGTCTGTTATAAATAAAACACTTGATTTTGCTTAGACGTTTCGGCTCTTTGCCATTTTCAATAAGCACTTTTAATTATTAAAACATTACACTGTTAACAAACATATTTTATATACAATACACGTAATATTTTGAAAATTTAAAAAAATGCACATCGTGTTTCTCTAAGATGTTATGAGAGAATGCCAGGCATGGGCATTGGGCATATGGTAAAAGCACTTCACAACGGTTTTGGATGGTGGTCGTAAAACCAAAACGATAATATACAGGAGATCAAGTTACATAATATACGAAAGAAATAAATCTGACTAATGTTTAACTTTTAATAATGGGAGCAAGATTTTTTGTAGTTGTGATCTGAGTATGTAACTCGAAATATGAATACTGAGGTGCGTATTTTTTTTTTGTATTTTATATGGAACAGAGGCTTGAACGCTAAAACAAGGATATTCATTAATGATAGAACATTATAATAGAACAGAGTATTTGATATGTGGGCATATAGAAGATTTTTAAAAATAACCTTGGTTCAAAAGATTAAGAGACAACCACGTTTTGTAACCGAATGAAATAAAGAAAAATGAGATATTAAATACAATTAAAATAAGAAATTTACATTATTTGGAAACATGTTATGAGAAATGAGATATGTGTTTATGTAGATCGTTATATAGGAAAAGATACTGGACAGAAGAAGCTTAGGACGCTGACATATATCCTGGCTAAACAAAATTGATGTAATGATACAAACTGCAACTCTGTTGAGTTGCTATAAGAGGTAGCACGTAACAAAAAAAATAAAAATGCCGTATTTAAAGTGTTTACCAATGGTGTGCTTACAACCACACTTAATTTATCAAATTGTGATATATATTGGAGAGATCTTTAATATCAGTTTTATTATTGATACAATTTTGGTCTTTCTTTATGTGGATCATCTCCAATATACATCTTTTGTTATAATTTTGCTCTTTTTCCAGAATCTGTACATTTTCAAAATCAAAACTATGGTTATTTTCTACTGAATGTTTGGCTAAGGCTGTGGTAGTTATTTTGTTTGTTTGTACACTATGTTTGTGTGCAACAATCCTTCTGTGTAGATATTGATGTGTTTGCCCAATATAAATTGTAAAGACTGCAATTCAACATATATTGGGCAAACACATCAATATCTACACAGAAGGATTGTTGCACACAAACATAATGTACAAACAAACAAAATAACTACCACAGCCTTAGCCAAACATTCAGTAGAAAATAACCATAGTTTTGATTTTGAAAATGTACAGATTCTGGAAAAAGAGCAAAATTATAACAAAAGATGTATATTGGAGATGATCCACATAAAGAAAGACCAAAATTGTATCAATAATAAAACTGATATTAAAGATCTCTCCAATATATATCACAATTTGATAAATTAAGTGTGGTTGTAAGCACACCATTGGTAAACACTTTAAATACGGCATTTTTATTTTTTTTGTTACGTGCTACCTCTTATAGCAACTCCACAGAGTTGCAGTTTGTATCATTACATCAATTTTGTTTAGCCAGGATATATGTCAGCGTCCTAAGCTTCTTCTGTCCAGTATCTTTTCCTATATAACGATCTACATAAACACATATCTCATTTCTCATAACATGTTTCCAAATAATGTAAATTTCTTATTTTAATTGTATTTAATATCTCATTTTTCTTTATTTCATTCGGTTACAAAACGTGGTTGTCTCTTAATCTTTTGAACCAAGGTTATTTTTAAAAATCTTCTATATGCCCACATATCAAATACTCTGTTCTATTATAATGTTCTATCATTAATGAATATCCTTGTTTTAGCGTTCAAGCCTCTGTTCCATATAAAATACAAAAAAAAATACGCACCTCAGTATTCATATTTCGAGTTACATACTCAGATCACAACTACAAAAAATCTTGCTCCCATTATTAAAAGTTAAACATTAGTCAGATTTATTTCTTTCGTATATTATGTAACTTGATCTCCTGTATATTATCGTTTTGGTTTTACGACCACCATCCAAAACCGTTGTGAAGTGCTTTTACCATATGCCCAATGCCCATGCCTGGCATTCTCTCATAACATCTTAGAGAAACACGATGTGCATTTTTTTAAATTTTCAAAATATTACGTGTATTGTATATAAAATATGTTTGTTAACAGTGTAATGTTTTAATAATTAAAAGTGCTTATTGAAAATGGCAAAGAGCCGAAACGTCTAAGCAAAATCAAGTGTTTTATTTATAACAGACCGCAAACCCAGGAATTAAAAACCAACTGTTTATATATATATATATATATATATATATATATATATATATATATATATATATATATATAGTGATTTTTTGAATAACGGCAATTCGGTCAGATGAAATAAAACTCTATTTGTTCTAGGTCTCAATATTTCGTCACTATTTGGTGACTTTTTCAGGAGAAAACTGTAAATTTATTAAGATTAGATATGGACAAAAGACAAAACATTTCATTACTTACAACTATAAGAGTGATAATTTAAATTCGTTTAACATATTATATTGAACATTGACTTGAGAAATGACTGATGTTATTTTGACATATATTTCGGAGTTATGGTAACTGCAATATATTTTATGTTAATAGAATATTGTCTAATATTGAAAAAAAATTTTTTTTTTTTTTTTTTAGTGAATACGTCAAAGTAAACAAGAGAAAGTATTTGCGAAATTTTAAGGTGGAAAGGTAATAGTAGACAAATGAAAAAGGACTTGAAGTATTTTAAATTGACTATAAAATGTAATCGATGGTACGTAATGAGTTAGTGTAAGACTGGTATTCAGAACTTGAATAAAAATAAGGTAGATTCATTGTTAGTAGATTAATTGAGTAATTTGTTTGTATTTTTTAAATTTTGGGAAAGAATGTTATGAATTACTTAGAATATTACAGTAGATATTACTCAAATGGTTAGTGTCAGTCTTATAATTAATTGATTCTGGAGTTTTGTTAATATGTACCATCTCAAGGAAGAGTCGTTTTTTATAGTTGTCAACTTGTTCCAAAATTTTTACATTATTAAAATCAAATTTATGTCCTGTATTTAAGTGGTGATCTACTAAGGCACAATAGTTTTTTTTGATGTTGCAGTCACTTTTATGTTGAGTGACGCGTTGCTTAAGCCACTGTTTACTTTGACCAATATAACAACCTTGACATTCAATGCAATTTATTTTGTAAATTATGTTGCCCTTTAATGTATTTGGAGTATTAGCTTTAGTTTTTGAGAACAACATTGAATTTAGAAGTGGATTGTACTTAACTAATTTGATGTTGGGAAAAATTTTAAAAAGTGGGACAATCTGGTCTGTTAGATTTTGGACATAAGGTATTTTTTTGTAAATAACTGGCTGTGGATTATTAATCAAAGGTCTATTAGATGAGTTGGTGTTATAAATAAGTTTTTTTAAAATGTGTTTTGGGTAGCCATTGTTCAAAAACATTTCAAAAAGTTTATTAAGATTGATATCTAAGAAACTTCGATTACAAATTGTCGTTATCCGATTTTTCATGGATATGATTGTGTTAAATTTTTGATTTCTAGGATGATTTGAATAATAATTTATAAATCTGCCGGATGCAGTATCTTTTTGATACCAATCTAATATGATTTTATGTCCAAAATTTAACAGACCAGATTGTCCCACTTTTTAAAATTTTTCCCAACATCAAATTAGTTAAGTACAATCCACTTCTAAATTCAATGTTGTTCTCAAAAACTAAAGCTAATACTCCAAATACATTAAAGGGCAACATAATTTACAAAATAAATTGCATTGAATGTCAAGGTTGTTATATTGGTCAAAGTAAACAGTGGCTTAAGCAACGCGTCACTCAACATAAAAGTGACTGCAACATCAAAAAAAACTGTTGTGCCTTAGTAGATCACCACTTAAATACAGGACATAAATTTGATTTTAATAATGTAAAAATTTTGGAACAAGTTGACAACTATAAAAAACGACTCTTCCTTGAGATGGTACATATTAACAAAACTCCAGAATCAATTAATTATAAGACTGACACTAACCATTTGAGTAATATCTACTGTAATATTCTAAGTAATTCATAACATTCTTTCCCAAAATTTAAAAAATACAAACAAATTACTCAATTAATCTACTAACAATGAATCTACCTTATTTTTATTCAAGTTCTGAATACCAGTCTTACACTAACTCATTACGTACCATCGATTACATTTTATAGTCAATTTAAAATACTTCAAGTCCTTTTTCATTTGTCTACTATTACCTTTCCACCTTAAAATTTCGCAAATACTTTCTCTTGTTTACTTTGACGTATTCACTAAAAAAAAAAAAATTTTTTTTTCAATATTAGACAATATTCTATTAACATAAAATATATTGCAGTTACCATAACTCCGAAATATATGTCAAAATAACATCAGTCATTTCTCAAGTCAATGTTCAATATAATATGTTAAACGAATTTAAATTATCACTCTTATAGTTGTAAGTAGTGAAATGTTTTGTCTTTTGTCCATATCTAATCTTAATAAATTTACAGTTTTCTCCTGAAGAAGTCACCAAATAGTGACGAAATATTGAGACCTAGAACAAATAGAGTTTTATTTCATCTGACCGAATTGCCGTTATTCAAAAAATACGAAAATATTTGTACAAATATATATATATATATATATATATATATATATATATATATATATATATATATATATATATATATATATATACAGCGTGTCTACTTAAGTTGGAAACATATGGGAAACTTTTTTGTTATTCATTTTACGAAAAAAGTTATTCTTTATAAAAAGTTCTGCATGCTCTAAAACCTAAGATTCAATCATCAGATATCAAATTTTGTTAATATTATACGAGGTATGTCAAAAAATATGAACTTCGTTCAAGAGTAAAGTACCTTTATTTCTCTCAATATCGAAAATTCTTATTATGAAAAGTTGTTTGGAAATAAAAACTAAGATCAAATATGCAATTACATGCTTCTAATTGGAAAAAAATATTTTCCAATTTTTTCTCAAATTTATTGATACGAACTTCGTTTTTATTTATTACACATACGATAACTCTTTTATTATTACTTTTACGAAAAAAAGCTATTCTTTATAAAAAGCTCTGTATGTCCTAAGACCGAAGATGCAACCATCAGATATCACATTTTATTAATTTTATACGAGGTATGTCAAAAAATATGAATTTCACTCAAGAGTAAAGTACCTTTATTTTTCATAATATTGAAAACGGTTATTAAAAAAGTTGTTTAGAATTAAAAACTATGTTTCAATATGCAATTACATCTTTCTAATTGAAATATTGTGAAATATAAAGGTACTATAATCTTGAGCGAATTTCATATTTTTTGACACACCTCGTATAAAATTAATAAAAGTTGATATCTCATGGTTGTGTCTTAGATTTTAGACCATGCAAAGCTTTTTATGAAGAATAACTTTTTTTCGTATAATGAATAATAAACGAGTTATCATATTTGTAATAATTAAAAACGATGTTGGGTGTCCATGAATTTGAGAAATTTTTTTATTTTTCTATTAGAAGCATGTAATTGCATATTTAATCTTAGTTTTTAATTCCAAACAACTTTTTATCATAAGAATTTTCGATATTGAGAGAAATAGAGGTAATTTACCCTTGACTGAAATTCATATTTTTTGACATACCTCGTATAATATTGAGAAAATTTGATATCTGATGATTGAATCTTAGGTTTTGGGGCATGCAGAACTTTTTATAAAGAATAACTTTTTTTCGTAAAATTAATAATAACAAAGCTTCCCATATGTTTCCAACTTAAGTAGACACGCTGTATATGAGCAATATTTCTACTTTTCGGTGAATTTTGTGGGGAGGGTCCTCGGATTTTCTTCAAATTTTAGTATGTTATTGGACTTATTGAGAAAACGTCATCCTGAGAGTTACAGCCCCAGGGGCCTTAGAGCCCTAGATAGGGCCCGTCAAAGACCCAAAAAAGGTCGTTTTTAGCCTATATTTGACAGGCTGTATATCGACTCCCAGTTAACCGATTTTAACTCACCAAACGTTATTTTCTTTATAATTTTAAGTAGTTTTATCAGTGACAATTTCAAGTCTCTAATTAATAACCTTGATTTTTGGGACCATTTTAAGTAACGCTAAAAATTTCAAAAAATTGCTATTTTCAAAAATTTGTTAAAAATCTAATTTTAATCCGATTTTCTTTTTCTGGTCGGCGGTTTAAACGTAATAAAAAGGTCTTTAAAACAATATTTCAAGAGTTAAAATCCGTTCGGTAGAAGCGGATATACAACAGATTGAAAATGGACATTTTTGTAAAAATCGCGTTTTTATGGATTTTCAAAGTGCTGACACGTTTTTGGGGTATATATTAAATTGTACCAAAATTTTTTTAGAAGTAGCTTTTTATATAAATAATAACTTCGTATTGGAGATTTTCTTGGCCCGGGCCTCTATCTACCTTATATGACCCTCTAAAAATGAGTATTTTGTTACTCAAATGAGGTGACTTAACAAACAACTTACGGCCTATTTATATCAATCAGAGAGCCTGAAGACTTTAACTATTACGGATTAGAAAAGTAGAGATCACAACCTTTTATTTGAGGGCTCACACAAACTTCTAGGTAGCCTAGAAGTACAGTTATGATATTTCAAAGTCCTAACTAAAATTAAAGTATCAATTCTGTGAACGCTACTTTTATAGACTAAGAGCCGCTATGGGTGAAATTTGTTAACTATTTTAGGCACGATAAGAGGCCATAACTTAAACAATAAAACCTAAAAGAAAACGTATGAACACTATACCGTCACTTTTTAGAAGCACATACCTCGACAGTGGCGCATCAAACTTTCCACTTATGAACGGGATAAATAAATTAAAAGGTACCCTTCCTTACACCCAGAATTCAATTTTGTTAATTTTTTAAAGTTCTACGTTATTAAGAAATAAAACTTTAACACACCACCCCCATCCCCCTTCCCCCACCACCAAAAAATCCAAAAAACTGTTTTTTAGGGGATTTTTGGTGATTTTCCCTATTTTATAGACTTCAAAATAGATTAAATTAATGTTTTTTTATAGGTTATATGTTAATTGAAGTAACTGTGCCCTGTAGAATATTTAAAAATTGGATAAATACGTTGAAACCCCCAAAAAACCCCCTCGAAAAACAATTTTTTGGATTTTTGAAGATGGAGAACCTTACGGAAACTTCTGAAATAAATTAGAAATATAGCATTTGATAAAATACACAAGATTAAAACAAAATAGTCCAACAGCCATCCCCAAAAAAAAGTTTTTCGTTTAAAAGTTTATAAAAATAAAAAAATAATTTTTTTTAGGTTACGTCACTCAACCTACGTGTCTATAAAAAATAGGCATGTTTTGTAAAAGCCACAAGTATGCGTGTGAATTTTTTGAAAGTTTAAAATTGATTACATCCCACCTAAAAAAAATAGAAAACGAGAAATGAACTTTTTGATGGTGGGGGTAGGAAAACAGGGGAGACGGGTTGAAATTACACTGAGTCTTATTTTTGAATTACGTATAACTTTAAAAAATAAAAAAAAAATTCTGGGAGTGAGGGAGGGTACCTTTTAATTTATTTATCCCCTCCATAAGTAGAATGTTTGATGCGCCACTGTCGAGGTGTGTGCCTCTAAAAAGTGACGGCAGAGTGTTCATAGCTTTTCTTTTAGGTTCTACTATTTAAGTTTTAGGCTTTTATCGTGCTTAAAATAATTATCAAATTTCATCTATAGCGGCTCTTAGTCTATAAAAGTAGCGTTCACAGAATTGATACTTTGATTTTAGTTAAGACTTTGAAATATCATAACTGCACTTCTAGGCTACCTAGAAGTTTGTATGACCCCTTAAATAAAAGGTTTTAATCTCTACTTTTATAATCTGTGATAGATAAAGTCTTCAGGCTATCTGATTGATAGAAATAAGCCGTAAGTTGTTTGTTAAGTTGCCTCATTTGAGTAACAAAATACTCATTTTTAGAGGGTTATATAAGGTAGATAGAGGCTCGGGCCAAGAAAATCTCCAATGAAACGTTATTATTTATATAAAAAACTGCCTGTAAAAAAATTTTTGTACAATTTAATATATACCCCAAAACGTGTTAGCACTTTGAAAATCCGTAAAAACCCCATTTTTACAAAAATGTCTATTTTCAATCTGTTTTATCTCCACTTCTACTAAACGGATTTTAACTCACAAAATATCATTTTAAAGCCCTTTTTAATACCTTTAAACTGTGGTCCAGAAAATGAAAATCGGATTAAAATTAGATTTTTGACAAATTTTTGAAAATAGTAATTTTTTGAAATTTTTAGCGTTACTTAAAATGGTCCCAAAATCAGGGTTATTGACTAAAGCCTTGAAATTGTCACTGAAAAAACTACTTAAAATTACAAAGACAATGACGTTTGGTAAGTCAAAATCGGTTAAATGGGAGCCGATATACAGCCTGTCAAATATACGGCAAAAACGACCTTTTTTGGGTATTTGACGGGCCCTATCTAGGGCTCTAAGGCCCCTAGGGATCTGTAGCTCTCAGGATAACGTTTTTTAAATAGGTCCAATAACATACTAAAATTTGAAGAAAATCCGAGGACCCTCCCCACAAAATTCACCGAAAAGTAGAAATATTGCTCATATATATATATATATATATATATATATATATATATGTATATATATATATATATATATATATATATATATATATATATATATATATATATATATATATATATATATATATATATATATATGAAATAAACGAAAAGATTTCTCTGGTGTACAGAAGAAATCTTTTCCGTAGCGGCCGTGACCATGTGAATTCAAAGTCTTGATAAAAGACTATGAAACGACAAAAGATACCTCTTTGTATCACAGATTTGTCTACAAAGCCACGTTATTCGCTACGCATTCCTCAATAACGGAGAAACCGTGATAATATGAAAGAACGGCGATTGCATTTTATTACACTTCGACCACCACCGGTATCCTACACGACGTGTTTCGCAGGTTATGTCAACCGCTCGTCAGGAACACCTAGGTGAGTGGTCGAAGAGGAATAAAATGCATGGGGCCTTCCTGGTAATAATAAAATACCAGACTTCAGTACACTAGGTACGACATCTATATGAAATAAACGAAAAGATTTCTCTGGTGTACAGAAGAAATCTTTTCCGTACGGAAAGAAATTAATCGGAAAGAAATTCGCACGGAAAGAAATTCACAAAACGACAAGAAGTATGATATATTAAAATGTATTTTTCTTAAATTGATTATTCTGTTTTATTTTTGTTTTTTTGTATCCTCCCCAAAAAATATCAAAATGACATAGGTATCTTTACTTTATATAAAAATATTGCAAAAATTTGCAATTATTTTCTTAAATGTAGTTTACTTGAGGACAAACGGAGCAACAGATATACTGAGAAAAAAATTAAACCGAAAAAATTATGTTTTAGTGGGAAGGTTGAGGGTGTAGCGGGCTAAAATTGGACTAAGGCTTATTTTTTAAACACAAAACGAAAAAAAAAATGAAAAAAACATATTTAGGCTGTATTTATCTCAAAAAATATTAGGCCTGGATCTCCCGTACCAAAAAAAGTTGATTAATAGCAAGCTGAAAATTTGTTGATCGTTTAATGGTGTCTAGTTGGACAAACTTTGATGTAGGTATGGGAACACTGGAACAGGAGAAGTTTTAATTGTGAAACGTAATTTTAATTGTGGAACGTGCCATCCTGACAAGTTTATGATTGTGAAAACTAGCAGGTTGTTTTTAAGTTAATTCAATAGCAAACTTTATATAATATATGAAAAAATGTTTGTCCGACAAATATGTTGGGCATTTTAAGTCCGACACGTAGAACATGTCAAATGAAAGGAATTATATTGGTGGTAAATAGCAGTTTGATTTTTGCATGAGAGTTTAATGAAAAGCTAAAAAATTAATTGGAAGTACTGTCCAACAAAATACATGGGACGTTTTCGTAGTCTGACGTTCGAAACTTGTAACCTGTTCAACAATTAAAACTTCCCCTATTCCAGCATTCCCGTACATCAAAAAGTGTCCAACTAGACACTGTTAAGCTATTAACAAATTTTCAGTTTGCTATTAATAAACTTGTTTTTGATACACGGGATCCAGGCCTGTATGAGTAACCGCTGAAAAACTTTTAAAAAATTTGAAAACACAGTTTTTGGGGGGTTTAGAGGTATTTTGCTCAATTTTTGAATATCCCTAAACACTCAGTTATTTCAAATTATACATAACCTATAAAAAACCTTTAGTTAATCTATTTTGAAGTATATAAAATGGAAAAAATCCCTAAAAACCACCGAAAAAAAAAACAGTTTTGCAGATTTTTGAAAATGGCGCACCTTACGAAAAAATGTGAAAAAAAATCAGAAATATAGTTTTAAAAAAAAATACACAAAACACAAAAAAAAATTAGACATGCAGCATCACAAAAAAAAATTATACGTACCTATTAAAAAAACAAAAAAAAAATGAGGTTATGTACACTTGACCTTCGGTTCCATAAAAATAGATATTTTGTAAAAGCCTCACCTGTGCGTGTGAATTTTTTATAATTTATAATTTAATTGCAAACCAACTTAAAAAAAAATAAAATCGAAAAAGTGACTTTTTTGGCTGTGGGGGAGGGGGAAGGTGGTGGTGGGCTAAAATTGCTACGAGTCTTAATTTTTTAACCACAGAACGTAAAAAATAAAAAAAGTGTTTCGCACAATTCTTGAATATCCGAAAATACTCAGTTATTTCAAATTATACATGATATATCAACAAAACCTTGAGTTGATCTATTTTGAAGTCTATAAAATGGAAAAAATCCCCAAAAACCCCCTAAAAAAAAGTTTTCCTGATTTTTCAAGATGGCGCAGTTGAAAAAATCTGAAAAAATCAGATAGCTTTTGATAAAATACACAGTATTAAAAAAAATTGGACCTGCAGCCATCTCCAAAAAAAAGTTATGAGCTTTAAAACAATTTAAAAAAAATTTGAAGTTATGTACACTTGACCTACGGGTCCATAAAAAATGAACATGTTTTGTAAAAGCCTCAGCTACACGTGTGAATTTTTTGAAATTTTTAAATCAATGGCAACCCAACTAAAAAAAATTAAATCTAAAAATCTACGTTTTTGGCTGTGGGGGAGGGGTAAAGGGGGTGGCAAGCTAAAAATCCGCGTAATCTCATTTTTACATAGAACGTAAAAAAATTAAAAAAATTGAATTCTGAGAGTGAGAGCATTTTGCCTATCTTAACGGGGGGTACCCTTTGTATTGAGGTGACCTGGTCTGAACTGTAGTTTGCTGAATTTAGGCTTTATTTCTATTCAGCACCACTTCTTCTTTCAGGACCCTGTACGATTAGCGAATGTTATCGAAAATTTTGGCAATAATAACTTTGTTTACGGCAGATCGAAACCGATTGGCGGATGTTTCTTGATACCACGGTAGATTTCGAAGCCAAGCTGTTCTTCGTCCGGCCGTCTTTTTCTGTATTATGAGGTGTAGAAGGCTGTGTCTATGTAAAAGATTATGACTCTCTGGATGTCTAATTACATGGCCGAAATATTGTAACTTTCTAATTTTTATTGTTTTCGTTACTTCTGTGGTTTTTTTAATTCGGTGTAAAACTATTTCATTTTTTATTCATTCCAACTTGTCCGTAATATTCGTCAAAAGATCCCCATCTCAAAGTGCAGCTCTAGAGAAATGTGGAGAATACGTAGCAGATTATTAATCTGATTTTAAGGTTTAATGTAGTATCTCTCTTAATGAGAATTTTTTTAGTTCAAAGAGGGCGCTTATGGCTTGTTCGATGCATATTCTTATTTCTTTGTTTCTATCGCAGTTTAGACTCTTTCTAACTTTATTCCATACCCTCTGATATTCATTGGTTGTAACGTTTTGCTGATAACCAGTTATATCAAGTTATAGCCCATATTTTGGGGACCTATTGTGTTGTGAAGAGTAGGTCCTAAAACCAAAAAAAGTAAAGTAAAGTTTTCTATTTTAGTGGAGACTTCCCATTTTTAATTTAATTTTCCATTTCCAGCAATCGTTTTTTTAGATTATAGCGTCATCTATCCATAATTCGAAAAAATGTCTCGAATAAAAGTTGCTTATTTTTACGTAAGGAATCCAAATCTGCAATAAAAAATGGGGCTCCCATTTAAGATTTTAAAGTAACCCCCAACCCCACCTCCGTGGGGGGTCGTGTTTGGTGCCATTCGATAGAATTGTCAAAAATATTGTATAAGTGTATTTTTCAGTTTTTCGATCTGATGTTCATTTCGCGAAATATCGCGCGGTCCGTATTTAAAATATTAAATTTGCCCCCACCCCTCTCCGTGGGAAGTCGTGTTTGGTATCATTCGATAGATTTTTCAAAAATATTGAGTGCGTATTTTTACAAATCGGCAGATTTTTGAAATATACACTGTTTTGCCAAGTACTTAACTTACCTTATCTTAATCTGACGATTTCGATTTTTTCTAAGGATTGATTTTTTTCACTCCCCCCCCCCCCTTAACGAACCGAACTCCCCTGCATTAAGAGCCAATATATGGTCGAGGTACATTTTCAGGGTACAAGGTTTCTCCCCATGTAATAATATGACGCGCTCGAGTAACTGCAAAAATTCCCGCTTGGGCTCCCCTACTATACATCTACCTAGATTTTTTTTAAGGAAACAGTAGGTACACAGTACACTTATAAAATATAATATATTCTTCTTCCTTCTTGTATGTAGGCTTTAAAGCCTGTTCCTTCTTAAATATTAGCCTCCTAAATTGTTTAGATTATCGCATAATCTTTTTCTTGGTCTGCCAATACTTCTTCTTTGTCCATTTGGTGACTTATCATGTGCTATTCGTACTATCCTATCCTCTGCCATTCTACTAATGTGTTCGTTCAACTCCTGTTTCCGTTTTGTCACCCATCCATTTATATCTTCTACATTGCATGTTCTTCTTATGTTTTCACTTCTCTCCCTATCCAACAGACTTTTCCCTGATATTCGTCGAAGTATTTTTATCTCTGTTGTTTCTAGTAGTCTAGTAGGTATTAAAAATAATATATAAAACACTATATTGCACAATAAAACAGAACAGAATAAAAACTATGTTAAAGTTATAAAACATTACTTAAAATTAAAAAAACTGAAAATCAAAAAATAAAACATATTTATATTGCGATTTTTTTTAAAACAAATACACTTATTATGATTAAAACCAACGGATATTTCTTATAGAAATTGAACTTTTCTTGCTTTACCTTTGACAAATTCATTAATTAGATTTTCAATATTCAGTTCCCTTAAAAACTCAGATTCTGTAGAAATAACAGCAAGATTTTCTAGCCGCTCCTGACCCATTCTAGATCTTAGTACTTAATTATTAATTAGTTTTAGTTCAGAAAATTATCTCTCGGCTGAAGGTACAGAAATCGGTATAGTTAATAATACACGTAACGCAATAGTAATGTTTGGGAATGCGTGGACTAAATTATTTTTGGCAATTTTTTTTGCTTAAAAAAATATTTAGTTTTGAATTGGATATTTATTTAAAATTGCCGAGTCAAAGGGCGCCTTTAACGCCTTGGCGCCGTCGTGCGCCGCACGACCTTGCCCATATCGACGGCGCGTCCCTGATTGTAGCCTTCTTCGCGGTATCATCGACGAATGAATCGTAGGTAACGACTACGCCATGAAATTATCTTTTGTTTCTCAATTGATATCGACTTTCTACAGCGTTTAGAACTTAAACTAGATATCACACAATAAACGATATAGTGTGCTTCTTGGGCAAATGCTCCGCAGCGTTTACTGTAGCCAAAATAGAGTTAATTGTCGGTGGTCTATTTTCCCGAAAGAATTGGTGCACTATTCTACGGATACCGGTCTTTTCTGTCTCATCCTATTTATTTTCACGAGATGATAAAATTTTACCGGTTTCAGGCTTTTTCTTCGGTTGTTGGAAACCAGCAAGTGATGCATACTCCTGACGCACTTTGTAAATACTCCTTTCGTAAACACCACTTATTTCAGACACAAGCGTTATTATATTTGATAATGAATCATTACCACGGCGATCCAAATGATAGTTCGAAAATTAATGATTATCTGCTTTTCTGAAACACTGAAATGTAGGCCGCGTTTTCGTGAAACAATTACGTGGGCCATTACTAAATTTATCCAAGCTCGTAAAAAATAACAGAACCGACACTATAATCGCAATTTTCAAAGTTACTGCAACTCTACAGATTTTCTATCACTAATTTTATTTTCGCTAATCAGATCACTAATTATGGGAAACGTTATTAAATATGTTTTCTATTCCTAATAAGTAATTATTAACCTATTAAAATCCCATTACTCATTATGGCAGTTTCACATTTTAGAATAAATAAAAAGAAATTGTTTACTATTCATGTAATTCTAAATATCTAATGTGACGGAATTGTTAAGAATCACGGATTGTATGTTGTTCGTACGGTGGCTGCCGTGAAGAGCGGCAAAGTTGTCAAAAAATTCTATTTTAGTTTGTTTTGCCATATCTCTCGTACACTGCATCGCATGTCTGAAATACGCTATAGCTTTATTTTTTTATTTTACTGTAGTGGAGTTTTTTTACGTATTCAATTATATATGTACACATATTAATTTACTATTATTTTTAGCCTGCTGACCTGAAAAAACGCATTGAATCCCTTATCGATAGAGACTATATGGAACGCGATAAGGACAACCCAAACCAATACAACTATGTGGCCTAGGCCAACTTTATTTAGTATTATTCTTTAGGATTAAGTAATAATAGTTTCTACTAAACGTTTCTAAAAGAAAAATATCTAGTCCAGTTTAAATTCTGGCTTATTTTTTGTATTTATTTTTGATTTATCATATTGTATATTTTTGCTACCTCGAATATAAGTAACAAATGCGCTATTGGTAAAATATAATTCTCACTGATCTTATCATTTCAATTTTAATCTGTTCGTATCGTAAATTTTAGGACAACTGTAAGTATTGGAAAGGGATGCTATAAAAATGATAAATCTGCCAATTTTTGTAATCTGACTTGATTCTTAACAGCATTGAAGTACTAGTGGGTATGTTTTGCATATAAAATTTGCTGGAATAAAACATTAAATAGCTTTTAAAGACTTTATTTTTGTTTTTCGAAGTATTATCCACGAATATTAACACAATTTTGCATTTGCTCGACTCAACTCTGGAAGCAACCATCCCTATATAATAATAAAACCGATTGGGGAGTATTCAGGGAAAAATTAGATCATTTAATTACCTTAAATCATCCATTAAAAACTGAAATTGACATAGAAGTAGAGGCAGAAAAGTTGACCAAGATTATACAGGAGGCTTGCTATCCCACACTATGAAACGCGTCAAGGAAAATATGAAACATCTCCTTCACTTGAGGAAACAATGGCAACAAGCTAGGACCACAGAAAACAAGAAAAAATTGAACAAAGCCACCAAAGAATTGAAAGAGCTAATCATAGCAGAACAAAATCAGGGAATCCAGTGTTACCTGGAAAGCCTTACACCTACAGAGGCCACAGATTAGTCGCTGTGGAAAGCAACGATAAAAATAAAAAGGTCTTACTTGCCAAATCCACCAATCAGAAATGATAACACCTGGCCAGAAATGATTAAGAAAAATCTGAAGCTTTTGGCAAATATCTGAAAAAAAGTCTTCATGCCCTTTCCTTCAGAATTATCTGCTGAAGAAGAACACGAAATTACCGACTATCTAAATGTACCCTTCCAAATGGACCTGCCTCATAACAAGTTCACTATTAGAGAAGTCAAACAAACAATTATAGAAGAAATTAACATAAAAAAGCTCCTGGTTTCGATTTGGTATCTGGAAAAATTCTTCAAGAACTATCCGAAAAGTGCTATAGACTTATTACTTACATTTTTAATTCTATACTATGACTAAATTATTTCCCTAGCATCTGGAAAGTTGCCCAGATCGTTATGATAGCCAAGCCCGGGAAGAAAACAGAAGAGTTGTCTTCCTACAGACCGATAAGTCTACTGCCAATTATTTCCAAGGTTTTTGAGAAGCTATATGTTAAAAGGCTAAAAACTATAATAGACGAAAAAAAGATAATTCCAGATCACTAATTCGGATTCCGCAATAAACACGGGACAATAGAACAAGTTCATAGAGTGGTAAATCAAATCAATAAGGACCTGAATAGTAAAAGATATTGTTCAGCAGCTTTCCTCGATATATCTCAGGCTTTCGACAAGGTGTGGCATGAAGGATTGCCAGTTAAACTAAAGAAGCTATTACCCCATCCCCACTTTCAACTTCTAAAATCATACCTGACAGATGTCAGGTATGATTCCATACATATGGACTTAAAGATATTTAAATGCATTAGGTCAGAATCTGATTGTGAGGGTTTGCAGAGAGACTTGGATTCTTTAGTACATTGGTGCCAGGAAAATAATCTTAGATTGAATGCTTCGAAATGCTCATATATTATTTTTTCACGTAATAAGACCACCAGTGATTTTAAATACAAGATAGGAGATGTGGATTTATCTAGGGTTCAGGTAATTAAGGATTTAGGTGTGTTACTGGATAGTAAGCTAAGTTTCGTGGACCATTATGATGCCATTATTGCGCGTGCTAATCGGACATTAGGGTTAGTCATCAGAATGTCATATGATTTTAATAATTTGTTTGTAATTGTGAGATTGTTTTTGAGTTATGTTCGTTCATTACTAGAGTATTGTTCAGTGATTTGGAGTCCAAGTTATGAGAATCACAAATATCGAATTGAATCGATTCAAAATAAATTCGTTAGATATCTGCGGTATAGATTAGGTACTAGAGGAATGCAATTGAATTCCAGTCAGGTCATGCAGATGTTTCATTTGCACCGTCTAGAGGATCGCAGGCGATACTTTGACCTTAATTTCGTATTTAAGGTGTTAAATGGTATTATTGTTGCACCTAGCATTCTGGGTCGAATAGATTTTTATGTTCCAGCTAGGAATTTGAGATGTCCCTTGCTATCCGCTAGATCGTGCAATACACGTCATGCAGAAAATATGCCTTTAAATAGAATTGTTTCTAGTGTAAATGAGTTTCCAAATATAGACTTTATGGGAGTCACACTAAATGCTTTTAAAAGGACTATTTCACGTGAATTATTTTAATTTGATTTTAATTTTTTTTTATGTCGTTAGTTTTATTGTAAGTAATGTAAGTTAACTTGTGTTCAATGTTTAATTTTGACTTTTAATTGTAATTGTAAAATGGAGTTTTCCGTCAATAAATATTAATTTAGTATACCAAATATCATATATTCCTAAATAAAACATGGAAGTGAATATACAGAGCTGCATCCAATAAATTCAGGAGTTTCACAAGGAAGCGTACTTGGACCGATTCTGTACTTATTGGATACTGCAGACGTGCCATCAACACGACTTACCACTGTTGCGACATTTGCTGATGATACAGCCATTTTGGCGTCCCACACTGACCCAACATCAGCCTCTAGGAACCTGCAAACTAGTCTAGACAAGGTCCAAAACTGGCTAAAAAGATGGCGTATGGATTGAAATATATATAAAAGCAAATGGATTGAAATCAACACATGTGACGTTTAGGCCTGGTTGTTTAAACGCTAATCAAGAAGTTGATTATAATTAAGTCCCCTTAACAACCATCAAATAACAACACCCCTCGTTCGTACGTCAATCAGTTGATTGTAATCAATGATGTTAATTATCATTATGATAATTAACATAATTGATTGATTAATTAAATGTTAATTATTAATTAACATAACAATTATTAACATAATTGATTAATAAATCTCATAATTGTAATCAATTATGTTTTCAGCAACCCAAAACAAAGTTGACATTGACAGTTGGTGACAGTAATTAAATATTTGATAATGATCAGTTGATTCCATTTTTGATTAGCTGTTCGAACAACCGGCCCTTACCCTCCACAGAGAAACGTGCCCACCTGTTCAATTTCCACAATCTGGTGATCCAGGTGAATGCACCTGGATCGACGACTGACTTGGACAAAACACATATTCACTAAGCGCAAGCAACTTAGCCTCAAATTAAGAAACATGCTCATCGGTCGCAGATCAAAACTCTCCATAGACAATAAAATATTATACAAAACAATCTTAAAACCTGTGTGGACACGGCATCCAGCTGTGGGGAACTGCTAGCAACTCCAACATATCGATCTTGCAGAGGTTCCAAAATAAAGTACTACGAACTATTGTTGATGCTCCCTACTACGTCAGTAACGAAATCATTCAGCATGCGGCCCAACTAAACGTGCGAGATGCCAATGAAATCGGTAGGCTAAAACGAAAACGTCTACTGCCATCCGATCTATCTATATCACACAGACTTTAGTTTTTTTAAGGCAAATTATTGTAAAATCATACCAACAATGTTTAACTTCGGTTTAGATATATTTAAAAGAGATTATTCATTGGAATAATACTCTTCATGTCATCAGCTTCATTGTCAAAAAAAAACGCTTATTGCCTAATAGGCAGATTGCAGATCGCTCAAGGAGTTAATAAAAAAAAACTCTGGAAGCAATTATTCTTTCTTTTTTGTGGTACAGTCAAAATTGCGTCTTTGAATTATTAATAGACTGTATTTTCCGATGACTGGAATCCGTGGACATCTAATCATTTTTCGACCTTGGAAATATTATTTTTATTTCCTGAAAAATAAAAAAAACGTTGAGACGGGTCGGTACTTCGGGGAGGATAGTTTAATAGTTCGACATTTTGTTAAGTCAAAAATTCGATTGTCTTGCGAACTGAGGTCGGATTTGCATTATCTTGTTGGAGGATGATTCGTCGTTTCAAACAAATGATTTTTGAAAAAGACTAGTTCACAGATTTAACTTAAGAGCAAAATAATTTAATATGATAATTTCATCTCAGAAAACTAAAACAATAGTAATTAGCAAAGGACCAATCAGATGTAAAATAGAAATTGATGGCATCAGTATTGAACAAGTAATATAAATAAAATACCTTCAAATTACACTGTCCAGCTATGGATACCTGGACAAAGAAGTGAGTATCAAGTAAAAAAGCAACTAGACTGGCAGGATGCCTTAATAACACTGTATGGCGAAACCGACATATTAACACTGAGATGATGAAGTCAAGAATTTATAAAGCCAGTGTAAGACTAATAATGTCATATGCATCAGAAACAAGACCCGACAGAGCAACATCACAAAGACTACTGGAAACTGCAGAGGTGAGAGTACTGAGAATAATTACAAGAAATACGTTGAGAGATCGAAAGAGGAATGAACACATTAGAAGAAAATTTAACATACAGTATACAGGGTGTCCAGAAACTCTACCGGCAAACGAAGACAGGAGATTCCTCAGATAATTTTAAGACATTTTAACCCAATTCATCTAGTCCGAAAATGCTTCCTAAGGGAGCTAGAGCTCTTTGAAGATGGCGTCTTGTAATCAGTTTTTCTTAAATACCTCCAGAACGCTTCTATTTAGAAAAACAAAAATTGGTATGCTTATTTTTCTTCCAGAGATAAATCGATTCCATCCATTGCGAATTTCGAGTACCGGTCATAGGTGTCCATTTTGGGTAGGGCAACGGTTATTTTATCGCATAACTTTTTTGTCTTTAACTTTTAAGCATTTTTGATACTGGATTATTAAATTGTGAGATATTCTAATACTAAAAGGTACTCTTGATTTAAGTCGGTAGGTAGAACACCGTTTTCTAGAAAAATCGATTTGAAAATTTTTCAATTTGAAAAAAAAAATTGAAAAAATTTTCAAAAAAAAACGGTGGATTTTACCAACTTAATGCAAGAGTAACTTTTAATACTAAAATACTTCATAATTTAATAATCTAGAGTCAAAAATGCTCAAAAATTAAAGACAAAAAAGTTATGCGATAAAATAACGTTGACCTACCCAAAACGGACGCATATGACAGATACTAGAAATTCGCAATTAATGAAATCGATTCATCTCTGGAATATAAATAAACGTACCAGTTTTCGTTTCTCTAAATGGTTTTTTAAAAATTTTTGTTTGGAAATTCAAAAAACGAAAAATTTTCAAATCGATTTTTCTAGAAAACGGTGTGACCTACCGACTTAAAGCAAGAGTGCCTTTTAGCACTAGAATATATTACAATTTAATAATCCAGTATCAAAAATGCTTATAAGTTAAAGACATAAAAGTCATGCGATAAAATAACCGCTGCCCTACCCAAAACGGACGCCTATGACGGTACTAGAAATTCGCAATAGATGGAATCTATTTATCTTTGGAAGATAAATATGTGTACCAATTTTCGTTTTTCTAAATATAAGAGTTGTGGAGGTATTTAAGAAAAACTGATTACAAGACGTCATCTTCAAAGAGCTCTAGCTCCCTTAGGAAGCATTTTCGGACTAGATGAATTAGGTTAAAATGTCTTAAAATTATCTGAGGAATCTCCTGTCTTCGTTTGTCGGTAAAGTTTCTGGACACCCTGTATAAACGAGAGGACAGTAAATAGAAAAGAAAATAATGGAATAACCACATAAGCAGAATGGGGAGGCCCGTGTGGTCAAAATAGCAAGAAGTGAACAAGCACACTTGCTTATAAAGAGGAAGAAACAAATGATTTTATATAAATCAGCAGTATTAGTTCTTTTTTGGAGAAACGTCGGGAACACATTACTTTTGTCGGCTTTTCTTTACTTTGGAATAGCCAAGCAGACAAATCAGGAGCTTGGAGGAGTAAGGGCGAACTGCAAAAATGATGTTTAGGGAAAACTGAGTTAAAGTTTACAAACATGTTAGAATAGTAAGGGCGAACAAGTGATGCTACTAGATTATGCGGTTTATCGTCGCATTTCTACTATAGCGTGCGGTCTACCGAGAGATACGGTGTATATTCTGTATTATTACAATGCCAAAAAAATCTTTACACAGTGAATAAAACGTGTAAATCTTAGGAATTATTATTTTAATTTTACGGCTTGTTCCCAACTAAAATAGTAAATTGATATAATAAAGTATTACCTTATAAAATTACTATAATAGTCCTTCTTATTTATGCCTTATATTCACTTTGTAAAGATGGTTTTTGTCGGTGTCACGTTCTATCGATACATCGGCTCATTACTACAATCTTTTCTCAGAAGCATTGAACAGCATAATGAAAGGCGCTTTTGTAAGCGAAAAGTTTATCGCCAAGTATTAATAAAAATTACAATATACAATAAACTTTATGCAAATTTAGTTTCTCTACTATTATGCAAATTGCACCCTAATCTTTCGGTATGGAAATCCTTTAGGCAGATCTTAAAAACTTAAGAGGATTTTGCAAGATTTTTATGAAATAAAAAAAGAGGTTTAATACTTTTTATTTTATAAAAATAAACATCCCTAGTGTTTTTAATAAAATTCACAAATAAAGCTTCAGTTGAATTCAATTTGATTTCCATCGTCTACGGTTTCTTCGTCTTCTGTATGTCACTGTATCTCACCAATTAAAGCTACTAAGCTACAGAATTACAGAAACACCGGTGCGTTAACAGAGAAGGGGCGAACCTTGAACTGAAACGCAACGAAAGCCTGTGGGTTCGCCCTTACTCTTCTAGACGATTATGCAGTTCAGTTTCTGACATGAATGGATTGGTATATTATTTCTTACGAAATTTTAGGAGTATGAAGGGCAAAACATGCTGTTATAATATACAGACGCATTAAAAGTATCTGAGGAAGATGAGACTGTTTTTGAAATGACCATTTTTCGGGTTCGCCCTTACTCCTCCAAGCTCCTGAAATGTCGTTTAATTTTTGGCTCATGTAATTAAATTCACTACTTTCATGATGTTCTACACGTTTTTTGCCTTTCCTGCGCCGAAGAGGTCTAGAATTTTTTCGGTATCTCGGTATCTAAGGTGAAACTATTTTTTTTAAACTTCCTCTAAAATTTTTTGAATTGGGGTCTTGAGTCACATGTAGATCTTGTAAATAACTTTGCGCATAGCATCGATATTTTTCTGAGTGGTTACCGTTTTTGGTGCACCTGCTCTTGGCTAGTCGCTAAGACTCTGTTTATATGTTAATTCTCCATGCCAATAAAAAATTGTAGACTGATGTAATGCTCTAGTGCAAAAAAGAGAAACCAACTCGTTAATTCATTATTTTGCCAATAAAAAATTGTAGACTGATGTAATGCTTCATTGCACAAGAGAGAAAGCAACTATTTTTAGTTGGGTCATTCTTTTTGAGATTATTGACGTGTAAAATAAAAAAAAATGGGCGAAAATGTTCACGGTTCAATTCTACATATAGTTTCAAAACTTATGCATCACCCCTCGTATTCGCGATGTTTACGCTTTCATAAATCCGTATCTTTATCACATATTTAATGGGCCTTTTTTTATAAAAAATATACCTTTTTTGGTTTTTTATTTTATTTGAATAGGTACCCATTTAATTGACCTGGTTTTGACAAGGTGTCAACATTTGAAAAATTTATTCTGATGAAATTTTTAAAACGTGATTAAAAATGAATCGTACTTTAATTTCTGAGTTGGACCGTATAAGAATAATTATCGATTTATTTGAAGAAGGTCATTCACAGCGGTTCGTGGCGGAAAGAGTGAGCGTTTCTCAGAGTGATGTCTCACGGATATGAAATAGGTTCCTGGAGACAAACTCGATACGGAATAGAGCTCGGTCTGGTAGACCGCGAGTTACCAATGATCGACAGAATGGATATATCAGAATTTCCATCCGTAGAAATTGTTCTATGTCTGTACCAGCCCTCCAAAGAGAATTCAGGCATGCTACAGGAGTCAGATTATCGTTGGCTACAATAAGAAGAAGAATTTTAGACTCAGGTTTGAGGAGTCGTCGACCAATAAGAGTTCCTCAGCTACAACCTAGACATGTTTTGGACCGCCTGCAGTGGGCTTAAGAACACATACAGCTCCCCCAACAGTTTTGGAATTTTGTGCTTTTTTTAGACGAGACCAGAATCTGTTTAAATAGTGATAACCGACGAATTCGTGTGTGGCTAGTTGTGCAGCTCTTGTTGACTCTCGCCACACACGAATTCGCCGGTTGTCACTATTTAAACAGATTCTGGTCTCGTCTAAAAAAGCACAAAATTCCAAAACTGTTGGGGGAGCTGTATGTGTTCTTAAACCCACTGGAGGCGGTCCAAAATATGTCTAGGTTGTAGCTGAGGAACTATTATTGGTCGACGACTCCTCAAACCTGAGTCTAAAATTCTTCTTATTATTGTAGCCAACGATAATCTGACTCCTGTAGCATGCCTGAATTCTCTTTGGAGGGCTGGTACAGACATAGAACAATTTCTACGAATGGAAATTCTGATATATCCATTCTGTCGATCATTGGTAACTCGGGGTCTACCAGACCGAGCTCTATTCCGTATCGAGTTTGTCTCCAGGAACCTATTTCATATCCGTGAGACATCACTCTGAGAAACGCTCACTCTTTCCGCCACGAACCGCTGTGAATGGCCTTCTTCAAATAAATCGATAATTATTCTTATACGGTCCAACTCAGAAATTAAAGTACGATTCATTTTTAATCACGTTTTCAAAAATTTCATCAGAATAAATTTTTCAAATGTTTACACCTTGGCAAAACCAGGTCAATTAAATGTCCATTAAATATGTGATAAAGACATGGATTTATAAAAGCGTAAACATCGTGAATACGAGGGCTGATGCATAACTTTGGAAACTATGTGTTTTTTTCGACTGCTTCTAAACTTTGATAGTTCGTGATATCTACAGCCCTACACATATCGTAATAAAATGTAGGTACCATTCTGCAAAACTTAAGGTACCACTCTGCAACAAGCGACCGAGATAGGCAACAGATAGGCGAGACCGATTGTGGTCTCTCCACGTCTGCTCTCAATGCAATTATATCAGGGCCGTTCTGTAGCCCGCGACCGAGACAAAGCTACAAACGACTGCCGCTTGTCTGTGTCTCTTCGGTCTCCTACAAAAGCAGTAGGGAAGTCGGTCGCTGCGCGACACTTCTATTGTAGTACCGATTTGTGCATGTTTTTTTATTAAAAATAATAACGTCCGAAATAAAATTTATTGGTGAGGAAGACCAATTGCTAATGGAGTTAGTAGCTAAGAGCCCGAACCTAGAACAATTTCTACGGATGGAAATTCTGATATATCCATTCTGTCGATCATTGGTAACTCGCGGTCTACCAGACCGAGCTCTATTCCGTATCGAGTTTGTCTCCAGGAACCTATTTCATATCCGTGAGACATCACTCTGAGAAACTCTCACTCTTTCCGCCACGAACCGCTGTGAATGGCCTTCTTCAAATAAATCGATAATTATTCTTATACGGTCCAACTCAGAAATTAAAGTACGATTCATTTTTAATCACGTTTTCAAAAGTTTCATCAGAATAAATTTTTCAAATGTTTACACCTTGGCAAAACCAGGTCAATTAAATGGGTATTCAAATAAAATAAAGAACCAAAAAAGGTATATTTTTTATAAATAAGGCCCATTAAATATGTGATAAAGATATGGATTTATAAAAGCGTAAACATCGTGAATACGAGGGGTGATGCATAACTTTTGAAACTATGTGTATTTTTCGACTGCTTCTAATAAAAATAATAATAATAATAAAGCCACAATTTTAGTTTGATATTAAATTTATTTGACGTTTTGACTTCCACTTCGGAAACCGAAGGAGATCGTTATCAAAATACATATTTTGATAACGATTTCCGAAGTGGAAGCAAATAAATTTAATTTCAAACTAAAATTGTGGCTTCATTCCCAAATAAAATAGTAAATCATATACTGAAGTATAGACGCACATTTCGCGATGTCGTTTGTCTCGGTCGCGTACTCATTTTAAGGAGCGACAGTTCGTTTGGTGTCTCGGTCTCGTCTATCTGTCGCTTGTTGCGGAATGCTACCTTCAGTTTAAATAAAGATGGAAAGTTATTTTTGGTAGTGACATTTAAATAGGGGCCCAGTATACAAATTATAAAAGATATGTCTCGTATATTCTTGTATAGATAGTGTAGGTATATAAGGTTCTTGTTACGATATTTGAGGTCTTTAATTATTTACCTTGTGAAATTTAAGATATTATCTTAAATTTCACAAGGTAAATAATTAAAGACCTCAAATATCGTAACAAGAACCTTATATATTACTTATTAAGTGGTTTATGATAAAGGCCACTTTGTTCAGTGTTGAACTTTTCTCTATCGTCAGAATCAGCTGTTACATACTGTAACGTTATAAACGTCACATTTTTGTTATTTTGTTCAAATGATGATTTTATTCCAATTTCTTTTGATTTTATTCGTTTGTTAACTTTCTGTTGTTTTTTTCCAAAAAAATTGGCGTTGATTTTCTATCAACTAAATACTGTTATGAATGTGAAAAATACATTCAGTATTTCATTCAGAAGTGACAGTATCTCTGTATTAGCCATAAGTATATTTTTACATATTTTATTGTAAAGATTGGGTAAGATTTTCCCACTAAATATTTAATAATTATGACTACATATTACGAATGTTATAACAGAACAAGAAATGAAACATGCATTTGTAACAAGAATTAAAAACTAGCACTGGAACGCATGATTTTTATGGTTTACAAAAAGAAATGTGGCGCTTTATAAGAGGTCAAAGAGCGAATGAGAAGGAATTAATAGACCCGAAATACATCGAAAAGGATGTATGCAATGATCTAAAGAAATTATATACAGAGGAACAATAAATGCTATTAAAACCACAAACACCAGAAATTACAATAAACGAAGTTCACATTAGCAAGCATGAATTACAAAAAAACACTTGAAAATTTAAAGAATAGAAACAGGTAAAAATGACGGATAAGTTGACAACATTAATTAACAAAATTATAAGAGATATAGAGTACCAGAAGAATGGAGAACAAGCGAACTGCGAACTGATCTTATTATTCAAAAAGAGCGATAAGATACAACCCGAAAACTACAGAGGTGTCAATTTGCTAAATAAACTTACGTGCATAGAAATCGGCCCACTTAAAAATTTGGTCATTTTTGATGTCTCATATTTCCTAAACCTGTTGGCCGATTTAAGTGATTTTTTGAGCATGTTATAGCCTGATTCTTTAACAATACCACTGTAATAATATTGTTGCTAAATAGGTACATTTTCATTGTATACCGGGTGTACCAATCAAACTGTTTTTTCTCAAAGTTCGCATCACCCTGTGGAATATTCTAGCATCTATAAAATACTGAAATTAAAACCCAACTATAGCCTGAGGTTTTCTTAACATTCTGTTTTTTGATTGATTCGTTAAGTTGGATAATAAAAAATGTATGTGCTTTAACAACTATACATGTTCTTCATCAATACACGGTGTTTCTAAATAAGTGCGACAAACTTTAAGGGATAATTCTGCATGAAAAATAATTACAGTTGGCTTTATAAACGTATGTCCACAAATTTTTCGTTTCCGAGATACGGGATGTTGATTTTTTCTTATAAACTGACGATTTATTTTATTGCTATAAAACCGGTTGAGATATGCCAATGAAATTTGGTGAGTTTTAAGACGCAGTTATTTCACATTTTTTGACATACAATTAAGAATTTAATATTCACCATTAGCGCGCATACGTTCAATATGACCGATCATATTACCCGTATGCACGCTAATGGTGAATATAAAATTCTTTTTATGCCAAAAAATCCGCAATAACTATCTCTTAAAACCTACCAAATTTCATTTGCATATCTCAACTGGTTTTAAAACAATAAATAAATCGTCGGTTTGTTAGAAAAAATTAAACATCAAGTATCTCGGAAACGAAACATTTGCGGACGTACATACAGTGCCTACACTTTCTGCCAAATATGACATTTTTAAATAATTTATTCTTTATTTAACTTTCTAAGAACTATGTGTGTCCGGTACTAACTATTTGACATATCCTTATGATACTTGGCAGAAAGTGTAGGTACTGTACACCCTACTAAATTATCTTAAATAATCGTTTCTGGTTAATACCAGAGGCGTACGACAGGGGAAAGTGAATGGTTGACCCTTTCCAAATTCTACGCCACTGATGAAACTGCTATTTTAGCATAATTTTTAGATTCTCCAATACTTTCTATGCAAATAATATACTCTTCATTCGTAACGATAAAGTCATTAGTTTTCGAGATATTTGAAGTTAAAAATGAAAAGGCACACTTATATTTTGATTAATGTATTATGCTCATTCGTTTTTAGCTTAAAATATCTCGAAAACTAATGGCTTTATCGTTACGAATGTAGGGTATGTTATTTACATAGAATGTATTGAAGAATCAAAAAATTGCATGAAAATAGAAATTCCACCAGTGCCGTAGAATTTGGGAAGGGTCAACCATTCATGTTCCCCCGTCGTACGCCTCTGGTAGTAGCAAGAAACGTTTGTTTAACATAATTTAGTAGGGTGTACAGTACCAGCACCACTTACCAAATTTCGTGTTGTTGTCCCATGCCTGTCAGAAAATATTCAAAAATAAATAAAATAAAAGTTTAACTTTGACACCCTGTATTTCGGTTATTATCAACTTTTGTACTAAGATAAGTTAGCTTAAATCGACCTATTTTAACCTCAGGAATCTAAGGTTAAGCTATGGCCCATTCTTTACCAAACACCCTGTATAGGTACTATTAGTGACACTTTCCAATCTTCCGGGATTTTTCTTCATTTTTCCATATTTTATTCATTATTTTTAGTAAAATTTGTTATTCATTTTCCCATGATTCTTATAATCTCTGTTGTTATTCTATCTACTCTAGGAGCTTTTCCGTTTATTGAGTTTTGTGTCATCTTCCAATGTATTATTTTGTTTATTTATTTTATTTATTTATTTATCCACGGGAAAACCCCATTAACAGTAAAAATACAATAATACAATAAAAAATGAGGTACAATCATTCATTACAATATAAATAGTAAAAATAAGAAAAGCAAAGGCTTGAAAAATCACCAGGCAAGATATTCAAAACATAACAGTTAGAAAAATAAAATATAAAATGTACACATGTAACTGAAACAAATCAATAAAATTATACAAAGCACAAATACAATAATAAAATACAACAACATTGCAAGATGAGACCTAATTATCACATGGCAAGAGATCTCCTCAGTTGGCCCGGCTTATATTAAACAGATCCATATCAAAACCGTTAAGGAAGCACATATATCTATCTAAAGGCATGTTACTACCGTAGGATGTTCTGTGAAAGGCAGTGTTAAAGGTAATATTGTAGCGTAAACCTGGATATGGAACATTAAATCTTATACTATCCAACAAACTGGGACAATCAATAAGTCCATTAATGATTTTGAAAACAAAGACACCTCCCGAAATATCACGCCTAACACTAAGGGGAGCTAATGATAAACGTTGCTCAATCCCAGTGTAATCATGGTTCTCAATATAAGTCTGAGTTTTATAAGCACAGTATTTTAGGAACTTATGTTGGACTTTTTCAATAGTGTCAATATGAATTTGATGGTACGGAGACCAAACTACCGAATAATATTCTAATACAGATCTGACTAGACAACAATAGATCAACCTAACAGCATCAACAGAGAAATATTTAGAGTTTCTTTTAACAAATCCAAGTAATTTAGAAGCTTTTACGGATAATGAATTGATATGTTCGACAAATGAGAGCTTTTCATCCATGATAACACCTAGATCTCTAATAGACGAGACATATATGTCTCGTGATAGTGATGTGTCTCGAGAGTCTATGTGATAAGCAGTATCAATTATGTTTAACTTACGGAAAAAACTAATATAACAACACTTCTCAACACATAACTGAAGATTATTGCAAATGCACCAATCAAATAAGCGATCCATATCAGCCTGTAAAAGTTTCTGATCCTCAATATCATTCACAACTCGCCAAAATTTTACATCATCAGCCAACATTAAACATTTACTATATAAGAAGCAATTAACGATATCATTAACAAATAAGTCAAAAAACAGGGGAGACGTATGCCCACCCTGTGGAACACCAGAACTTACAGTAATAACATCAGAAAAAAGACCACCCACTTTAACTCGTTGGGTACGACCAGATAAAAAGTTTTTAACCCACTCAACAAAATGGACATGAAAACCTATGGATGCTAATTTATTAAGGAGAATTTGGTGATCAACTCGATCAAATGCCTTACTGAAATCCGTATAAATAGCATCAATCTGCTTACGATCTTCCATATGCTTTAAGATATCAGATTGGTAGCAAATTAGATTCGTTACTGTAGATTTTTGTCTGCAAAAACCGTGCTGAGATTCAGAAATCAGACCCCTGCACACCCGCGACAGCTGCTTAGCTACCAAACTATCAAAGAGTTTGGGAATTGCGGATTGAATGCATATACTACGATAATTTTCTATGTCATTCTTCTTACCTTTTTTAAATATGGGTACAACAAAACTCTCCTTCCAAGCACCTGGAAATGTAGAAGACTGTAAGGATTTATTAAATAATAACAGTAATGACCCAACAACAGTGCAGACACATTTTTTTAACAGGAAATTAGGAACACCATCTGGACCGCTGGAAGTTTTATTTGGAAGAGAACATATACCATCAAAAATATCAGTGACAGTAAAGTCAGTGATATTGAAGCAAGCACCGATGTTGCTATCTAAATGTGCACTGGGTAACTTGAGATAGTTATTACTGGGTAAGTAAACAGTCTGAAAGAAATCTTTGAATAAATTAGCAATACCTTGTCCATTAGAAGCTGACCGTTCATTATAAAACATCAAATCAGGAAGGTTGTGACTAGACAGTTTATCCCTAATATATTTCCAAAAAGAATAAGGGTTATTCTGCAATTCAGCATCTAAACCTCTAATATACAGGGAAAAGCATGCATCAGACAACCGTTTACATTCTGAACGGAGGCGAGAGAAATTGGAATAATTAACAACAGACCGATTCTTCATGTACAGAGAGTGGGCATACTTCTTTTCTCTAGTCAAACATCTAAGATCATGAGAAAACCACTTAGGAAAAGTAGAAGATCTATAGCGTTTCAAACGTTTGTTCTTCATTAATGTCGTCTTGGTTTATATCTGTTATTTCCTCAAAGTGTTGTTTCCATATTTTAACTATTTCTTTTGTTTCTGTTATTCATTTTTATATTTCATGTTTTTTTTTTGTGTTCTTATCGCCTTCTGGGTTCTGTAGTTCTAGTTACTTTTGCTACCTTCTTCCATTTTATTTATGATTTCTAATTGCTGATTCTTTATTTTGATGTCTGTCTATATGTTATAATAAAACAAACAAATATTTTTCAATATTCAATTTATATTTTATTTCATGTAAACTAAGTGAAATTTAAAAAATAAATATACAACTTTTAGATATTAGGTACGTTTATCACTGGAATATGTTCTGATATTACGTATTACCATCTATTTACTTCATATAACATTTAACTAAATCATTAATTAGAGTTTTTTTAATGTAAGAAAAATATTTAAACATAATTGTAGCTATTTATTTGGAGGGTGAATTTCCATTGTTTTGCAGACCCATCCTGCGATATCGACATCCTCCGATTCAGTTTTCCTGATCCAAGCGTGATTCTATAAACAAATAGATATAAAATTATTAGAAATACTCGCCATAATGTGTCTACGATGTGCTTATAATTTAAAATTATACTTTAATTACTGATTCGACATTTTTTCCATGTTGTGTTAACTTGAGAAAAAGTTATAATAAATAAACCTAAAATGATTTTTATGTTTTATTAATCGTTGTTTAGCTCAATGTATGTACATGGAGAGTGTTAGGCTCGATGTACATTTGCGTCTTTTTAAGCCGTAAGGAGCATTCCTGTTTCTGCTACGCCGTCACGTGTACGGAGCTTGAAAACAAGTCAGCAGTTTGGCAGTCTATGCTGAGCAATCAGTGAGTACACGTTGACCGCGCGATGGATTTCAACGTAGATACGGATCTGTTTATTTGTGGCATGTATTAACGCAGAGAAACCGCTCAAATGTGTATTGACGGGAAACTTGGCTTGAAAACAAGCAGCGTGCACGCAACTTGAAAACACGCAAGTGTGCATCGAGCCTTAGTAAATAAGTACGAAAAACTTCAGGGGACGATTCTGCATGAAAAAATAATGACGCTTTGCTATGTATGTCCACAAATGCTTGGGTTTTTCTTGTCAAAAAGTGACTATTTATTTATTACTCTGAAACCGCTTGAGATATGCAAATGAAATTTAGTGGGTTGTAAGAGGTAGTTGTAAGAGGAGTTGCACATATTTTTTGACATACTGTTAAGAATTTTATATTTATCATTGGCGCACATACACGTAATTGTTTCAATGTTTTTGCAACTCTTCACGCATATTTTTCATTTCTGTTATACATTATCAAGAACTATCTTAATTCGATAACATTAAACCAGAACAACAAGAGAAAAAGAGAAAAGCTACAACAAATGTTCAAATGATCTGCTTTAGACGTGACACAAGATTGAACTCTTCGCCTCATTGATTGTCGTATTGAAGCAAATATTGCTCGTGTATTTCTTAGTGGTCACCAATGTATTTTAGGTAAGTTTTACAGAAAAAAGTTTTGATCACTTTGTATAAACATTTTTTTAGCTGGTAATTTTCGGTTTTTGTATTACATTTTTGTTATCTTTCTTAATTTTCTTAAAAATAAATAGTTTATTTCATTTCTAAAGTAAAATAATTTAGTGCATTTTAAAGATTACATCCTAAGCTTTAAAAAAGCACTTATAAAACTGTAATAGATCTGTTCACACTTGAGTAATGCCGTCTTAAATTGGTGGTAATTCTATAAAACTACGAAGATTTCAAAAATTACGTTTTTTGAGACATTTTATCATCTGAATTAAATTTTTGAGATTTTTTTTTTGAACGAAACATCATTTAGCAAGATGCTTGAAAGGTAAGTTGTGCAAAATTGAGAGTTTTATAAGAAAAACTGTATTAGTTACACATTTTTAAATCATTTTTAAACAAAATTCATGTAAAGCTCAATTTCCGCCCACACCGTACTTATACCCATACATTTTATTTCTTTATATTATAACCATAAGATAGCTTAATTATTCTTCTTTCATGTTCACTTTGTAAAATTTCATTTGATCCATTAGTTAAAGAATTACATTAAAATAACTCAACCGTGCACTTCGCCGTACGTTAGTTTACAGTGCGCCAATGTTTGTGAGAAGGGTGACTTTAGCGTTCTTCTTCTTCTTCTTTTGCCCTTTAATTCGTCCAATTTTGAACATTCCCCAGTTCCACATAGGCTTCCCCCAGTTTCCTCCATTCGCTTCTGTTTAGTGCTTTCTGTTTCCAGTGCGTTCCTCCTATCTTTTTAATGTCGTCTCCCCATCTCACCTGGGGTCGTCCTCTTGCTCTCTTTCCTGTCCATGGTCTCCATTGTTGTATCGTGCTATTCCACCTATTGTCCGTTTGTCTAGCGTTATGACCTGCGAAGCTCCATTTTAGCCTGGCTATATGTTGGCCTGCGTCTTTGACTTTTGTTCTATTTCTGACCCAGTTGTTTTGCTTTTTGTCTGTCAATTTTACTCCTAACATTGCTCTCTCCATGGCTCTTTGTGTCTTCATTATTTTATCCATGTTTGCCTTTGTCAAGGTCCATGTTTGGCATGCGTATGTGAGAACTGGGAGTATGCACTGGTCAAACACTCTTGTTTTTAAGTATTGTTGTATTTTTTTATTTTTTATGACCCATTTTAATTTTCCAAATCCTGCCCAGGCCAATCTGACCATTCTTTTTACCTCCGCTGTTTGGTTTTCCTTATTTATTTTTATCATCTGTCCCAAATATATATAATCATTAACCGCTTCTATTGTGGTGTCGTTTAGTATTACGTTTCTATTGTCTTGTGTGTTTGTCATTGTTTTTGTTTTGGCAAAATTCATTTTTAGACCTATTTGTTCGGATTCATTTGCTAGTTCGGTTAGCATGGTTTGTAGTTCTTCAAAACTTGATGCTATGACTACTACATCGTCTGCATATCTTAGGTGGTTTAGTTTCTTTCCATTTATGTTTATTCCCATGTTTGTCCATTCCAATGTTTTGAAAACATCTTCCAGTGCTAATGTAAATAGTTTAGGAGAAATAACATCTCCCTGTCGTACTCCTCTGTTAATTGGTATGGGTTTTGTGGTTTCTTCCAACTGTACTGTCACTGTTGCTTTCTTATATATATATATATATATATATATATATATATATATATATATATATATATATATATATATATATTATGTATTAGCATTCTGTATCTGGAACCTATTCTACAGTTGTTTATAGCTTTTTCTATTGCCCACATTTCCACGCTGTCAAATGCTTTTTCGTAGTCAACGAACGCTAAGTGCAAATCTATATGGTATTCGTTGGCTTTTTCTATTAGTGTCCTAATTGTTAGAAGATGGTCAGTGGTGCTATATCCTTTTCGGAATCCTGCCTGCTCTACTGGTTGATACGAGTCCAATTTGTGTGTTAGCCTGTTGTTGATAATCCTCAATGAATAGTTTATACGTTTGCGACAGCAGTGAGATGGGTCTGTAATTTTTTATGTCCTTTCTGTCGCCTTTCTTAAATAGCAGGATTGTAAGACTTTCGTTCCATTCGTCGGGTATTTCTCCTTTATGTAGACACTGATTAAACAGATTTCTTAATGTTTGTAAGATTTCTTCTTTCCCTTCTTTCAACATTTCAGCAAGGATTCCATCTGGTCCTGGTGCTTTGTTGTTCTTTAATTGTGATAGTGCTGCTTCTATTTCATAATTTTCTATTTTTGGTAATGTTTCTGAGTTTACATTCGTGATTGTTTTCTTGATATATTCCTGAGTGTTGAAGTTTGCGTCTTTCTTTGAGGTGTATATTTATAAAACCTTTCTACTTCTTCTGATATCTTATCTTTTCTCCTCTCTTCCCGTCCTGTTTCATCCTTTATTGAAATGAGTAGTGGTTTCCCTAAATTTGGTCGTAAGCATTTTAGGCCTTTATTTCTCTCAATTACTTTCTCGATTTCATTTTCAGTGTGTTTTCTTAGATCCTCTCTGGTTTTTCTCCTAATAAGTTTGTTCAGTTCCACGTATTCTACTGTTTCTTTTGTTTTCGCTTATTAGTTTTCGTCTACTTTCCATTAATTTAACTGTCCCGCTACTTAATCTATTTTCTTTTGTTGTTAGTTTTTTGGCAGTTTTCATTCCCGCTTCCAAGAGTTTTTCTTTCATTTCTTCATTAATCTTATTAATTTCTGACTCTTCCTTTGCTACTTGTTGTTTATAGTTTTCCCTTAAAGTCTGTCTATATTCTTCTGCGTTTTGTCTTATTCTGCTATGGTCAATAGCCGTTGGTTTTCTTCTAGATTTCTGCGTCTCTAGTTTGCTTATTTCTATTTTGGCTCGTAGTATGCGGTGGTCGCTGCCAGTTGAGAATTTATTCAGTGCAGTTACGTCTTCGAAGATTTGTTTATTTTGGCAGAGGAAGTAGTCTATTTCATTTTTTGTCACCCCATTTGGGGAGACCCATGTCCATTTTCGGTTTGGCTTCTTATTAAAGTATGTATTTATTGCATGTAGGTTTTGTTGTTCCAAATATTCTAGTAGTCTTTCACCCCTAATATTCCTTGATCCAAGTCCGTAGTTTCCTATTTTGTTTTCTGAATCTTCCATTTTCTTTCCGATTTTTGCGTTAAAATCTGCCATAACGATTGTTGTTTTTATATTTTTGTCTTCCATTGCTGTGGTGATGTCATCATAAAAGTTATCAATTTCTTCCTCATCATGTGTTGTTGTTGGAGCATATACTTGTATTAGTTTCATTCTTGTCTTCCTGTTAATTTCTAGTATGATATATCCTACTCTATCTGATATGCTCTTATACTCGATTACGTTTTGTTTAATTTTCTCTTTGATCAAAAATCCTATTCCTCCATATGTTTCGTCCTCCTTTCCTTTGTAATAGAGGCGATTTCCTGATTCTAGTTCTATACACATTTCTCCTCTTCTTTTGACCTCTGACAATCCTACAATGTCCCATTTGATTTTAGTTAATTCCTCTTCGAGTTCGTACAGCTTTTCATCTTGAGCCATGGATCTGATATTATATGTCGCTATGTGTATTCTGTCTCCGTTCCATTCCTTCTTTTTCCGTTTTCTCTGATTCGTTCTTGTCGAGCTTTTGCCTCCCCCAGAATCCATGAGGCAGATCGGTTTCCCGATGTGGGACTCCGGATTTCTCCTACCCACCTGGGGTCCATTTTCGCTTTGTTGTAAGTTCGACATTGTTAGTTTGGGGAAAATAGCCATAAAACACCACGCTGGCCAGGCGGGTTGGTGAGTTGTAGGGATCACATTTCCTTGACTCCCTGTAACTGTTGTATGGTTATTCCGCTCATACTCGGTCGCCAGAGCCTCGTCTGTTATGTAGCACGAGGCACCAGGTAATTATAGACTACCAATCGTGCAGGTGAGGTTGACTTTTGGATCGATTGATGTATTGTTGTTAAGTCCGATCCCTTACCTCCCGACTTTAGCGTTATAAATAAAAAATTATAGAAGATACAGATTTAATTTTAAAAAATTCTTTATATAAGGTTTTTTTGTAAAGTTTTCTCAATTTTTTAAAATGGTCAAGTCAGTTTTTTTCTACAATTTATATTTTCGGAGTTATTTAAAAAAAACATCTAATTTTGTAGTTCATTTGTTTAATAAAAAAAGGAAGCACCTACTTCTCGAGTAGAACTTTTTGATATGTTGTTTATTAAACATTTCTTAATGAAATTACAAAAAGTTCTATCTTGTTTGATTTTTTCCGAAGTGAAAATCTATATGCACTCCGAAAATGATTGTTTTCAATACTTCCACAAAAGGACACTGCACACATCTTATGGAAAATATTAGGTCACTCAAATTAAATAAAATTTACATGAATATATCGGTTTCAAAATTACAATCATTTCATATCTAGCGCCAACTCTGAATTTTAATTAATAACGGCTTAAATTGTAATTAAAGTGTATATAAATCATATTTTTTAATTCCATGAAACTGTCATTCATAAATAGTGTCCCGAATAAAGTACATGGATATATTGGTTTCAAAATTACAATCATTTCATATCTAGCGCCAACTCTGAATTTTAATTAATAACGGCGTAAATTGTAATTAAAGTGTATATAAATCATATTTTTTAATTCCATAAAACTGTCATTCATACATAAATAGTGTCCCGAATAAAGTATGTGCCTCCTAGCGGCGAGATACGGGTAACAATACATTGGCTTATAGGGCAGTCTTTACAGTAGGGATCCTGGCCTATACAGAAAAATGCAGGCGGGTGTGGGGTAATACTGCACTTTGGCTGCATTGGTGGTGTATTGGCTAAACGTGCAGGGCAGATTCAGGCATCAAATATCCAAACGAAATCTTTTCAGGCCATAATAATGAAAAGACCTCCAATGATATAAAAAACTTATACTGAAATGATGGCATCTCCTGAGGTAAAATGTGTCGGAAGTAAAATGAGCCTCCGTTCGGATTTCCGGGTGAGGACTATCTCAGGGGGAACACCATTGCAGGTTAGAAAAATCAGGATAGGATCGTGGAATCTTGGTAGTCTTACAGGTAAGAGTCTGGAGTTAGTGGATGCGCTCAAACGAAGGAGAGTTCAAATTGCTTGTATTCAAGAAACTAGGTGGAAAGGACAAAGGGCAAAAGAACTAGGTGAAGGATACAAATTGTGGTATGCAGGGAGTAGTAACATTAGAAATGGAGTTGGTATAATTGCTGATAGTGAAATGAAAGATAACCTAGTGGAAGTTGTAAAAACGAGTGATAGAATGATTTCAGTGAAATTTGTAATTGATAAAGAGGTATTGAATGTTGTGTGTGTATGCTCCTCAAACAGGTCTGGGTGAGAATGAAAGAAGAGCTTTCTATGACCAATTAGGAGACGTCCTGAGTGATATTCCGTCAAAGGAGAAAGTTATAATAGGAGGTGATTTCAATGCACATGTGGGCCAAGCCAAGGCAGGATACGAAGCAATACATGGGGGATTAGGCTTTGGAACTACAAATGAAGCTGGAGATGATATGCTTGAATTAGCAACAGCACTAGATATGGCGATTATTAACACATTCTTTAAAAAGAGAGAAACTCATCTTATTACGTACAAAAGTGGACAACATCAATCCCAAATAGACTATTTCATGATAAGGAAAGAAGACATACGTGAATGCAAGGACTGCAAGGTAATAGTTAGTGAGACAGTAAGCCAACAACATAAGCTGCTTGTTCTGGACATCGAAGAAAAAAGTGAAACTAATCCAAAATATCGGAGAGGACCACAAAAAATCAAGTGGTGGATGCTAAAAGATGAGAAAGAAGGCCTATTCATGGAAAGAATAGTAGAGAAAATATGTTGGAGCATGAAAGGAAGCCCTACTACAATTTGGAGAAAAATGGCCAGTAGTATTAGAGAGATTGCTATTGAAATACTTTGGAAAACGTCAGGAAAAAAGTTTGAGGATAAAGAGACTTGGTGGTGGTCAAACGAAGTTCAAGGAAAAATAAAAGAGAAGGGAAAATTATATAAAAAGTGGCAAGAAACCAGATCCAACACAGATCTTCAAAACTACATGGTCGCGAAAAAGGAAGCGAAAGTAGCAGTAGTAAAAGCTAAAGCAGAAGCGTATTCAAACCTATAGGATCAACTTGATACCAGGGAAGGCGAAACAAAGATATATAAAATAGCCAAACAAAGAGCAAAGAGAGCAAAAGATTTTACTAGTTTACGAAAAAGATGTCAAAAAGAGATGGAGAAAGTACTTTGACAGCTTATTAAATGAAGAATTTGACAGACAGCCTGTGGAGTCAACGGAGACAGTAGCAGCAATTGTCACCAAAATAACAAACGAGGAAGTGGCTCAAGTGCTTCAAAAAATAAAGAAAGCAAAAGCGATAGGACCAGATAATATTCCTAGGGAAGTATGGAAAGCATTGGGAGAAACAGGAACAAGGTGGCTAGCAGGTTTATTTAATATAATTATGGAAGTTGGACAAATGCCAGACGAATGGAGAAGCAGTATACTAGTACCTGTCTACAAAAACAAGGGAGATATACAGCAGTGTACAAACTACAGGGCTATAAAACTGCTTAGCCACACCATGAAAATATGGGAGAGAGTAATTGATAGACGGATACGTGAAGAGACCGACATATCCGAGAATCAATTTGGCTTTATGCAGGGCAGATCAACAACAGACGCAATTTTCATTATAAGGCAGTTGATGGAAAAATACAGGAGTAAAGAAACAAACGCTCATACGGTATTCATTGATCTTGAGAAAGCATATGATAGAGTTCCTCGAGAGATTCTGTGGTGGGCACTCAATAAGAAACGGGTCCCTGGTGCATATGTAAAGATTGTGAGGGATATGTATGAGGGAGTAACGACTAGTGTTAGGACAGGTGTGGGAGAGACTGATAAATTTCATGTGAAAGTAGGATTGCACCAAGGCTCGGTGCTTAGTCCGTATTTATTCTCATTAGTTTTGGACCAGATAACAGCGAAACTACAGGGTAACATTCCATGGTGCTTAATGTATGCTGATGATGTCGTGTTAGTAGGAAATAGTGAAAGAGACTTAGAACAAAAACTGGAACAGTGGACACGAGCTCTGGAGGAAAAAGGTTTAAAACTTAGTAGGACAAAGACAGAATATTTGGAATGTTCATTTAAAGATGGAGTTACTATAAATAAAATGGTATCTTTGGATGGTGAACTGATTGTAAAAAGCAATAGTTTTAAGTACCTGGTATCGGTATTACAGAGTCATGGAGAAATAGATGGAGATGGAGATAAAACAGCCATAAGACCGGCTATGATGTACGGAACTGAATGTTGGGCAGTGAAAAAGAAAGAGGAACAACGAATGCATGTGGCGGAGATGAGAATGCTTAGATGGATGAGTGGAGTGACAAGAAAGGATAAAATTAAAAATGAGTATATTAGGGGAAGTCTAGGTGTGGCACCAATTTATGCCAAAATGAGAGAGCATAGGTTGAGATGGTTTGGTCATGTTCAACGTCGAGACGTTAATCATCCAATACGAAGAGTAGCTGAAGTGCAGATTCCTGGAAGGAGTAGGAGAGGAAGACCAAAGAAGACGTAGAGGGAGACGATTAGGCAGGACATGTTGGTAAAAGGGATTAATATTGATATGACCCAAGATAGAATTGTGTGGAGAAATGCAATTAGGGAAGCCGACCCCGCGTAGGGATAAGGCAAAGAGAATGATGATGATGTCATTCATAAATACTATTAGTTTAGTGGCTACTGAAAAGAGATTGCCCCAGACTGATCTAAGCCGATTCGAGCAAATATCTGCCTTAATACCCTATGAAAGATTTATAAACTGGCGATTCACAAAATCTTTTTCTCTCTTTGACTCACGTACATTCCCATTTGATTTTAGATTTATTTATATCAATTTACGCCGATATTATTCAAAATTCAGAGTTGGCGCAATGATATGAAACAATGTAATTTCGAGACCAATCGATTTATGTAAATTTTATTTCATTTGAGTTACATGTTCCATAAGATGTGTGCGGTGTCCTTTATTACAAATTAATGTCACTGCAGCTTTTTCGTCAGAGTGCCTTACTCAAGTGATGTGTTTTTGTCTACACTTTATAGTCTTTAACTGAATAAGTTGAGGAGGGGGGAGTTGTTTGTCTAGTTTTTGTTGATCATTTAGAATTTTATCTGTATTTTTTAATTTATTAATTTCCATTGATTCTAATAAGGATAGCTTTATATTATTACAAGATAGCCTTTATTATCCATTCAAAATAAAGGCCTTAAGCTATCCTTATTAGAATCTATGAAAATTAATAAATTAAAAAATACAGATATAATTCTTAATGACCAACTAGACAAACAGCCCCTCCTCGACTTATTCAGTTAAAGACTATAAAGTGTAGACGCATAGTAAAAACACATCATTTGAGAAAGGTACTCTGAAAATATAGACATATACAGCGTGATTCACTAAGAATGTCCAATCTCTGAGTTGTAGATTCTAGACCTCAAAATATTAAGATTTAAACCAGATCACTTAAATAAAATGTGGCTCCTTACTAAATTACAGGGTGTTCTATTTAAAAATTTAAATAAACTGGGTACTATTTGTGCCCAGTACTTTAAAACTATTTGATGTATGCTTATCATACTTGGAAAAAAGACTAGGTACTGTACATCCTACTAAATTATGATATATAAACATTTCTGGCTAATACCAGAGGCGTACGACAGGTAATAGTGATTGTTTGACCGTTCCCAAATTCTACGCCACTGGCGGAATTACTATTTTAATGCAATCTTTCGATTCTCAAATACTTTCTATGTAAATGATATACTCTTCATTATTAATGATAAAATCATTAGTTTTCGAGATACTTGAAGTTACAAATGAAACGGCACAGTTATTTTCATTAATGTATTGTGTCGCTTTATTTTTAACTTCAAATATCTCGAAAACCAATGATTTTATCGTTACGAATGAACATAATATGTTTATTCGTTCAAACTGATGTTTTAATCATTCATTAGATAGGTTATATTTTCTGTACTCTACTATACGTAAATAACACTGGTTAAAAATGGGTTGTCATGAGATAACACTAATAATAAAATACCTATACAAGAGAAGAAGGGGGAATGTCACGGTGTTACCGGTTAATTAGGGGTAAAGTCAGTTGTGAATCACGCAGAAGTAAGTGAAAACACATTGTTTTCGTGTGTTCCAACAGAGTAGATTTTCCAAACGTATGATTTTGAAAAAAAAACCATCAAAACATATCAATAATATTAGTCTTATAACTTTGAAAATGCTCTGCTGAAAAATTCAACAAAAGTGACATTCCTCATTTCTTCCCTGTAACCTTCATATACGGTGCGCTGGAATAAGTGTTACTCCCCCTTATTAACTTATTTGGTACTTATTAGCACATAAGCAAAACACTCGTACAGGTCGATTTTTAAAATAATCATAGTATATTATAGCATCACTTTAATTTTTTTAAATGGGAAAGTACATCATGTGACCTCATTTAAAAGCTTTTGATATACTGATTACAAACATGCATAATACTTTAATCCTTTTTGAGAGCGTAGGTGCAATATTTCGGTCGAATTCTTTTTAAACGCATTTATTTTTTTCGAATTCTGAGAAAACTAAAAAATATTTTTGAAAAATTTAAACGCAGAATGAAAGATTACAATATTACCGAGGGCTGACAGTCCCTCGGAATAAACAAAAAGTTTCTTTTGAATGATATATTTGAAATTAAAAATCAGACTAAATTTTCTCATTTTTTCACCCCTGCGAATTATTAAAATAAACATTATAGGAGTTCTCAGGGACTTTCGACCATCGAGAATACTGCAAAATATTTATTAGTTTACTCAGGATTCGAAAAAAATGAATGCATTTAAAAATAATTCGACCCAAATTTTGCGCCTACTCTGTCAAAAAATAATAAAGTATTACACATTTTTGTAATCAGTATTTCATAAGCTTTTAAATGAGATGTCACATGATGTACTTTCCCATTTATAAAAATCAAAGTTGTCTGTCACCTGAAGAGGGATTGCATAAAGTTCGAAAAATTGATGCTATAATATACTTTGATTATTTTAAAAATCGACCTGTCCGAGCGTTTTGCTTATGTGCTAAAAATAAATAAGTTAATAAGGGGGGTAACACTTATTCCAGCGCACTGTATAATTTGCATAGAAAGTATTGCAGAATCTAAAAATTACACTAAAATAGCAATTTCGTCAGTGACGTAGAATTTGGGAAGGGTGAACCATTCACTTTCCCCTGTTGTACGCCTCTTGTAGTGGCCATAAACGTTTATTTAACATAATTTAGTAGGGTGTACAGTACCCTAAGATACGTCAAATAGTTTTAAAGTACTGGGTACAAATAGTTTTTCAATTTTTAAATAAAACACCCTGTAACTCAGTAAGCAGCCACATTTTATTTGAGGGATTTGGGTTCAATCTCAATATTTTGAGGTCTAGAATCTACAACTCAGACATTGGACATTCTTAATTAATAACCCTGTATATCACAATAATAACGAAATACAGAACTCTAATCAAGCCGGTCTTCACTTACGCGTCAGAAATGTAGACGATGACAAAAAGTGACGAATCATGTTTAGGTTGTTTTGAACGTAAAATCCTCGGACATATGTATAAAGGCGTGTACGAAAACGGATTATGGCGTAGACGGTATAATTTCGAGCTTTACCGCCTTTGCGATGAGCCTAGTATTAATAGGTCCATCAAAATAAACAGGCTATTTAATAATAATAATAATAATAATAACACAACAATAATAAAACAACGAGTTGCGCGATAGTCTAGCAAACGAAATGGCTCGTGCCGTACAAGAGTTTAATGGAACAAATCCACTTAGCAGACCACCGCTACCACGAATAAACTCTTGTAAGAAACTAGGTGAGCTGTTACAAATTGTGAACACTGAAGTCCTACCCAATTATGTCGTAGAAGCCCACACATTGGAATATCTGCATATGCTAATCTACTGTGCAGCAACAGCAATTGCTAATGTAATGGGCGTTAAGATCAGAACACGACGGAGTACTAATAACGGAAGGACTGGTAACAGAATTGCACCCTGGGAAAAAAGACTTCTCGGAAAAATTGAATTACTGCGTAGGGATATTGGTCAAGTCACAGAATATGTAAGAGGTGTAACAAGTAGAAAAGTCATTAAGAGAGCTGAAGAAATAATGCGGAGCACTGCAAGACACTCGAGATACGATCCAGAAAATAACACAGCCCAACAGTGTCTGGATACATTAAAACAAAAACTCTCCGTCTATTCAGGACGATTAAGAAGGTATAAAGTTAGTAACAACCGAAAATGTGACAATGCACTTTTTGAGAACTCTGAGAAGGCGTTCTACCGAAAACTGAATTCCACCGTAGAAACTGTAGACAAGTCTTACCCAAGCCAGGAAGAGATTCATGAGTTTTGGGGAAATCAACTTTCCACACCAGCTGCTCTTAACAACAATGCTGGCTGGATAGAAGATACGACGCACAACTGTCACCACTACGTCACAGCTAACTACGAACCATTCACTACTGAAGAGGTCTCAAATATCATCAAAGAGCTTCATAACTGGAAATCTCCTGGACCAGACGGAGTCCAGAACTTCTGGCTTAAGAAGTTTTGGAGCATTCATGATTGCTTATCAACATTAATTAATCATGTTATTTCTAACCCGCAGGAAATACCATCATTTCTAACTCAGGGAACCACTTATTTAATACCGAAGGATCAAAATAACACCCAAGATCCAGCCAAGTACCGCCCAATTACTTGTCTTCCAACTTTGTATAAATTGGTCACATCCTGTATAACCCGGCGTATCTACCAACACTGTGCTCTAAACAATATCATAGAGCCTCAACAGAAAGGATGCGCTAAGGGTTCTATGGGTTGTAAAGAACAACTTATCATCGACTCAGTCATTTCTAACCAGGCATTCACCAAAAAAAGGAACCTCTTTACTGCCTTTATTGACTACAAAAAGGCCTTTGATTCAGTGCCGCATGAATGGCTTATAGATATATTAAGAATATACAAAGTCGATGATAACATAGTGACTTCTTTAAGGCATATAATGACAAGTTGGAAGACTAAAATTCACCTCCACATACCTGGTGAAAACAATATCGAAACGGAAAATATCGCAATCAACCGGGGCCTGTTTCAGGGAGACTCGCCGAGTCCATTGTGGTTCTGTTTGGCTATGAACCCTCTATCACAGCTATTAAACTCCACTGACTCAGGTTTTAGCATTAAAAACAACAATACTGTACTAGCGAAGCTTAATCATCTGTTGTATATGGATAATTTGAAATTAATGGCTTCTACTCGAGACAATCTAGAGCAGATGCTAAAAACAGTAGAAACATTCTCTAATGATATTAATATGCAGTTCGGCCTAGACAAGTGCCGTGTTTTGAATATAGTCAGAGGAAAGGTACAGCCCGGTGGATTCGATATGCAAAATGGCCAGAACATCGAAGCCATGGGTGAAAACGATATATACAAATATCTTGGAGTAAAGCAGGCGCGGAAAATTGACCATAAGCAAATGAAAACTGAAATAACTACTGAGTTTATACAAAGGATAAAACAGCTGCTTCGTTCACAGCTTAACAGTAAAAATTTGTTTAAGGCACTAAACACCTACGCTTGTTCCGCACTTAGCTATTCATTTGGTATTGTTAAGTGGACAAAAACAGATATAGAAAATCTTCAGCGAAAAGTACGAACACACCTCACAAAGGCACAAAAACACCATCCTAAAAGTGCAGTAGAAAGAACAACATTACCACGGAATCTGGGAGGAAGAGGACTTATGGATATAGGTGAGCAATTAGATAAACAAATTGCCAATTTAAGAACTTATTTTCAGATGCAAGCTGAGACATCTACTCTACATCAAGCTATTTGCGCAGTAGATGACACAACACCGATCAAACTGAGGGAACCAGAAATGCGCATAAACCACCTCACTAAAGACGAAAAACTGCGCACCTGGATGGGTAAACCTCTGCACGGGCGACATCCCAATGAGGTCAGCCAAGACTATGTCGACAATACAGCGTCGAACTATTGGTTGACATCAGGAAAGATGTTCCCTGAAACGGAGGGTTCATTACTGGCTATTCAGGATCAGGTTATACCAACCAGAAATTACCTGAAATATATCATCAAAGACCCTCAGGTTCAAAACGACAGATGCCGATATGGATGTCAAGCCCAAGAAACCATCCAACATCTTACAGGGGGCTGCCAGGCATTTGCTGCAACTGAATACAAGGAACGGCATGACGCAGTGGGAAAAATCCTTCATCAAGAGATAGCTATCAAGCTGGGACTTCTCCAAACGGATCATCTCCCGTATTATCAATACGTCCCTGAGAGTATGCTTGAGGATGGCAACTACAAGCTATACTGGGACCGCACTGTTCTCACAGACCAAACAGTGGCACATAATAGACCAGATCTCGTACTAGTTAATAAATTAACAAGACAGACAACACTAATTGATGTGGCGATACCTAACAACAATAATCTACGTAGTAAATTTACTGAAAAGATCGCCAAGTACAGAGATCTGGAAATTCAAATACGAAGGCAATGGAGAATGCAAAGTACCCAGACGATACCAATTATTATCTCTACTACTGGAGTCATTCCGAAGACCCTCTTCGAAAGCATAAAAAAGCTGGGTCTAAATGAGCACCTTTATAAGACCATGCAGAAAGCTGTACTACTTGCGACGACCAGATGCGTACGAAAATTTCTGGGAGAAACTCCAGCATACCAAGTCACCTAGGGCTCGAAAACACGGAAAGAGTCCCACCAGAGCTCAATCCTTTTGATACCGTAGGTATCTGGGATGAGTCAATTTTCCCCTTAGAGGGAGTGTGAGCCGTATGGCTAAATCTGGAATAATAATAACAACAAGAACAACAACCACAAGCGAGCCAAACAACAGCAAGAGCTCCACTCGCTGAAGGTGCTGCGCCGGAACATCAGCCGGCGCTCACTCAAGCGGGACGACCGAGGCAGCGCATGAAATGGACTGTGTCCATTAACGATAGCATTTTGCGCTTCTATTATAAGGTGACAAACCTCGGTCAAGAAACGATCGGCTACAGACAACAGCTGTATGCCGAATTTTGCAGGGAGTACCCAGATATTCAAGTATCGGAGCAAAGAGTATCAGATCAATACCGGGTAATCGTAAGAAACAACCTTATCCCAGAGACTAGACGCAATACGATCAAAAGCGAAGTCGAACGGGAGATTAATAACCAAGAGCTAGTTTTAGATCAAGTCCCTAATGAAATCCTTGATGAGCAGATTCCTGAGATTCCCATACCAGAAACTCAACCTGACAATACACAGCAGGAAAACAACGAGTTGCGCGATAGTCTAGAGAACGAAATGGCTCGTGCCGTACAAGAGTTTAATGGAACAAATCCACTTAGCAGACCACCGCTACCACGAATAAACTCTTGTAAGAAACTAGGTGCCCTGTTACAAATTGTGAATACTGAAGTCCTACCCAATTATGTCGTAGAAGCCCACACATTGGAATATCTGCATATGCTAATCTACTGTGCAGCTACAGCAATTGCCAATGTAATGGGTGTTAAGATCAGAACACGACGGGGTACTAATAACGGAAGGACTGGTAACAGAATTGCACCCTGGGAAAAAAGACTTCTTGGAAAAATTGAATTACTGCGTAGGGATATTGGTCAAGTCACAGAATATATAAGAGGTGTTACAAGTAGAAAAGTCATTAAAAGTGCTAAAGAAATAATGCGGAGCACTGCAAGACACTCGAGATACGATCCAGAAAATAACACAGCCCAACAGTGTCTGGATACATTAAAACAAAAACTCTCCGTCTATTCAGGACGATTAAGAAGGTATAAAGTTAGTAACAGCCGAAAATGTGACAATGCACTTTTTGAGAACTCTGAGAAGGCGTTCTACTGAAAACTCAATTCCACCGTAGAAAGTGTCGACAAGTCTTACCCAAGCCAAGAAGAAATTCATGAGTTTTGGGGAAATCAACTTTCCACACCAGCTGCTTTTAACAACAATGCTGGCTGGATGGAAGATACGACGCACAACTGTAACCACTACGTCACTGCTAACTACGAACCATTCACGACTGAAGAAGTCTCAAATGTCATCAAAGAGCTTCATAACTGGAAATCTCCTGGACCAGACGGAGTTCAGAACTTCTGGCTTAAAAAGTTTTGGAGTATTCATGAGTGCTTATCAACATTAATTAATCATGTTATTTCTAATCCGCAGGAATTACCATCATTTCTAACTCAGGGAACTACTTATTTAATACCCAAGGATCAAAATAACACCCAAGATCCATCCAAGTACCGCCCAATTACTTGTCTTCCAACTTTGTATAAATTGGTCACATCCTGTGTAACCCGGCGTATCTACCAACACTGTGCTCTAAACAATATCATAGAGCCTCAACAGAAAGGATGCGCTAAGGGCTCCATGGGTTGCAAAGAACAGCTTATCATCGACTCAGTCATTTCTAACCAGGCATTCACTAAAAAAAGGAACCTTTTTACTGCTTTTATTGACTATAAAAAGGCCTTTGATTCAGTACCGCATGAATGGCTAATAGATATATTGAAAATATACAAAGTGGATGATAACATAGTGACCTTTTTAAGGCATATAATGAGAGATTGGAAGACTAAAATTCACCTCCAAATACCTGGTGAAAACAATATCGAAACCGAAAATATCGCAATCAACCGGGGCCTATTTCAAGGAGACTCGTTGAGTCCATTGTGGTTCTGTTTAGCTTTGAACCCCCTTTCCCAACTATTAAACTCCACTGACTCAGGTTTTAGCATTAAAAGCAATAATACTGTGGTAGCGAAGCTCAATCATCTGTTGTATATGGATGATTTGAAATTAATGGCTTCCACTCGAGAACACCTAGAAGAGATGCTAAAAACTGTAGAAACATTTTCTAATGATATTAGTATGCAGTTCGGTCTAGACAAGTGCCGTGTTTTGAATATAGTCAGAGGAAAGGTACAGCCCGGTAGAATCGATATGCAAAATGGCCAGAACATCGAGGCCGTGGGCGACAACGATATGTACAAATATCTTGGAGTAAAGCAGGCGCGGAAAATTGACCATAAGCAAATGAAAACTGAGATAACTACTGAGTTTATAAGAAGGGTAAAACAGCTGCTTCGTTCACACCTTAACAGTAAAAATTTGTTTAAGGCACTAAACACCTACGCTTGTTCCGCGCTTAGCTATTCATTTGGTATTGTTAAGTGGACAAAAACGGATATAGAAAATCTTCAGCGAAAAGTACGAACACACCTCACAAAGGCACAAAAACACCACCCAAAAAGTGCAGTAGAACAAACGACATTACCCCGGTATTTAGGAGGAAGAGGACTTATGGATATAGGTGAGCAATTAGACAAACAAATTGCTAATCTAAGATCTTATTTTCAGATGCAGGCTAAAACATCTACTCTACATCGCGCTATCTGCGCAGTAGATGACACAACACCGATAAAACTGAGGGAAGCAGAACTGCGCATAAACCACCTTACTAAGGACGAAAAAGTGCGCGCCTGGATGGGTAAACCTCTGCACGGGCGACATCCCAATGAAGTTAGCCAAGATTATGTCGACAATATAGCGTCGAACTGCTGGTTGACATCAGGAAAGATGTTCCCTGAAACGGAGGGTTCATTACTGGCCATTCAGGATCAGGTTATACCAACCAGAAATTACCTGAAATATATAATCAAAGACCCTCATGTTCAAAACGACAGATGCCGATATGGATGTCAAGCCCAAGAAACCATCCAACATCTTACAGGGGGCTGCCAGGCATTTGCTGCAACTGAGTACAAGGAACGACATGACGCAGTAGGAAAAATCCTTCATCAGGAGATAGCTATCAAGCTGGGACTTCTCCAAACCGACCATCTCCCATATCATCAATACGTCCCTGAGAGTATGCTTGAGGATGGCAACGACAAGCTATACTGGGACCGCACTGTGCTCACAGACCAAACAGTGGCGCATAATAGACCAGATCTCGTATTAGTCAATAAATTAACGAGACAAACAACCCTCATTGATGTGGCGATTCCTAACAACAATAATCTACGTACTAAATTTACTGAAAAGATCGCCAAGTACAGAGATCTGGAAATTCAAATACGGAGACAATGGAGAATGCAAAGTACCCAGACGATACGGATTATTATGTCTACTACTGGAGTCATTCCGAAGACCCTCCTCGAAAGCATAAAAAAGCTGGGTCTTAATGAACATCTTTATAAGACCATGCAGAAAGCAGTACTACTCGCAACGGCCAGATGTGTACGAAAATTTTTGGGAGATACACCTGCATACCAAGTCACCTAGGGCTCGATAACACGGAAAGAGTCCCACCAGAGCTCAATCCTTTTGATACCGTAGGTATCTAGGATGAGTCAATTTTCCCCTTAGAGGGAGTGTGCGCCGTATGGCTAAATCTGGATAATAATACTGCTGTAATAAACAGGCGATTGACCAGCAGTTGACGCCGCGGTTAGCCGACGTTTGTATCTTAAACATGAGAGCGGTTGACTGGCGGTTCCATTCCTCCCCTAGTTAACTTACAACCGCTGCGGTTTGACGACGGAGCGGTTGCATGTGTACGGTTCCATTTGTTCCTTGGCAACTTCAACCGTGGCGGTTAAGTTTTTCAGGTAACCCGCGACGTCGACTTTGGCAAACCGCCCTCATGTGGACAAGCTGTTAGACATAATGAACGAGATGGAGCAGTCGAAATACATTTATAACCAAAGACCAGATGGGGTGAGTAGAGGCAGACCCAGACCGACGATTTAAGGACCAGATGAAACACAACTTAAAGAGTGCTAAAAAACCAAGGCGAAGGATAAGAAGGAATGGATACTTATTCTACACCAAGACCCAGCATAGGTTGTAGATCCAATGATAATGATGATGGTATTTTATTGCAATTTGGATTAAGAGAGAAAACTTATCTGTTTTTCTCTTTGTATCTACTATCGTAAATTGATTTATCTGAAAATAAATAATCGTTATTTATTTTAAGATATAATCGTTATTTTAAGAAATATTAAAGCCGAGGACGGAGCATTTGCTCCGTCCTCAAGGTGTTGAGGACCTCAACACCTTCTCAAGGTGTTGATTAGAATGTACAAGTATCCAATTTGACAGTGTCGTCCTGTTTTTATGAAAATGTGTAAACAGCTGGAGACAAATAGTTCCTCCCCCTCAACTTAAACAGTTAAAGACTATAAAGTGTAGAAGCATAGTAAAAACACATCACTTGAGAATAACAATCTGCCGAAACAGCTGTAACGACATTAATTTGTAATAAATTTTGTAGAAGTATTGAAAACAAAAGTTTTCAGTGTTTTATTGTTAGATAAAATGAACTTCCATCAAGTAACAGTCGAATTCATCACTAATTTAACTTAAGCTATTTCATGCTGCTAACATTCAAATATTATGACTTACCATTAGAGTTTTGAGGTCTGCTCTTTCATCCGGATTCTTCCTTAAACATCTGTCTACAAAATCCTTAAAATCGTCTGTAAAGATCCCAGATGGCAGTTTAGGTGGAGGTTCATTTACAATGTAATCTAAGAGTTCAAATATAGCCATAGGTCTGGGTCCTTTAGTATGATCTGGCGAATCACTATCATTATGAGGCCCGAATATGGATGCAAGTGTTTTTGCATCTGGAGGAGGAATTGGATACATTCCAATAGCCATTTCAACTAGTGAGAGTCCCAAAGACCAAATGTCACTTTGTACTGAATAGTGGGTTCCTTGTAACCGTTCTGGCTGAAGAAATACCAAATTTAGTAAACAACTTTGTCGTACTTAACTACATAAAACTTACAGACATGTAACTCCTGGTTCCAACAAAAGAATTGGCCATTGAATCAATCAGTTGACCGGATACTCCAAAATCACATATTTTGATTTCTCCTGAACTATTTATGAGTATATTACTTGGTTTCACGTCTCTGTGCATTATTGCATGTTTGTCTCTTAAGTAACTAAGCCCTTTTAGAACCGCAAATGTTATTTTACCTAAAACAAATAAAGTAGTGGAGTTTAATCTCAAACATTTAATTTTCATATTCGCTATTTAACAATCTTTTATCACCCTGTATATGACACTAACGCAATTGTACATATATTGTATGACCACATATTGCAAACATGTACGGGCTATTTAATTAGTTTAATTATTGCAAATCATAAACAATATTTTTGAATAGGACATACTAATTGCCCTGACTAAATAAAAACCTTTGTTTGTTAGTCGCGTGGGCTATGACCTAATTCAGATTGCCGCTAAGATTAAAATACCCATTCATTAAAATAATTCTTTCGAGTCAATTCGAAGAGACAACATAGTCTCATAGGATTATCAGTTCAACCATCAAACGAATCGGTCAGTAAAGCAGCGTCATTAGGTCTCCCGGGATGTTAGTGTAGTTTACAGAAATAAAGTATCATCTTTAATTTGGTGTTTCTCTAAGGGCGATAGATCCTACAGCTGAGCTGAAGTTTTTTATGCATGGTCCTATTCGAGAAAAAGAAAACATCAAGGTGGCAACATCTCTAACAAGAAGAGACAAACCACAGATCGACCTAAAACTACAGTCCACACCTAACAACACCATTAACAGCTAGACGACACTGGGCCCGGGAGACCCAACCTATAGATCCAGAGAGCCACTACAGAGCCAGAGATCGACCCACAGATCCAGAGAGCCACTACAGAGCCAGAGATCGAACTACAGATCCAGAGAGCCACTACAGAGCCCGAGATCAACACACAGAGCCAGAGATCAACCCGCGGATCCAGAGAGCCACTACAGAGCCACCACAGATCCAGAGAGCCACTACAGAGCCAGAGAGCCACTACAGAGCCAGAGATCAACCTACACAACCATGGAATTTCGAACAGGGTCGGCGTAAGGCAAGTTTAAATACTAAAATCTACTCTGAGACACCCTGTATAAGGTGTTTAAAGAAATATGGGCTAAAGAACAGATTCCCATATATTGGAAGGAAGGGATAATTCTGAAATTGTCTAAAAAGGGGACCTCAAAAAATGCAATAATTGGAGGCCAATAACACTATTACCCACAAACCCACAGTGTCAAAAGTTGTTGGAAAGATGGATAGCTAACAGATACAGAGTTTCATGCAGTACAGTGCAACGTGTGTTTGCTCGTTTTATAGAGACAGGAGCTTACATCTTGAACAGATCCCCAGGGAAGGACTACTCATAGAGACGATCGTTTTATGGTATCTTCTAGTACTAATACATCGTCATTACACTTCTATAGAGGTTACTTCATCATGTCAGAAACGTAAATATTAGCGAACCAAGCGTTAGAAGACCATTAAATGAGGCTAATCTGAATGCTTGAGGACCCGAACTTTCCAGGGAACATCGTGTATTCAGATTACATTTCGCTAGGTATCACCACAATTGGAATGTAGATGTCTGGAGAAATGTGATGTTTACCGATGTGTTCAGATTTTGTCTACGTTCCCTAGACGGTCGCGGTAGAATCTGAAGAAAAGATGGTGAACGATATGCCGAGTGCACTTTTAACCCTAGAGTAAGTTTTCAAGGGGGTTCAGTTATGGTGTGGGCTGGTATACCTTCGGAGGTGCATACAGAATTTATGTTGTCCCTAAAGGATCTCTGACCACTGAGGTATATAAATGAGATACTGCAACATTATGTTTCTCATATGCACTATTTCGTCGGCTTACTGCCAAAACCAACCAACTCCATTTTAAAAGTTTTGGGAAATCTACCTTTTAAACTTTAATTTGAAATTGAAAATCGACTGAATTTAAAAAAATTATTTAATAACTGAAAAATATTTTTTCCACCTACCTCTACCGAAAGTATACTTTTCCGGACCTGATTGTAGGGAGCAAAGTTGTACTTTTCCTCCCTAGGGAGGAAAAGTAAAAGTGACGTCATGGTATTTCATTCATGAAATATAACTTATTGACGCCCTGAACGATATCTACTTTCTATTACGTAAGTATTTATACATTTTAACGTTTATTTATAAAACACCCTGTATTTTGCAGAATGGTAAAAAACAGTAAATTTTTATTTTGATTTAACAACGGGCGCGTTCACCAGATGCAGACGTTGGCAATCAGTTTGCGCTTTATACTTCTGAACGACTTCCTAACGTCAAACATGTTTGTAAAGCGGTCGCCATTTTTGCAAGCATGAAATATTTATGTTGAACTTTGCAAACGTGTTGACAATTGAAAAATTATATATATATATATATATATATATATATATATATATATATATATATATATATATATATAATAACGGCTACTGAAGACATTCAGCTTCGTTATTATCTATTAAATCCATTTTCTTCCTTCTCTTAATAAAAAGAATAATTTCAAAAATTTATTTATTGATAAAATTATTTTTGGTTACGTTCAAACCAAACAAGCAAAATGTCAAACTTTAATCTAAACAATAAACCGTTCAGCTCACTGCCAACAAGTTTAAGAATCAAAACGCAAACTGTTATGAACGTGATTGCATCGTTTGCATCTGGTGAACGCAGTCAATGTTTACATTAATAATTTGACAGTTGACAGTTATATTGTACCTACTTGTTAGTTTTAGTTCTAATAAATTTTGTTGGTTAATTACATCACAGAATAAATAACCACACAGAAGCGAATCTGTCTGTCGTTTCCATTGATTTTGTTGGGACCGAAATATTTGACCTTGTGCACCAGTTACAGAATAGAACTTGATGTTCTAAGGAATAGACCATTCCAAATTCTTCTTCTTTAAGTTCCATCTTCTATCGAAGGTTGGAAATCATCATAGCAATGCGGACCCTGTTGACTGTCGCTCTAAATAGCTCTGCACTACTGCATTCGAACCATTCCCGTAAGTTTTTAAGCCAGGATGTTCTTCGTCTTCCCACATTTCGCTTTCCTCGGATTTTGCCTTGCATAACAAGTTGTAATAATGAGTATTTTTGCCCTCTCATCACATGTCCCAAGTACTCAAGTTTTCGTCTTTTGATAGTTAGTATTATTTCCGGTTGATTTCCTATCCTTCTAGTTACTTCCACGTTCGACATTCTTTGAATCCATGATATTCGTAGGATTCTTCTGTAACACCAAAATTCAAAGGCGGCCAACTTATTCAAATGGACTTGTTTCAACGTCCACGCTTCCAAGCCGTAAAGAAGAGTAGAGAACACGTAACATCGAAGCATCCTTAGACGTAGTTCTAACCTTATATCCCGACAACAAAGAAACTTTTTAAGTTTAATGAATGATGCACGTGCTATTTCAATACGTGTCTTAATTTCTTTGGTTTGGTCTACATTTGATGTTATCCATGTTCCTAAGTATTTGTAGTTATCCACACTCTCAATCACAGTATCTTCAATAGTTAATTGGATGTTTACTTGTGCTGATTTAGTTATGATCATGCATTTAGTTTTCTTTAAAATCATCTTCAGTCCGTACTCATGACAGCGTTCATTAAGGCGTTGCATAACGTTCTGTAAATCATTGTTGTTATCTGTTATTATTACTGTATCGTCTGCAAAACGTAAGTTGTTCAAAACTTCTCCATTGATAGATATACCTTCTATTGAATTTGAGAGCGCTTCTTGAAATACCGCTTCACTGTAGACATTGAAAAGTAGTGGAGACAGCACGCAACCCTGACGGACTCCTCTATGTATTTTGATATCTTGGGTGTCCTGGCCGTCAACTCTTACCTTGGCAGTTTGATTCCAATATATATTAGATATAATTTTCATGTCACGACTGTCAATATTTTTGCTTTTTAATATATCTACAAGCTTTTTATGTTGAACTTTATAAAATGCCTTTTCAAAGTCTACAAAGCATAAGTACATATCCTGATTCATGTCCATGCATCTCTGGGCCAGCACATTCAAGCCGAACAAAGCAGCTCGCGTGCTCATACCATTTCTAAAGCCAAATTGTGTGTCACTGATTTCATATTCGAGAGTTTTAACAATTCTACTATGTATTATTTTCAAAAATGTTTTAAGTGTGTGACTCATTAAAGATATTGTTCTGTGATCCGAGCAGGTTGTTGCACTTGACTTTTTGGGAATTGCTACAAAGGTCGATTGCAGCCATTGTTTGGGGATTGCGGCAGTCTGATATATTAGATTAAAGAGTTCAACCATTACATCAATACCATCTTCATCAATCAGTTTTAATAATTCGATGGGCACATCATCTGGTCCAGTAGCTTTACCCTCTTTCGTGTTTTTGATGGCATAGATGACTTCGTCTCTTAATATTGGTGGTCCAGTATCCTCTGTGATTTCTAATGACAGTTCTCCTCTTTCATCATTAAAGAGTTGTTGGATGTAATTGGTCCATTGACACAATCTCTCCTTCACGTCAGTAATAATATCCCCTTTATCATTTTTAAGGGTATTCGTTCTTGTGCTTTTTCTAGAACCTGTCATTTCTTTGATTTTTTTGTGTAAATTAAAACTGTCATACTTTTTATCCAGGTCTTCTATTTCTTTGCATCTGTCGGAGAGCCACCTCTCTTTTGCCTCTCGAATTTTCTTTTTGATGTTTCTCTGAATTTCTTTGTATTTATTCGGTTCTTTTGTTTTATGTTTTCTTCGTTCTTCCATAAGTTCAAGAATTTCTACTGTCATCCAAGATTTTGTTTTTTCTCCAAGTGGTTTGAGGGTTTCTTTTCCAACTGATACTAAGGCATGTTGATTTTTTCCCCATTTTTGGTCAACAGTCAGAGTTTCCCCACTATCTTCTTTGACTTTCCTTAAGTTCTCGTTTATTTTAAATTTCGTTTCCGCATAGGTCTTGTCTTGTTTGAGCCGCCTTGTATCCATGATTTTATTGGAGCTAGGGCTCTTTATCGTCTTTAGTTTCACTCTCATAGACAAAACAACCGGGTTGTGATCGGAGGATATGTCCGCTCCTGGATAAGTTTTAGATGATACTATAGAATTTCTATATCTTCTGTTGACGATAATATAATCTATTTGATTTCTGACTATTTTGTTGTTATTGTCAGCTGGTGACTTCCATGTATATAGTCTCCGTTTAGGAAGTTTGAACAAGGTATTTGCAATTATGAGTTCCTCATTGATACAGAAATCAACAAGCCTATCGCCACGTTCATTTCTTTCCCCGAGTCCATATCGCCCCACACAATTCTCCACTTCTCCTTGACCGACTTTAGCGTTCAAATCGCCCATTATAATATTTATGTCATGTCTTTTAGTTAGCTTTAAGACATTGCCAATTTGTTCATAGAAGGCCTCTATGGTGTCTTCATCCTTGTCTGCAGTGGGTGCATATACTTGGATTATATTTATTTTACGATTTAAATGAGAGTTGAGAGACAGCATTAATACTCGATCAGAGTAAGGAACAAAGTTACAAACGGCTTTCCGAGAATTGTTGTCACCTATAATTCCAACTCGCTGTTTGTGATTGGGGTCGTTGTTTCCGGAATAATACAGTGTTCCATTTCTGGTGCCATTTTCCTGATCCGGGCCATTGTATATCGCTAAGGCCCAGTATGTTAATCTTCATTCTGCACATTTCCGACACAGCGTTATCGAGTTTGCCTGATTGGTATAAACTTCTTACGTTCCATGTTCCAATTTTCAATGCTATAGAGTTATTCTTATTTCTTTGACAGGGATTTACCTTGATGACGACCTGAGAGGCCCTGTCGTCTAAATCTGATCGTCCTCCCCTGCCGGATCTTGGATTCCGAGCTCCATGATCATTAAGTAAATTATCAATTAGTGGGTCCATGATGATTGTTACTAAGGATATCCACGCGGATCTTTAATGTGGTAGTCATCCCGTGGCTTTCCACATCTCAATGCCGTTGACTAATTTAGCTCTTCCGCCTTCGGAGTTAATTTCTCGACTCCAGGACAATGAAGTGCCCTACCACGTATCGGTTCTTCCACCCGTAGCTGTTGACCAACAAGTGGGTGATTACTTATACCGGCAATCGTTCGGTTATTCTAACAGCTCCAGTATCGAATAATAGACCGATCCAGGATCATTTCCCTTACGCTCTATTTTGGTTCTGAGGCTGCTGTCTGACAGAGTAGGATATGGAAAGGGAAACTTCGGTAATTAGGTGGGAGAATGGGTTTAGGACATAATTTCTCCCAGGTACCAGGAGATTGGGAGATAATTATGGCTCACGTGGGCAGCATCCCTGAAGTAGATCTATCTTCCACCGGAGACATAAAAGAGTATCTACCCGCTACCACTAATTAGTGGCTCTACGTATTCCAAATTAGGTAATATTTTTGACAAGTAGTTATTAATTATATGAAAGATAAAATTTAACATAAATAAAATATAACATAAAACATATATAAATATAAAATTTAACTATAAACAACTGTCACGTCAGTCGCAAAAGTGAGGTTGCACCAGTTACGTTGACACATGAGCATGAAAATTATGTTACCGTTTTCGGCAGGAGTTTCGCTTCTGTGTGGTTATGTATTCTGTGGTTACATAAATAAATTAAGTAAAAATGAAAAAATTACTTGTTATTTGAGGAATGTGGAAAAACCATATGTATAACATGGGAGTAAAGTGCCTTTTCCTCCCTTGAATGATTACTGCCCTCCGCTACGCGTCGGGCAGTAAACTACATTCTCGGGAGGAAAAGTAACACTTTCCTCCCTTGTTATACAAATAGCTATTGTCATATATTTTTCAATTATTAAATCATTATTTAAATTCAGACGATTTTTCGTTTCAAATTAAAGTTTAAAATGTAGATTTCTCAAAACTTTTAAAAATGGAGTTGGTTGGTTTTGGCAGTAAGCCGACGATTTATTAGAGAAAAATTCACACTGATGCATGACAATGCACGCCCTCATGCCGCCCGCTTTGATAGAGAATACTTAAATGAAGTTGATATTCTCTAACAAAAGATTTGATAACTCGAAAGTGGCTCTTTAAGAAGAATGAGAAGCAATCTCTTTTAGAAGAAGAAGAATGGAGTTTTAAACTTAATTAACAGTATTCCCAGAAGAATGAATATCATTATAGAGGCTCGTCGGAGTAATATGAGGTATTAATTAAATCGGTAATATGTAAGTATCTAATTTGTATAGGTTTCCTTGTTATTTTTATTTTATTGCTGAAAATAATTGGAAAGGTGCCAATTTGTTTTATATTATTTTCTTCTATATTAATTTGTAAATTTGTGTCGTTCTCTTTAAATAAAGGTTTAAATAATTGGAAAGGTGCCAATTTGTTTTATATTATTTTCTTCTATATTAATTTGTAAATTTGTGTCGTTCTCTTTAAATAAAGGTTTTCGTATACATGTACAGGGTGTTTGGTAATCAATGGGGCATATCTTAATCTTAGATTTCTGAGCTTAAAATAGGTCGATTTAAGCCAACTTACCTTAGTACGAAAGTTGATAATAACCGAAATACAGGGTGTCAATGTTAAACTTTTATTTTATTTATTTTTGAATATTTCCTGACAGGCATGGGATAACACGAAATTTATTAAGTGGGGGTTTTTTTGGGACGAGAAACCGAAATTCTCTACCAAAAATTATATATTACCCAGAGGGCGCCCACATACATCTTTCAGCGCTCATTTAATACGTTCAATTTTTTATCCCCCACTTTACATAATTTTAAGACCAAAACTTTTATTCCACTATTATTTTTACTTAAAAAAGGTATACTACATTCATCTCGCTAAACTCAAACCATTTTTGAGATAAACGCATTTGAAATCTACAATGCAAAATTCAATTTTTTGCATTTCATTGTAGTTACGAAAAACAATTTAACATATCCTTGTCATACTTGGCAGCAAGTGTAGGTACTGGACGCCCTACCAAATTATGTTAAACAAACGTTTCTGGCTACTACCAGTGGCGTACGACGAGGGAAAGTGAATGGTTGAACCTTCAAAATTTTTTCCAAACTGGCGGAATTGGTATTTTAGTGCATTTTTTGGATTCTCCAATACTTTCTATGTAAATAATATACTCTTCATTTGTAACGATAAAGTCATAAGTTTTCGAGATATTTAAAATTAAAAACGAAGTGGCATCATACAACAATTAAAATAACTGTGTCGTTTCATTTTTAACTTCAAACATATCAAAAACTAATGACTATGGTTACGAATGAAGAGTACATTATTGACATAGAAAGTATCAGCGAATCTAAAAATTATGCTAAAATAGCAGTTCCCTCAGTGGCGTAGAATTTGGGAAGAGTCAACCATTCACTTTCCCCTGTCTTACGCTTCTGGTAGTAGCCAGAAACGATTATTTAACATAATTTAGTAGAGTGTACAGTAACACACCTACACTTTCTGCCAAGTAGGATAAGGATAATATGTCAAATAATTTTAAAGTACCGGGTACACAATAATAGTTCCTGAAGTTTTAAATAAAAAAGAAATTATTTAAAAAAAATAATACCTACATACTTTAAAACTATTTCACATAATATCCGTGTCATACTTGCCAAAAAGTGTAGGTGCTGTAGACCCTACTACATTATGTTAAATACAGTAGAACGCCGCAAATCCGAACTAATTAGAGGGACAGCCTGTTGGGATTCCGAAAAGTTCGGATTATCCGAAAGATAGCCTAACTAATAATTCAAAGCTTTCGTTGTCGTTGATTTTTAAGTCACTGCACCTGTCTCACTCTGTCCCTCTTCTACCCATCTCAGATTGATATCACTGATGCAGAGCCAGTGTTATTATTTGTGTTTAGTCGCTAACGTGCTGGCTAGATTTACAATTTGAAAAAGTTCAATTTTTCCACACTCCAATACAAGAAGACCTCGTAGAAGTCGTACAACAAGATGAGAAAACGAAAAATAAAGTGCAATTACACAATGGATTGAAGCTGAGGATAATGGGCACCAAGAATTTATGGATGAAGACATTGTAGACTTGGTTCAACCTCAAGGCAACCCCAATGAAGATAAAGAAAGCGAGGAAGAAGTTTCCCTGCCATATCGAGTGTCACACGCAAATGCCACTAAAGCTCTGGGTGTGGGCTCTACGTTACGTGGAGCAGAACTCTGCTGCATTACCAGTCGATTATGTTTATGCGTAATGCTTTAACATGGCTGCGTCAATTCGCTATACCTTCATGCGTCAGAAAAAAGTGACCGACTTCTTTACGAATCCTCCTTAGGACTGCAAACGTGTTCGCACGAGTGTGGACAATATTTATGGACTCAAATTGACTACACGAGAATCGACGTATGCTTATGTTTTTAGTCTGTATAGTAAACATTTTTTAAATTTTTGTATTGAATTTTTAAATTTTTTTCACTTTTCGTTTGTTCTGATTTGCCGAACGTTCGGATTAGCGGGGTTCGGATTTGCGGAGTTCTACTGCAATCGTTTCTGGCTACTACCAGAGGCGTACGACAGGGGAAAGTGAATGGCTAACCCTTCCCAAATTCTACGCCACTGACGGAACTGCTATTTTAGCATAATTTTTATATTTTCCAATACTTTGTATGCAAATAATGTACTCTTCATCTTCATTCGTAACGATAAAGTCATTAGTTTTCGAGATATCTGAAGTTAAAAATGAAACGGCACAGTTATTTTGAGTAATGTATTATGTCCCTTCGTTTTTACTTCAAATATCTCGAAAATTAATGACCTTATCGTTACGAATGAAGAGTATATTATTTACATAGAAAGTATTCGAGAATCAAAAAATTGTACTAAAATGGCAATTCCGCCAGTGGCGTAGAATTTGGGAAGGGTCAAACTTTCACTGTCCTCCGTCGTACGCCACTGGTAGTAGCCAGAAACGTTTGTATAACATAATTTAGTAGGGTGTATAGTACCAACACTTGCTGCCAACTATGACAAGGACATGCTAAATGGTTTTTAGTAACTACAATGAAATGCAAAAAATCGAATTTTGCATCGTAGATTTCAAATGCGTTTATCTCAAAAACGGTTTAGCGAGATAAATGTAGTACATATACATTTTTTCAGTAAAAATAATAGTGTAATAAAAGTTTTGATCTTAAAAGAGCCCTGAAAGACATATGTGGCGCCCTCTGGGTAATATGCAATTTTTGGTGGTTAATTTAGGTTTCTCGTCCCAAAAAAACCCCACTTACCAAATTTCGTGTTGTTATCCCATGCCTGTCTGGAAATATTTAAAAATAAACAAAATAAAAGTTTAACTTTGACACCCTGTATTTCGGTTATTATCAACTTTCGTACTAAGGTAAGTTGGCTTAAATCGACCCATTTTAACCTAAGGAATCTGAGGTTAAGCTATGGCCTATTCGTTACCAAACACCCTGTATAAAACATATCTTAAAACCCTATATCAGAGCATGCCAATCGTCAATTTACTCCAGACGCATATGTTTTGAGATGGATGTTGAGAGTAGGGCTTACAATACCGGCATTCCGGGATCCCGAATACCGGAATCCCAGACGATTTTTGTCCGGTATTTATGTAAAAATACCGGTATTTTGGTATTAAATTAGTTAATAAAAATTGAATTTATGCACAATATAAATCTAATTTTAAATAATAATAATTAATTACAAGAAATTTTTTTTAAGATAAACAAGCAATTTCGTTGTATTAAAATCTATATCAGGCATATTTATTACACATACCGAGCCAAGTATGGCACCATCAAGAAGCGGCGGGGTCGGCAATATAAAGCGATTGTTTATGTTTTACGTCTACTACCCAATGCCACATTTTCTTGTGAAATGCCACATTTCGCAAGAAAAAATAACCCGATGGAATTTTGGAAAAAATACAAATCCGCTTTCCCTGAGCTTTATTATTTGGCTATACAATATTTTTGTCAATACTTTCCATATCAGTACCTTCCGAAAGAGTGTTTTTAAAGACTGGACAGTTAACAAATCTAAGAAGAAATAAACGTTTATCGCACAAAAATTTGGATGCCACGTTTTTTTATATCTATCTACTCCTACTCTCTATGTAATAAAATAAATAATATCTACTCATTTCACAACAATATAATTTATTGGATTTCATATACTATTTGTTTAACAAGTCAATATAACAACTGAGGTAAGTAATAATATAGCTAGTAAATTTTTTATTAATAAAACCGGTTTTAATACCGGTATCCCGATATTTCAAATTTCAAATATCAAATACCGGTATTTAGATTTTAGTTCGGTATTGTAAGCCCTAGTTGAGAGATGACTCATATTTTTTGCAGAACTTACTTGGAAATAACTAATATAATAATAATTGAGTTATCCTCATACTCAAGGAGGTCCGGAACATTGTTGAAATAATCAAAATGTCAAAAAATAAAGAAAAAATTCGATGTTTTCTTCGTTTTTCGATTATAACTTTAAAAGTATTCATTTCCGAGAAAAGTTGCAAGGACATAAAAGTTGCGTAATTAAATTTCCTACAAGATAGGATTGGTTAATAATTTTAAAAATTGTCACCCTTGTTGCAAAATAGCAATTATTGCGAAAAAAAAACATAAAAACAAGTATTCGCATTTTACTTTTTTCAACCATTCATGCTACACTTAGGACCTTCATATTTTACCCAGAAAAACTTTATGATATAATAAAACAACATTGTAAATTTCATTAAGATCGGTTCAATAGATTTTGCAAAATAATTTTGCAATCCAGCTTTCGCAAAAGAAAATGAACACAAATTAAATATTAACAACAACCCATTTGTTTGTCCACAGCCGCAATATTCGATCATTTTTGACCGGTCCTTGGAATGCCCAATCAGAACAAATGTATCAGCTGTCCTGCGCGTAGCACCAAAAATTAATGTTTATTTAAAAAAAATTCATTTGTAAATTGCAAATGAAAGGTACAGTGTTCTTCTATAATAAAAAAAAAAGTTCAACTTGCTATCTGCTTTATTTTCAGTACCGCAAAATTTCGAAAAATTGCATTTTTTTGCGAAAGCTGGATTGCAAAATTATTTTGCAAAATCTATTGAACCGATCTTCATGAAATTCACAGTATTGTTTTATTATATCATAAAGTTTTTCTGGGTGAAATATGAAGGTCCTAAGATTAGCATAAATGGTTGAAAAAAGTAAAAAAGCGAATACTTGTTTTTTATGTTTTTTTTTTCGCAATTATTGCTATTTTGCAACAAGGGTGACAATTTTTAAAATTATTAACCAATCCTATCTTGTAGGAAATTTAATTACGCAACTTTTATGTCAGTGCAACCAGAGGTATAACCAGAGAAGGTTCCCATTGTTTTTCAATCTGGTGGGATGTATAGTAATATTTTTAATATTGTTTTATGTGCTATTAGATTGAAAACTTAGTCTTTTGCTAGCAGTTGCCGCTAGGGCATCCCTGCCATTCGTTCGTTGCAATCCGTAACTGCACTTTGTCCTGGTTGGGTCAGAGAGAGCAGCATATGTGCCTCCTGATGAGAGACTAATAAGTTTCGAAACCGGTAGAGGTGCTTGCTGCACTCTCTGATTGAACTAGAATATGGCGCGGCTGTAGTTTCGTGTTGCAACGAAATTGAAAATGGTTATTCATTTTCAATTATTATTATGTGAGTTATTCCCAAGCAATTTCTGCAAAAAAATATGAGTCACCTCTCAACATCCAAATGTACTCATATTTTTACAGATGCGCCCTGGACTAATTGGTGACAATTGTTTCGACAATTATATCAAAAATTCAAGGGTGCCCGTTTTTCGTGACAGTGAGTGTACATATAAAATTTTATAGTGGGCTAAACATGACAAATGAAACAAAACCATTATGTACATTAGATAATAGCATACCTAAAATATTTTCCGGGATTCGGCCAGCTCTCTTCAAAATTAGATCGAGAGATCCTGCATCCATATACTCCATACAAATACTAATTTCACCGTCACTATAAAATGCTCCATAAAAACCAACAATATGTGCGAAATTGCATTTGTGCAGTACTCGTAATTCTCTAATAATTTGTTTTTTTATTGCAGGTTTTACTTCCAGGTGAATAAGTTTTCTTGCCATTATTAATCCACTGCCCTTGTGACGGACTTTGGTAACAACACCTCCATTGCCAGAACCAAGTTCTCCCAATTTTTCGAAATCATCATCAGAAAACTCTCCTCCAATTTTTTCTTTTTGACAAAGGAAAACCTCTATTCTTTTACGCTGGGTATCATCCATTTCAAGAGTTGAATCAAGTTCTTCTATACGTGCAGTTAAATTTTCAATACTATTTCCCCTCACAAGGTTACTTGCACTAAAAACAAATATATTTATTTTATATACTTGATCAGAAAAGACTGTTACAGTAAATATTACATAGGTAAATAAAAGGGGCTAGTACAAATATTTAAATTCTTACAAAGAATAAATATATACTTAATTGAGAATATAAATCAACTAATGTTTCAATAATAAAAATACTAACAATGAAATAAATTTTAATTGCAACATAAAGTTTTATAATATGAGAGGATTGCCATTGGGTTAATGCAATATCCTGACTATTCGAGCATATAGATTGTTGTTGCTGTAGTTTATGGCTTTTTTCCTAAGGGCAATTTGCCAGTTAACTTCCTTAAATCGTGAGTTTGTTTGGTCTTTGATTTCTCAGTGGAGCATCCATGGGAGGGGGTTGGGGGGTTAAAACCCCTCCCAGGGCATATAAAAATATATAAAGAATAGTAGGAAAACCTAACTTGTCTTTCACAAACAATACAAAATAATTAAATCGGTGCCCAAGCCAACCCCCTCCCCCAGAGGAAAATTCTGGGTGCGCCACTGTGATTTGGTAATTGACATATAAAACATACTTCATGCATTATTGTTCAAGATTATAAGTAGACTTCCAATTATTCAACTATACTCCGTCCCATCTTGACTTTACAGTATAACAGTACATATAAGGAACATAGGCAATGCAGTCCTTATGAGAGTTTTTAGCGCGGTGATGCCGATTTTATCAAAAAGAATTTGTAGTCGAACATTAGAGAGATTAAATTAAAACAGTTTAAATTGGCAGTCTACAATTTTAGGATTCATATGCGTTTAAGTTTATTTGATATACTATAGTTATTACGCATATGCATCCTAAAATTGTAGACTGCCTATCTAAAACTGTTTTAATTTAATCTCTCTAATGTTCAATTATAAATTCTTTTTGATAAAATCGGCATCACCTCGCTAAAAAGTCTCATAAGACTGCATTGCATATGTTCCCCATACTGTAAAGTCAAGGTGGGATGGACTATACCTAGTATTCCAATTGACTTAAATTTTCTGATAATTATGTGCTAGCTAAGGTATGTAGTACCAAAGAAATCTATGTGTGAATGTTTTGATCACACTACATAAGACTACTTTAACATGTTCGCTATTAAGGGGGTATTTAAGTTTCGTCCTCATAGGCCATATCTATTTAAATTGCCATTATGTGCAGTGCGATCCCTGGCTCACTGGAGGGCAATGGTTATTTTATCTCATAACTTTTTTGTCTTTACCTTTTAAGCATCCTTTACACTGGATTAGTAAATTGTGAGGTATCATAGTACTAAAAGATACTCTTGCTTTAAGTTGGTAGGACGCAAGGTTTTCTAGAAAAATCGAATAAAAGTTTGTTTTTTGAATTTGAAAAAATTTTCAAATAAAAACGGTGTATTTTACCGACTTAAAGCAAGACTAACTTTTAGTAAGTACTAGAATACCTCATAATTTAATAATCTGGTGTCAAAAATGCTTAAAAATTAAAGACAAAAAAGTTATGCGATAAAATAACTGTTACCCTACCTACAACGGACGCCTGTGACTGGTACTAGAAATTTGCAATTGATGAAATCAACCTTCGCAACCTGAGAGAATGGTACGGATGTACATCAAACAAACTTTTCAGAGCAGCCGTCTCCACAGTCCGAATAGCTATGATGATTGCCGACCTCAGTCACGGATGGCACTCGAAGAAGAAGATATATCAAAAATCAGTTAGAAGATATTTTAGTAACTGTCATAAATTTATACATAAAATTTATTTTAATTTTAATTAATTAATGTCATCAGTTTATATTCTAATGGTTTATATTCTATAATATATAAAATATATGGTAACAATTACTGTTATTACTCATATTTTTTATTTGTTATTTTAAAAGAACATAGTACCCATGCAGTGAAAACTTTCACACATGATAAGTCACTGTTACACATTTCAAAAATATTTCAGAAATGATTTTAGTTGTTATTAAAAAATTATCGATGGTTTAGGCAAAATAGAAAATTTCAAAATTTGGTAAGAAGTTTCCTTGAATACTTTTTTTAAACAGGACAATTAGGTACCTATTCAATGAAATAATTTCGAAAATGTTCTAAAAAGTTTGACTAAAAAAGTCTTGACAAAGTTGAAATTTTTGGTCGAATGTATTTTGAATTTATTTAAAAAAGTTCTGTGGATGATTTTTTTGTGCAGGAATAAATTACATATAACAAAAATTTACTTGCCAGTTTTTCGTTGTGTTGGAACAAAATCATTTTTACATAATTCAAAAAGTAATGAAATTTTATTTATATACTCAATTGTTCTCTACGACAAATAAAAGTAAATATTTGTCACATTTAAACTCTTCTTCTATTTGCGTCTATATTCGTTGCTTCTACTTTCATTTAACATAAGCAGAATGGCCCTATCTTCGTTATACTCTGTCTCAGGTTATTGCAAAGCAAAGGTCTCTGGGATAAACAAATATAATAACTTAACTAATTAATGGATGGGTCTCTTTGAGGTCTTTCAAATTATAACAAAAAGTTACTTGTCGGTTTTTCGTTGTGTTGGAACAATATCATTTTTAATTCAAAGTAATAAAATTTTAACCAAAGAAAGTATTCCACCTGTTGTCAATCTGGTGGTACGGAGGCGATATTTATTGTCGTTTTCTGCGCTGCTTCGATTGATAACTTAGTTTGTTTTCCGGTAGATGGCCCTAGTTCATCCGTGACATTTCTTTCTTTGCAATTCGGGAAGGCCCTAAGCTATGGTAAATGGTTAAAGCGGAGAGAAGAGGATATGGGTTTACTGATGAGGGGAAAAAGATCTCCGAAACCGGTATAGACTCTTCCTGCACTCTCCGCTTTAACCAGAGTATTATGCAGCTGCTGCATTTTCGTTTTGCAAAGAAATTGAGAATGTTTATAAATTTTTAAAATTTTATTTATTTGCAATAAAAAATTAAATACTTTTAATATTGAAGTTTCCGTACCTTTTTAAGTTTTTAAATTATAAATGCAACAATTTAATATATTAAAAATAAAGATTTTATTGTGAACAGTTTGCAAATCAATGGCATTGAAATTTTATTTGATCTGGATGCAAAGTTAAATTGCTTTGTTTGTATTCCTTTTCCACTTTCCCCCAGGCCTAACAATAGTTTATGCTGTCGCACCGTTGGCTATGGTTTGAGTTTATGCAGTTGTTCTCTACACAAGTATTTTGAAGTGACAAATAAAAGTGATCATTTGTCACATTTAAACTCTTCTACTTGCGTCTATATTCGTCGCTTCTACTTTTATTTAACATAAGCAGAATTGCCCTATCTTCGTTATTTTCTGTCTTATGTTATTGCAAAGCCAAGGTCTCTGGGATAAACAAATATAATAACTTAACTAAGTAATTAATGGATGGGTCTCAAATTTTGAGGGTTTGTACCTAAAGTAAAACATCAAAGTTTTTATAGTTTTAATAAAAGTTGAAACAAATTGCTTTCAAATTGATTTTTAAGCTTTTTCAATGTGAAAAATCCAATTTTGTAATTTTATGTCAACTATTTAGCTTTTTAATGGGGTGCAAAATATCAAAAAAAAACAGGCCCCAACTCTAGGCAGGAAACAGGTAGGTTCTCTTCCTATATCACCGCTTTGCAAGAACGTAGGCTTAAGTCAAAATTTGACGAAATTGACTTATTAACGCAGATCTACTAAAAATAAAAGTATCTATCGCATGAATAAAGACCTATGTCGTTAATAATAATAGTCGCTAAGAGATGGCAACAAGTGTCTATATTTTTGTTTAGCGCGAAATTAGTTAAATACTTAACATTTTCGTATGAATACAGACCCAGTTAGTTACGCCGCAGAATGGCGCACAATTTGTGCGCTTACTTCTCGTCAAGGACAACCGATCTTATACTTATAATTAGTTTTTGTGAAAATTCTCTCTAAAATAAGGACCCTTTTTTAGTTAGGTCAGAGTTTTAACAACGATGAAGTAAATGTTTATGAGGAAAAAAGACCCAAATGTAATAGGGGTTAACAAAAACACTTTATAAATTTATCTCTTTACCACAGTTTGTATTTAGATATATTTCTAACAAAATTGTATATAAGTAATTTCCTTTTTAAGAACCCTTCATTATTTAACCATCACATCCCCAATCATACCCGTCACACAAGAGCTCTAAACCTAACTATCCCTAGACACAGGCTTACTCTAATAGAACGGAGTCCACTATATGCCTGTATCAAATTCAACAACAAGTTACCATCAGCGTTAAAACAAGAGATTCAATTTAAAAGACTTAAAAGAGAGTTATTTAAATATCTGGTCATTGTAGAACCATATACTGTGGTGGAATACCTGGAGTATTAGTTGTTTTGTTTTTGTAACATGTTTATAATATATTAACTTTTGGTATTCAATGTTTTATTCCACAGAAAAAAATTAGAACATCCAGCTATCCCTCTTACTTCTCTAGGGAATTAAGAGAATTGATATCACTAAAAAAGAGTAAACATAAAAAATATAAGCTGTCTTATAGTGAAAGGGACTATCATGAATTTAGTATGTTGAGAGCACAATGTAAACGATTGAGTCAAGAGTGTTACAAAAATTATCTGTCATCTGTAAATGGGGATTTGATTAGTAATCAAAAGAATTTTTGGAAATTCATTAATGGTAGGAGAACATCAAGTAATATTCCAAAAAACATGGTTCTAAATAATTCAGTTGCTACCAATGGTCAACAAATTGTTGACTTATTTGCTAATCACTTTTCTACAGTCTTCTCAAATGCAAAGGCAATGCCTCCTGAAAAATCTTATAGCCAAATTAACATAGATTGTCCTGTGATACGTGTATCTGAGGTTTTCGAAAAGTTAGGGACTCTTCCTAATAAGCTAATGATCGGTGCTGATGGCGTTCCAAATCTTGTTTTGAAACAGTGTAAATATTCATTATCTCAGCCATTGTGTTAACTGTTTAATTGGTCTGTATCTACTGGAATTTTTCCTCATATCTGGAAAGAAAGTTATATCTCTCCTATATTTAAAACAGGCTCCAGAAATGATGTTAAGAACTATCATAGTGTATCCATACAATCATCTATCCCAAAGTCAAAGTTATTTGATAGTCTCATGTATAGTTATTTGAACTGGCATTGCAAACAGATAATTATTGATGAAAAGTATGGTTTTAGAAGAGGTCGTTCCACAATGACCAACTTACTTTTATACCATGGTAAGTTGTTGGATGCCTTCGAGAGGGGGTATCAAGTTGAGGCTGTGTATACTGACTTCTCCAAGGCATTTGATAAGGTCAATCACTTATTATTAGTTGAGAAGCTGGGAAATATAGGTTTCTCTGATAGATTGGTGGAATGTGTGCTTAGTTTTTTGAGTGATAGAAGGCTAGTACATAGTTAAAATCGGTAACTTTATATCTAGAGTGATTGAGGTATGTTCAGGGGTTCCTCAGGGAGCCACTGCTCTCCTTTGTTATTTAACCCTTTAACGCTCTGTGGTATCTATATATACCATAAGCTATTAAGGCTTATTTTGTCATCAGAGTTGCGGTGAAAACAATCTTTATAGGTGCAGTCGATACACTGAGAATGTTTGCTGGTAGGTGTGAATACCGAAAACCTGTATGCGGCGTGGTAACGACGTGCTTTTCACAAAACTGGTATGATAAGCTACCAGCGCGCCTTTCTGCAACAGTCTATGTAAAAAATCGTTCAATTTTATTTTTGTTTTTTGCACAAGTGTCATTTGGAATAAACTACTTGGACAAAAATTGAAGATAAGTGTCAAGTGTACTTTTTTTTATTATTTTTAACTAGCAGATAATTCTTTAAAATCACTGGAATAGTTATTGCAAGCATAAATATGTTTTATGAGAATTCTAACCCCAAAATGCATTGTTTTTATTTATCTCGGCGTACAAACAATTTTTATTTCTTAGGTTTGAAACTTATGCCAGTTATTAAACAATATTGTGGCAACAAATTTCTATAAAAATCTTGTTGTTTGACATTAGCGATAGGAAAATATTTTTAATCATTTTGAGGATTGTACCAAATAAGAGGTTATTTTTTCACATACTAAAGCAACAAAATCTCGAGATCGTAGTTTACGCACAATACTAAATTTTTTACGGATACATTAAAGCAAAGCTTAGTATTTATTTGCAAGTATTTATATTTATATTTATATTTGCTTAGTATTTATCTACAAGGTTCTATAAGACTTCAAATTATTTATTAGGCCTATTTGTCATTACAATTTTTCTAGTACATTATTTAGGTTTGGTTAGATGTCTAGAAATCGACGCTTACAGAAGCTGAACTCCAGTATATAGTAGACCATCTAAGTGATGAAGAGTATTGTCTTTCCGAGTTTGATGGCGATGACAATTTCCCTGAGACAAGCTCAATTTCCAGAACTCCGTCACAATCCTCGACTACTAGTATCGACAGCCAGCCGACATGTTCCAGTACATCAGTACAGCTCTTGAAAAGGGTGCGCCAATGTACTAAAGACAAAAATAATTCTAGCGGAAACGAAGATTTTGGTGATTGGGATCAAGATCCTGACTTTGATCCAGATGACGGATTTGGTTTCAAGCACAACAAGTTGGCTAGGTTATTTCCTAAAAACATTTTTCTGATGAAGACGGCGAGGATGAACAACTGTTAACATTACCTCAAGCAACAAATTCCCTAACTCCTGCTGATAAAGATGAGAATGCGGAACAAGCTCCTGTTCCTTCAAATTAATCTTTTGTGTGGTCCAAGAAAAACGACCCCAATCTTCTTTTCGAATCATTTGATTTTACTGAATCTTCAAGCGTCAATGTTGACATTCGAGTAAGCCAATCAACAAAGAATCGAACCTCTACGCTACCCAGAAGAATTCAATACCACTGATGCAGAAACTACTGGAAAAGACAACTTTTGCTTGTGGCACTGTAAGGCAAACAAGAAAATATTTTCCAAAACAAATATTAAGTGTCGATAAAGAGATTTCCCAAAATCAGTCAGATTCAGTTAGTTCTTGGGAAATATCTGTTTAAAAGTGGAAAGATTGAGGTGTAAAATGTGTTAGTGTTGTCAGCAATCTACATAATTTTCAACAAAAAACTCAGGTTTTGAGAACATGCAATGTACCATGTCCTCAGGCAATAGCAGATTATAACAAATACATGGGTGGAGTAGATCTATTCGATCAATATCATGCTAACTACTCCACCTCATGGAAATCAAGACGTTATTGGTGGGTAAAATATTTTACTACCTTTTAGACGCAGCAATAGTAAACAGCTATATTTTATATAAGGAGACTCTGAAAAAAAAACTCAAGTGCTAAGCCTATGACTGCATTACAGTTCCTAGCATTACATTGAACTAGCTGATAATTTGATTAGCACTTTTACTTTCAGAAAAAAGTCTGGACCTCCATCAAACTCAACTTTGAATGCTGGTTCACACTTACCCACCAAAGGAACATAAAGGCGCTGTGCCCTTTGTGCTTCATCTAAAAAGAATCAAACTCGCAGCAATTTGATTTGTCAAGTTTTTAACGTTGCTCTATGCAAAGACTGCTTTGCACCTTACCATAGTAGATAGAAAGTTCTTAGATAATAAATTTAAAATATTCCTGTATTTAGTTTTTTTTATATTTTCAAAATAAAGTATTTTTTTTTATAAATTTTTGTAATTGTTTTTACCGGTCGCTATATATACCATTGCCCACAAAGTATTAGTTGTTTGTCAAAATGCACACTGGTAGCTATATATACCACCCTTTCCAGCCCTTCTGGCACAGAAAAAAATTTTTAAACATTTTTTGTCTTACTAATGATGCATAATAAACTACTTTTACTATTCAAAAGTATAGTTTTACAAAAACAATATTTCTGCCCGTTAAAGGGTTAACCTGTTTGTTAATGACCTCAAAAAAGTCTTGGAAGTATTGTGACTTTCTCAAGTTTGCTGAAGATCTCAAATCATTTTTAACTATACGTAATAAACTTGACATTATTTTACTACAAAAAGATCTGGATAGTCTTTCTTAGTGGTGTGAACAAAATCTTTTAGATCTTAATATTGATAGATGCTTTCAGATTTCATTTCATAGGAAAAAAAATAGAATACCATCATTTTATTCTATAAATGGGCAAAATCTTAAAATAAATGAGGTAGCTAAAGACTTGGGTATACTATTTGACTCCAAACTGAATTTTAGTGATCATATAGATGGATTAACAGTAAAAGCGAACATAATGTTAGGTTTTACTCTAAGAAATTGTAAAGGGTTATCTTTGGAGGCAGTGAAGACAGTATATTTATTTATTTATTTATTAACGGGGTACCACCCAATTTAATATATACACAAAATATTATAATTATCTAGTGATACAATAAATATAAAGATATAGTATATGTTGGATTGGTCAGATCACAGCTTGAATATGGGTCAATTATCGGGTCTCCTCAGCATAATGTCTATAAGTCATTACTGGAGAGTGTGCAACATAAATTTCTACAATATTATAATTATATGTTCAATCTGAATATGATTTCTGAGCACAACTATTCTCATATTTTAAAGTATCTTAAACTGGATACATTGGAGAAGAGAAGAACCATGTTTGATATTTGCTTTGTTTTCAAACTATTGAATGGAATTATATCATGTCCAGAAATTCTATCACAAATCAAATTTGCTGTTCTGCAGAGAATGCTACGACAAAATAATTTATTTTTTATTGGCTTTCATGCAACAAATTATGGTAAACACTCATTCATGCATCGATCCCTAGAGTTTTTGAATAGAGAAGATAGATTGGATGTGTTTAATAACTCTTTGCAGTCATTTAAGAGAACTCTTTTGGAAATATTTTAATGTTATATTGCTATTACTTATGTACCAGTTTACTAGTAATAACTTATGTACCTAATGGATTTATTATGTAACACTTTGACAATCGACGTCCAGTATACTGGACATAATGGTTCCTTAGTTATAGCCCGCGTCCAGTTAACTGGACACAATTTAAATTTTAAATAGAGATTTCTGTGATTTCAGATATTTGCGCTACATGAGATTCGGTTTTAGTTTGTCGATGTGGTGTATAGTTAAATATCAATTCGTTACATATTAAATTTCATCATCAACTCGTTACATATTAAAACTATTCATAACTTTACATTGGCTAAAATTGAACGCAGGATCTGGAGCAGGTTTTCTCCATTGCTACCCAGTGCACAAAGTGTTAAGTAACTTATTGTTAATTTTGTATATGTATATATATGTACTGATATGCATCTTTTAAGCATTTCTTAATTGGATGCTATTTAGACTAGTTTTGATATAGCCTTTAATCAAAAATGTACTATTATTTTTTGTAATGGGGGTTTCCCGTCTAATAAATAAATAAACATGCAATGTTGTCTAATTTTCAATTTTAATTTTAATTATGATAATTGTTCTATGTACTTTAGATTTATACAATCTCTTTTTTTTACTTTTACTTGACGTTATTTCCTCAAATATGTAAAAATTGTATGCAAATAAAAATTATTCTATTCTATTCTTTAAAGTAACAACTTATTCGGAATTATGCTCATAATCATATCCAAACAATTTTAAAATGCCTCTCCTCTAAAATTGTCTTTTTTGACTTAAGCCAATGTCTTCCAAAGCGGCGATATGTCTACAATAACTAAAAAAGTTATCAGATACCTGGATAATTCAGTGGGGAACATGGTTTATGTTTTGCTTATTTTCCTGGAGTAGGTGTATAGTGACAATCTACATAATTGGTAATAGTTTTTATTCATTTTTTTAACTTGTTTTTGAATAAAGTTGTAATAACAATTATGTTTTTAGTTATAATAAATCTATATCTACATAACTTACACTGGTGTTTCTTGAAATGATGATGTTGGTGTTACCGCCGGTGTTTGGTCTATTGAACCAGGAGGTAGTGTTAGGTTTAATTTATTTTTTGACATTGTAAATATTTCAATTACATTTCTACTGTAGAAATTACTGCTATAATACCTAACAACCAACACATCCACGGAGGAAGCTACAGCTACCTGAGAAAAGTAATGCCAAACGTTTAAAACGTTTTAAAATCAAACAAGGAGAGGTTAACGCGAGTTAATAGATATCGGCATGGCTCGCAACAATGAAAATACAAAATATGCATAAGATGGAATGCAACCACAGACACGTGTTTCTGACTTATTAGTCGTCATCAGTATGGTATAGCCAAACAGGAGCAACGCAACCAACTTGTGGCTGTAATGTTAGAAGACCCTCAGAATTAGAGAGCAACAACCAACACATCCACGGAGGAAGCTACAGCTACCTGAGAAAGGAAATTGAACACTATTGCAGATCTCTGACAGAATTCATATATAAAAAGGAGACACATTTAACTAGGACCCAAAATTTTTGGATAAAATCTTCAATGTCACCGATGGCTAATGACAATTGTCAATTGACAGCTGAGCTGACAAATGTGACAGTTGGCCAGGGTTGCCAGATTGGGGTATTTTCCCACAATTTTGGGGTAATTTGAAAGCGTCTAGCTAGAGCAAAGAATACATATCTCCCAAGAACCGACACAAACGGATTATATATGAACTAAATTTTTATGCGCATGTGCCAGATCGGCCATTTCTCAATTTGCCTGAATAGCAAATAATTTTGGTGACATTTGTCTTGTACAGGATCGGCATCGGCGTTTGTTGTTTGTTTGGCTTGGCTTGGCGTTAGTATTTTGTTTTTGTATCAGTTTGTAGCTCGTAATATTTTGTATAGACTTATTTTCTAGGTTTTAAGTTTAGTTTTTATTTTATTTGTGTATAGTGTATTAGTTTATTAGTGTAGTATTTATTCGTGTGTACATAGTTAAGTTTGGTTAAGTGGTTTATTTACTGTTGGAATGGCTGCGAAACGACCAGGGTTTTCTTGTATATTTCGTGGCTGCCAGACAAGAACAGGGGATGGTTTAAGCCTATTTTCAATCCCAAAAAATGAGGAAAGATATGTAGCAATTTTGTTATATGCCCTATTCCACGAACATACGCCTGTTTTGGATTACTTCGACAACGAATATTTTACTCTGCAAAATAAGAAGAACGAAAGTAAATTGCAAATTACATTGTTGTTTATTGGAATAATTATTAGCGCCATTTACTTTCGTACTTCTTATGTTGCACTGTAAAATATTCGTTGTTCAAGTAATCCGAAACAGGCGTATGTTCGTGGAATGGCCCATACCTTATTCTTTATCGATAGAGAAGTTTGTTATATATACATAGTGTGACCAACTCCAATTCAGTCGAATTCGGGACAAGGCTAAAAAAATATACCTAAAATCCGGGACTTTTCAATGAAAATCGGTCTATTTTTTTTTAAATATATCTACAACATTAATATCATCATTTTATTGATTATTTAACATTTTTAAGTTGACAATTTTTTTTACGGGATGGGTTGTAATGATAATTACATTTTTGTTAGTTTTTGACGTTTCGACTTCCAATCCGGAAATCGTTCTCAAAAAAGGAAAAAATTAACTGTTTGGATTTCCATGTAAATAGAACCTTAGGTTAATATAAAAATAAATATAATTATCATTATCTAATATCCATGTTTTTGAATCGTCTTTTCCATAGACCATAATTAAAATACATAAACGAGACGGACACGTACAGAGTTTGAGTTTTCGTAGAACTATAATACCACGATATAAAATGTGGATTATTTTACGAAATAACGATCCACAATTATTGGGATCAAAGCTAGCCGTGCAAAAAATTACGTATGTCTTGTTTTAATCTGAATTTATATCATTGGTTTATCAATTATTAATTATAAAACATAAAAATTCAGTCAAAACCTTTACACAGAAGAATAACACTTAATTCATACCCACATCACCTCATTGAAAACACCTTCAAGTCACGACTACATACATTTTACAACAACAAAAACAACAACAAAAATAATAAGGAAAAGAAGAAATATATGTCTTTGCCTTACATACAAGGGTTATCTGAACAACTTTCGAATCTCCTAGCCAAGCATAACATTACAGTTGCTCACAAAGGATGCTATAATCTCTTGAAAAGGAATTTTACTAAACTTAAAACTAAAACCCCGCAATCAAAAAAATCACATGTTCTATATGAAATTCCTTGTTCAAATTGCGATGGTGGTATATATCGGACAAACCAGCCAGCTACTAAACTCTAGAATTCGGTCTCACAAATATGACAAAAATAACACTACAGCCCTCACAAAACATGAAAACGAAAAGAAACACAAATTTGATTTCGATAAAACTAAAATCCTAAAAAGTGAACCCAACAAAAAGAAGAGGGAACTGCTAGAGTCGATATAAATTTAAAAAAATAACAAAGCTGTCAATGATAAATGGGATGTCAAAAACCTTAATAGGGTATATTTCAACTTAATCTAAAATTAACTATATAATATTTCAGCACGCCTATGAGACGAAGACAACTATTTTGACACAGTTCATTACTCTCTTAACGCAATAACTTAGTGGGTCCGTTCCTATGTTTTCACATTTTCACATTGTTTTAATTGTGACGTCTATTTGTGTACTTGTTTCAAAACTAAATTTACGATTGCATGTTAAGTCGATTTTCTTTTAAATTGTATTGTAGCTTTCAATAAATGCTGTTTTAGTCAATCCTTGAAAAAGGCATGGATTTCCTGCCAAAACGTCGGATAATATATCAATAAATATGGTCATAACATCATAGACAAGCTTTTTTTTATGAACCTAAACCCAAGAAACATTGGTAAAAAAATATATCGAAGGTTCAAGAATTAAACTCAAACTATATATATAATAAATAAGCAAAATTATTGGCTAATACTCGTAAAGTGAATGTGAATTTAGTTGGAAAGATATAAAATGATGAAGGGTCATCATTCCATAAATTTCTGTGCAACTATGTACACCGGTGTTTCGGCCTATTTGGGCTTCATCAGTATACTGTAGCAAGTTAAAAAAGTTGTATGTTAACTTGTAAAAGGATTACTACAGGAGCAAGGTTACCATTTTTGGTCATATTGTTAGAAGACCCGCATATCGCAAGGCTACAACTAACACTGCCAAGGAGGTAAGGCTACCTGAGGAAATGAAAAGCCATAACATTATTAAATAAAATGATGTTGGATAATCGAGTACAAATATGAAAATAAATAAGCAAAATTATTGGCTAATACTCGTAAAGTGAATGTGAATTTAGTTGGAAAGATATAAAATGATGAAGGGTCATCATTCCATAAATTTCTGTGCAACTATATACACCGGTGTTTCGGCCTATTTGGGCTTCATCAGTATAGTGTAGCAAGTTACAAAAGTTGTATGTTAACTTGTAAAAGGATTACTACAGGAGCATGGTTACCATTTTTGGTCATATTGTTAGAAGACCCGCATATCGTAAGTATTAGCCAATAATTTTGCTTATTTATTTTCATATTTGTACTCGATTATCCAACATCATTTTATTTAATAATGTTATGGCTTTTCATTTCCTCAGGTAGCCTTACCTCCTTGGCAGTGTTAGTTGTAGCCTTGCGATATGCGGGTCTTCTAACAATATGACCAAAAATGGTAACCTTGCTCCTGTAGTAATCCTTTTACAAGTTAACATACAACTTTTTTAACTTGCTACACTATACTGATGAAGCCCAAATAGGCCGAAACACCGGTGTATATAGTTGCACAGAAATTTATGGAATGATGACCCTTCATCGTTTTATATATTTCCAACTAAATTCACATTCACTTTACGAGTATTAGCCAATAATTTTGCTTATTTATTTTCATATTTGTACTCGATTATCCAACATCATTTTATATATATCTATATATATATATATATATATATATATATATATATATATATATATATATATATCAAACAAATGAAATAGAGAATGTGGAAAAATCCCCTTACGAACAATTCACACATCCACCATTTTATATATATATATATATATATATATATATATATATATATATATATATATTTATATATATATATATATATATATAATATAAAATATATAAAATATATATATATAAAATATATATATATATATATTTTACATACCAAATAAATGGTGTAAGATCAAATCGTTAAATCCTCCGTATATCAATGTGTACCAATAGAATAGACTAGTTTCGCGATGCCTCGCTCGTCAGTATTCGGCTAGGTACGAATTGATACACCGACGGTTCAACGATGTGTCTTAATATTTCGCACCTCAGGTGCCTAGCTACAAAAGTGCCATCTACTCTGATGACCAAGAAGTAGAAACACGACTCGAAAAGAGAAGTTTTCCACAATCTTTTGAGCTGTATTAAAAATTGCCTGCATGCAGGGCTTCGGCAAAAGCTTTGCCAATGCTAGATTTTACATACCAAATAAATGGTGTAAGATCACATCGTTAAATCCTCCGTATATCAATGGGTACCAATAGAATAAATTAGTTTCGCGATGCCTCGCTCGTCAGTATTCGGCTAGGTACGAATTGATACACCGACGGTTCAACGATGTGTCTTAATATTTCGCACCTCAGGTGCCGAGCTACAAAAGTGCCATCTACTCTGATGACCAAGAAGTAGAAACACGACTCGAAAAGAGAAGTTTTCCACAATCTTTTGAGCTGTATTAAAAGTTGCCTGCATGCAGGGCTTCGGCAAAAGCTTTGCCAATGCTAGATTTTACATACCAAATAAATGGTGTAAGATCACATCGTTAAATCCTACGTATATCAATGGGTACCAATAGAATAGACTAGTTTCGCGATGCCTCGCTCGTCAGTATTCGGCTAGGTACGAATTGATAACGCTAGTACGCCTTTTAATACAGATCAAAAGATTGTGGAAAACTTCTCTTTTCGAGTCGTGTTTCTACTTCTTGGTCATCAGAGTAGATGGCACTTTTGTAGCTCGGCACCTGAGGTGCGAAATATTAAGACACATCGTTGAACCGTCGGTGCATCAATTCGTACCTAGCCGAATACTGACGAGCGAGGCATCGCGAAACTAGTCTATTCTATTGGTACCCATTGATATACGGAGGATTTAACGATGTGATCTTACACCATTTATTTGGTATGTAAAATCTAGCATTGGCAAAGCTTTTGCCGAAGCCCTGCATGCAGGCAACTTTTAATACAGCTCAAAAGATTGTGGAAAACTTCTCTTTTCGAGTCGTGTTTCTACTTCTTGGTCATCAGAGTAGATGGCACTTTTGTAGCTCGGCACCTGAGGTGCGAAATATTAAGACACATCGTTGAACCGTCGGTGTATCAATTCGTACCTAGCCGAATACTGACGAGCGAGGCATCGCGAAACTAGTCTATTCTATTGGTACACATTGATATACGGAGGATTTAACGATGTGATCTTACACCATTTATTTGGTATGTAAAATCTAGCATTGGCAAAGCTTTTGCCGAAGCCCTGCATGCAGGCAACTTTTAATACAGCTCAAAAGATTGTGGAAAACTTCTCTTTTCGAGTCGTGTTTCTACTTCTTGGTCATCAGAGTAGATAGCACTTTCGTAGCTCGGCACCTGAGGTGCGAAATATTAAGACACATCGTTGAACCGTCGGTGTATCAATTCGTACCTAGCCGAATACTGACGAGCGAGGCATCGCGAAACTAGTCTATTCTATTGGTACCCATTGATATACGGAGGATTTAACGATGTGATCTTACACCATTTATTTGGTATGTAATATCTAGCATTGGCAAAGCTGCTTTTGCCGAAGCCCTGCATGCAGGCAACATATATATATATATATATATATATATATATATATATATATATATATATATATATATATATATATATATATATATATATATATATATATATATATATATATGTTACACTTGAAGTTTCCGCGGGACCTATATGTGCTTTCTGTTGTTTTCCGGGTTTGACTCCGCGTTGAATAATTTTGGTTTTCATTATCTTGACGACGTTTCGGCAAGATCTCACTTGCCATTGTCAAGTCAGGTAGTTCCGCTTCTCGCTGCTGCTTGAAGTAAACTGAATTCTTACTCATGATACCGTCATTTATGTAGTTGATCCTGATGCTGCTGCTGCTTGCCCTGCGCGAACTCGGGCTCTTGTTATTGGTCCGGTGTAGGTTGCAGTCGTCGGCAGGATGTTACGCTTGGATGTTGCGTCCTGATTTATTTTGGTCTTTTTCTTCAGTACCGTTTTCCATGTTGTAGGAAGCCGTTGCGCATCATCTCTTTGGTTTAAGCCGTTGGGATTTCTTTCAATTTCTATCGATTCTCTGATTCCCGTTTTCTTTTTACTTCGATGTTAGCTAACATCGTTGTTTGGTTCAGGTTTATTGTGTGTCCTGTATTTGCGACATGTTGAGCCAGGGATGACGTGGTTTCTCCCCTTTCGATAGCATTTCGGTGTTCTTCTCGTCTTACCTGGATTCTTCGGTTGGTCTGTCCAATGTACGACTTTCCACAATCCCCACACGGAATCTCGTATACACCTTGACTTTCTAACGATATTTTGGTTTTTGGTGTTGGTAAAATAGTTGAGATCTTTCTGTCCGTATTAAATATCGTTTCTATGTTGTGTTTTCTCAGCACTCCCCTATTTTCTCTGTCGTACCCTTCACATATGGCAGAATGGTTTTGCCGATCGGTTTATTGTCTTCTGTAGGGTCCTTATCTCTTCTTCGAGCATTTTGAGCTTTTTCGATGTTGTATGTTGAGAAGCCGTTTTTTCTTAACGCTGTTTTCACGTTATGCATTTCTTCATTTTGATGTTCTTGGTCTGTCAGTCTTTCGGATCTTGTAATCAAGGTTTTGATGACTGAATGCAATTGTTCAGGATGGTGGTGTGAAGCAGCATTTAGATATCTATCGGTATGTGTCGGTTTCCGATACACTGTATGGCCTATGTGTCCGTCTTGTTTCTTTATTATTAACACATCTAAGAATGGAATTTGATCGTTTTCTTCCAGTTCCATGGTAAACTGAATTTTATGGTGGATATTGTTGATGTGTTCTAAAAAAGCCTTTAGTTTTTCTTCTCCGTGGGTCCAGATGATAAAAGTGTCATCCACGTATCTAAGCCACAGTTTGGGTTTGTATTCAGCTGTTTCTATTGCCCGCTGTTCTATTTCCTTTATAAACAAGTTCGCTATTACTGGTGACAGTGAGGAACCCATCGGTGCTCCCTCAACTTGTTTATATCTTTGTTCCTTATAGATGAAATAAGTGTTATTTATACAGTGTTTGGTTAGGTTTAGTGTATCCGGTGATATTGGATACTTTTTGCTTATGATGTCCAGTGTTTCATCTATAGGAATATTCGTGAAAAGTGAGACTACATCGAAGCTGACTAGCAAATGTCCCGGCTCAAGAGTCACACCTTTTATACGCTCGATGAAGTGGCTCGCGTTCTTGACGTAAGAATCCGCTTCTTCCGCGTATGGTTGCAGCTGTTGGGCCAGAAATTTCGCCAGCAGTTGTAAGGGAGATCCGATGGAGCTCACAATTGGTCGCAGTGGTAATCCTGCCTTGTGTACCTTGGGTAGGCCGTAAAATTTTGGGCATCTAGATGACTTCTCTCTAGGTATGAGATGGACCTGTTGTTCTTTATTGATATTTGAGGCTTTGATCTTGGCTTTTGTTATTTTCTCTAGATAGGTTGTCGGGTCTGACGAGATGCTTTGATATGTTGTATCATTTAAGATGTCGTTTATTTTTGTTTCGTAGTCTTGAATATTCATCACTACCGTAGCATTGCCTTTGTCAGCTGGAAGCACGATGATTTCTTTGTTGTTCTTCAAATTATGTAAGGCTTCTTTCTCTTCCCGTGTTAAATTTCTTTTTGGTGGTTTAGCTGTTCTTAATATTTTTGATACGTCTTGGCGTATGATCTCGGCTGTTTCTGCTGGGAGATTAGTAATTGTAGTCTCGACCTCAGTAATGATGTTTTCTACGGGAATGTATGTAGGTGCAACAGCAAAATTGAAACCTTTTGTAAGAACACTATTCGTGGCTTCATCCAGTGTCAAATTTGAAAAGTTATATACTAAATTGTTTGGCAGGATTACCACTGTAAAAGTATACAAGGCAGGATTACCACTGCGACCAATTGTGAGCTCCATCGGATCTCCCTTACAACCGCTGGCGAAATTTCTGATCCAACAGCTGCAACCATACGCGGAAGAAGCGGATTCTTACGTCAAGAACGCGAGCCACTTCATCGAGCGTATAAAAGGTGTGACTCTTGAGCCGGGACATTTGCTAGTCAGCTTCGATGTAGTCTCACTTTTCACGAATGTTCCTATAGATGAAACACTGGACATCATAAGCAAAAAGTATCCAATATCACCGGATACACTAAACCTAACCAAACACTGTATAAATAACACTTATTTCATCTATAAGGAACAAAGATATAAACAAGTTGAGGGAGCACCGATGGGTTCCCCACTGTCACCAGTGATAGCGAACTTGTTTATGAAGGAAATAGAACAGCGGGCAATAGAAACAGCTGAATACAAACCCAAACTGTGGCTTAGATACGTGGATGACACTTTTATCATCTGGACCCACGGAGAAGAAAAACTAAAGGCTTTTTTAGAACACATCAACAATATCCACCATAAAATTCAGTTTACCATGGAACTGGAAGAAAACGATCAAATTCCATTCTTAGATGTGTTAATAATAAAGAAACAAGACGGACACATAGCCAATAAGTCATTTGAAATTTTGTTTGGGGATGGGGCAAGCACTATATATATTATACATTAAATATGATGTTATGATGAATATTGATGTATTTTTTGTAAATTTCAGTCATTTTTTAGGGCTAGGGGGTGCAAATGCCCCCCCCCGGATGCCCAAATGATGCCCCTGCGAATGAGCGTCGAATAATATATCACTTGTGCTATTGCGGTGACTTTAAAAGAGTACTTCCGGTCGCATTTCTAAAACGGGAAGTCCTAGGTCAAATTTCTCACCTTTAGTACCATCCTTGGATTATGTGATTCGACACCTCATTTGTGATTCTACCTGGTATGTGACGGAGGAGTTACATTTGCGGTCGGACGGACAGACAGTCTAGGTCAAATTTCTCACCTTGAGTACCATCCATGGATTATAAGCTTGCATTTGACACCTCATTTGTCATTCTACCTGGTATAGTGACCGAAGGAGTTACATTCGCGGTCGGACGGACAGACAGCCTATTAGGTCACACCAAGTCGTTCAAATTCTCACCAACTTGTTCACACTTTTTCAAAATTGGTGAAAACAACAAATTATATTTTGTATCGTTGTATCAATATAAGCCAAAAAGAATAATTAGTGAATGTCACGCCACTATAATATATTTTATTATTGATCTTTCAATGCTAAAATCAGGATCAAAAAGGTATTTTATCATGGTATATGGTTTTAATCAATATAATTCTCACCATTACTTTGTGTTGTATTTGCAACCTTTTGTAAATCAAAAATAATTCTACCATATTAAGAATGTCAACAAAAGCCGGCCCTGCATGCAACCTTTTTCTCAGTGCAACTAAAATTTTATTGATACACGCCAGAAAAGTGCGAGACTTTTCTCAGTGTACTCGTGTGTGCTCTTGCCAACTCGATACTAAAATTAAGTACATGCTAACAACAAAAGAATCGCCGTCCGTGTCGATTCTTGTGGGAGATATGTATTCTTTGGTCTAGAGTCTCTTAAGGCCGCGTCCCACCATCAAATAATTTGATCAAACTGGTTTGAGCAAACTGAAAGTGACAGTTAGTGACGTCACATCCTGAGTGTTCATTGTGGATACTAATGAAAAATTTTAATTTTAAATAAAGTACAAACAAGTTAGACAACTCAATACAAAAAATTTGATCAAACTAGACTTATAGTGAGAGCACAGATTTTTAGAATTTCAAAAAAACTGCAATTGTGACGTCACGTACTTCCGGAGTTTGTTCAAACTGTTTGATCAAATTATTTGATGGTGAGACGCGGCCTTTAGAGTCAGGAGAATTTTTCTAACCAGAAATCAGAAATGGTTGAAGGATTTTGGGGGGGATATTATGGAGGATTTTAAGGCAACGGGTCATGGTAAATTAAATTTGCGATTTTACATAAAACTTATACTCTCATATAATCGACGTTCCAGAGCCCTCTGTTGATAAGTAGTTTGGTTTACTGTTTACTGGTTTACTTTTACTGGATAAGATTTTGGTTTACTGTTTTAGCTTCGTTCGCGGTAACGATGCTGAACTAGTCCAGGATTAGTTATGAATTCTCTTAGTATTCGGTTGTACGCAAGCGCGGTTCAGAATCAGTTCACGATTGATTTACACCACGAACGAATTTAGAACTACAGTCGAACCCGCTTATTGGAATAGCCTTCGTGTTAAGTAAAAGTATTCTTATAAGAGGGATATTCTAATAACCGATCATTAGTGCCTCGTAGAAACATTACGGGACCGCAAATGTCTATTCCTTAAGCAGATGCCGCACTGCAGGATGCTAGATGGTCTCTTGGAGGGCGGATTTTAAAGGTGGATGGTGGAGGGGCGCTGCATCCTGGACGCAGTGAAAGAGTGAAATGAAGTCGGTTAATGTGTTTTTTATGTTGTTTATATTTTTTACTAGTAAAGTGATAAATTTACGAGTTTTAAATATATTTACATTGTAATTTGCTATTTTTACTCCCGAGTTGCGTAAAATATTTTTCATAAAGTTTTAAAGCAAACAAAGTGAAAATAAACTTTATATGTAGCAAAAGTGCTAACCGAAGAGCGGAAATTTAAGCATTTTAATAAGTAATAAAAAAGTAATTGGATTTTTTTCTAATAATTAAGTGTAGGTTACTATCTGATCCGACTTCGAGGGCTGCCTGTTCCCACAGTGTAGTCAATATTTTAGAATTTTTCCGTAGTGGGTCTGCTGGGTCCCAAATTGTCCTTCTTTTATACACAGCACTTATTACGCTTTCCTCGGATTTATTATCAAACACGACTGATTTGGGTGGATAGACGCCTGGCGAACCACCGGATGGTTAGATGGTAGTGGGAGGCCACTGCGGCTACCGTCGTTTTAATATTCGTGGTATAAGTAGCTGGATGGTCGCCGGGCAGGTATCTACTACCATCCACCATCCCACCAAACTTCCTGCAGGGCGGCATCGGCCATAAAGCGGGAGATTCCTTTAACAGGTATTCTAATAAGCGGGTTCGACTGTATAACTAAATTTACAATCAAGATGTAGTAGAAATAAACAAACCAAACTTTGGAAATCATGATTTTCGATTTTCGATTTACAATGTATATACATTGTAAATTATGATTCGGGAGTGCTCCTAGTAGCATTTAACGTGTCTTCATATTCTACGTTCTACCTTCATATTAAAAAATGATTTATTTGTTTATGATCATATTACTGTAAAAATTATACATCAAAGTATGTAAAAAAGATTTTATTGAAAATCAATAAATTTCTAAACTAAACAATACGTTAATAAAATAAACAATAAGTGCGTTCGCGGGTGCCTGTGGCGACTAGTCAGCGACAAATTAGCAGCAAAACGCATGCGCACTTTAAAATGATATAGGTAAATATCGTTATTAATAGATACATATGTAAATTTACTTTTAATTAATATTAATAACTAATTATTAAATTATACTAGGTAAATATCCCTTGTATATTATCTATTAATAACGATATTATTTACTATATTTACCTATATCATTTTAAAGTGCGCATGCGTTTTGCTGCTAATTTGTCGCCGACAGGCACCCGCGAACGCACTTAGTTTAGAAATTTATTGATTTTCAATAAAATCTTTTTTACATACTTTGATGTATAATTTTTACAGTAATATGATCATGATATGATCATAAACAAATAAATCATTTTTTTAATATGAAGGTAGAAAATACTGTGGGTCTCTTTAAAGTTAAATATTTATTATTAATATACCGTTAAGTAAAAAGATAAATAAACAAGGTATATTTACTTTTAATTAATATTAATAACAAATTATTACATTATACTATATACTAGGTAAATATACCTTGTATATTTATCTATTAACGATCATATCATTTTAAAGTGCGCATGGGTTTTGATGCTAATTTGTCGCCGACAGGCACCCGCGAACGCACTTTATTAGAAATATTTTGTGTATTTTAAAATTCCTACTGCGCATATTCGGACTCGGAGTTCGCTTCATCCCAATAAGGCAGGCTTGCCATGTCTAGGGATTTTCCCCGAATCTAGGGATTTTTAAAGCTTTTGGAGCTCTCTAGAGGGATTTCTTTTGAAATCTAGGAATTTTTTAAACTGTGCTAGCGCCATTTTTTGTTGCTATTAAATATCTTTTTGTTCAATTATTATTATTATTGTCATTATTTATTGTTCCCTGACATAAATATTCCTAAGTAAACATTAAAACATTACCTAATTAATGATTAAAGTGGATTAAACATAGTGTTTAATAGGTTATAAATTAAATTGACAGCTGTCAATTTCTTTTTTTAAAGGCAAAATTAATAATCGGAAACTAATTTAGGGATTTCTAGGGGAAATTGAAGCTCCCGTCTAGGGATATTCTGAAATTTCACCTGGCAATAAGGATCTGTGTATTGGACTGGTATAGCAACCATACCAACAACGAGAGTCAAATCTCTAATAATGAACAGGGTTACCAGACCTAGGGAATTTTGAGCCAGCTTAGGGAAAAAGGGAATTTTATTCAATTCTATGAAAAATCTAGGGAATTCTTAATATTTTTCAGACGATTTTAAAAATCAGTTGGATTTTATAAACTTTACAAAATTGCTTATCGTATTATTGGGGAATTCGGGGAACCACAGCGATGCGTCAAAGTTAAGAAGTGAAGAGAATATGACAGATATCTATTCAGATCGATTTTTACGATTATTCCCCATTTGTTATGCAGGCCAACAAACATCAATAAGATTATGTTATAAATCCATAATTAATCAGGGTTTCTGGGTTGTAAGATTAAATTATTGTCCATATAATATGAAATCCACGAAGAGATTTCTCTGGGATTGCGTTCTACTGTATAAACAATGATGTTGACGTAAAACTTCGAGATGCTAGAATCAATTTCTATAGTTGGACTATCATTATTTATATTTTAGTTGGACACAATATCTTATCACATTGTTGAGTCGAAAAAGAACAACTCTAATACATAAATAGAAAATATAAAAATATTAGATAACCACTTCGAATCGATCAGCATTTCGATCATTTTTAATTTTGACCATTTCGGATATTGTTCAGTTTGGGAGTACAATGCTAGAAGTGTACTACCTATATTTTCCATACAATGCTAGGATTGTCCAATTTCGGGTTTTGCTTGTAACATACACAAAAATACTAGTTCTACTCGCGGAGCACATCCTGAACGTACCCAGAGGAAGAACGCCTGCGCATTAGCTATTCAGAGGGAAAATTCGACCTATCTGACGCCCAGTTTTGTAATGCGCATGCGTTGCACCTCTGGATAAGTTCAAGATGTGCTCCGCGAATAGACCTATTGAAAATATATAGGGAAGTCTAGGGTAATAATCGTGTGCAATAATAAATAATTGAATAATAAATTTCTTAAATTTTGTACTATATTTTTTCCAATGTACTATAATAATCTCACTGCTCCTACTATAATAGCTTCCAATGGAGTTGGCAACACTGGACCTGGTTCCGAATGGACCGTGATAGTGTGACGTCAAAACGTCAAATTTTTTCCAAACACGTTGTGTCTAGGTATGCGCTACCGTGTACGCAAATAAAAAAGTTAGGTAGAATTAAACGTCATAACAAATATTTTTCTATCAAACAAACACTAAACATATCAAAATAGCGTGTATCAAAATATACAGTCACTGCCCACGCTAAATAGTCACTAGCTTGATGAAGTTTAACTTTTTTATTTGCGTACATTTTAGCGTGTACCTAGACATAACGTGTTTGGAAAACTTTCTTTGACGTTTTGACGTCACGACTATCATGGTTCATTCGCAGTTCGGTTACCGCGAACGACAAATCTGACAAAATCCCGGACGGACTCAATAGACCGTGATAGTCGTGACGTCAAAACGTCAAAAAAAGTTTTCCAAACACGTTGTGTCTAGGTACACGCTAAAATGTATGCAAATAAAAAAGTTAAACTTCATCAAGCTAGTGACTATTTAGCGTGGGCAGTGACTGTATATTTTGATACACGCTATTTTGATATGTTTAGTGTTTGTTTGATAGAAAAATATTTGTTATGACGTTTAATTCTACAGTGCACTTTACATCAACAATAAATTGAACAATAAATTGACCAAGTTATTCAAGGCCAAATTTGACGTGTTCTCAAAGCACAATTTGACATCCAAGTTTGTTCGTTATTAACTTGACGCCAATAAATTCGTGAATTTCTTGAAAGCAAAATTTTCTTGTCCTCAAAAAAATTGAAGGAACTTGGAATAAATGTTGTAAAAATGTCAATATTTTCAGTAGTACCAATGCAATGATTTTTTTATTAGAAGCTTTTGAATGTCGTTTGTTTCTTTGTTTGAGTAAAGTGTTTGATTTGAAACAGAATAGAATAGAACAGATTAATAAAATAAATAAAATAGAGAGATAGATTAGAATAGATATATAGTATAAAATAAACTGAAATAGAATAGAGTAGAATATAATAGAATAGATGTAATATATATGTAGATACTTACTAATAAAGTATTTGATTTAAAACAGAATAGAGTAGAATGTAACAGATTAAATGAAATATATAGATAGATTAGAATAGATATATAGTATAGAATAAAGTAAAATATAATATAATAGGTGAAATGATTGTGAAAAGCAATAGTTTTAAGTACCTAGGATCGGTATTACAGAGTAATGGAGAAATAGATGGAGATGCATGCAGTAGAATTAGGGCTGGATGGATGAAGTGGAAAGAAGCGAGTGGTGTGTTGTGACAGAAAAATTCCAATGAAGCTGAAGGGAAAATTCTATAAAACAGCCACAAGACCGGCTATGATGCGCGGAACTGAATGTTGGGCAGTGAAAAAGAAAGCGGAACAACGAATGCATGTGGTGGAAATGAGAATGCTTAGATGGATGAGTGGAGTGACAAAGAAGGATAAAATTAGATATGAGTATATTAGGGGAAGTCTAGGTGTGGCACCAATTGATGCCAAAATGAGAGAGCATAGGTTAAGATGGTTTGGTCATGTTCAACATCGAGACGTTAATCACCCAATACGAAGAATAGCTGAAGTGCAGATTCCTGGAAGGAGTAGGAGAGGAAGACCAAAGAAGACGATAAGGCAGGACATGTTGGTAAAGGGGATTAACATTGATATGACTCAAGATAGAATTGTGTGGAGAAATGCAATTAGGGAAGCCGACACTGCATAGGGATAAGGCAAAGAGAATGATGATGATGATAATAGGTGTAATGTGTAGATACTTATATAGAATAGGTTTGAAATAGAGTAGAATATAATAGAATAAAGATACTATATACCTACATCCCTAATAGCACAAGGATGTCCTTCACAGACTTTAGGGAGGTCCGTTTTCGTCCAAGGAACGTCCTATTTTGGTCCAAATGTCGCGCTACCGAATGTCTGTTGGACGTCCACTTAAGGTCCGAAGGGACGTACATTGGACCTTAATCGGACGTCCTAGGGGACGTAAATTGGACCTTAACAGGACGTCCTATTTTGGTCCAAATGCCACGTTGCCAAACGTCCAATGGACGTCCACCTAACGTCCGAGGGGACGTTCAGTGAATGTCAATTGGACCTTCATAGGATGTCCCTGTTTGGTCCAATGTCTTGCTGCCGAACGTCCATCTAACGTCCTGAGAGGACCTCCGGTGGACGTCTAGCATCGATATTTAGACCTGTGGAGAATGTATGGTGGGAAATAAAAAATATATTTTTAAGGAACTTATATTACATCTTATATTAAATTACAATTATTGGATATTACATTATTTACATTAAATTACAATACACTTCTCCAAGAAATTAACGCACCACCTTAAAAATAGGGCATTTTTGATGTCTCGAATTTTCTAAACCTGTTGTCTCATCTAAGTGATTTTTTTATAATATAGCCTAGGCTATAGGTTACATCCTTAAGCTTGTCATGCACTGGTAGCTATACTGTAATATATGTATATTATATCATATCGCTCTCTATAGTAATGAGTGAGCCTGCAGACAGGGAACTAATGGTTCCGTATGTGCAGGCTCACTCATTACTATAGAGAGCGACGTGATATAATATATATTACAGTATAGCTCCCCGTGCATGACAAGCATAAGGCAGTAACCTATAGCCTCAGGCTATATTATTATAAAAAAATCACTTAGATGGGACAACAGGTTTAGGAAATTCGAGACATCAAAAATGCCCAATTTTTAAGGTGGTGCGTAATGCACTGTATATATAGGTAAACTTATATACAGGCTGTAACAAAAATAAAATTTTTGTGTTTATTTAGTTGGCTATCTATTATAGTGTACAATCATCTAGAATATTTTGAACAAACTAAAAACATGAATATATCATCGAAAAAATAATAAAAAGGTCTTAAAATGCTTGGTTAGATATTAAGATCTAGTTAAAAAGAAACCAAAAACTGTATATTTCATACAGAACGTAGATTATGAATTTTTAAGCCAGCTAATCCCATTTTTTATACAGGGTGTCCCGAAAAGATTGGTCGTAAATTAAATCACATATTCTGGGACCAAAAATAATTTGAATGAACCTAACTTACCTTAGTACAAATATGCACACAAAAAAAGTTACAGCCCTTTGAAGATACAAAATGAAAATTCGATTTTTTCGAATATATCGAAAACTATTAAAGATTTTTTATTGAAAATGGACATGAAGCAATATTATTGCAGTAACATCTTAAAGAAAAATTATAGTGAAATTTGTGCACCCCATAAAAATTTTATGGGGGTTTTGTTCCCTTTAACCCCCCCAAACTTTTGGGTACGTTCCAATTAAATTATTTCTGCGGTACCATTAGTTAAACACTGTGTTTTTAAAACTTTTTTACCTCTTTCTATTTTTTCGATAAAGCTCTTTTTATCAAGATATGGCTTCTTTTTAAAATGGTTCAAAATATACCTAAAAATGTAAATCATAAATAAATTTTCATATTATTAGTCTCTACAATCGTACTTAACCATATACAAATATGTGGTGGATTTGACAAATATTCAAAATATCACGATAAAAACTGACTTCAAAAAAGTACTAAGAGGCAAAAAAGTTTTAAAAACATTGTGTTTAATAGTACCACAATAATAATTCAATTGTAACTTACACAAAAGTTTGGGGGGGGGGGTTTAAACGAACAAAACCCCCATAAAATTTGTATGGGGTGTCGGGTGTCCAAATTTCACTATACAGTGGAACCTCGATTATCTGTCTCTCTATTAACTGTTAACCATTTTGTAAGAGAGACTAAAAACTTTTTTTACAGTCACCTCCTGTTTTCATATGATATTTTTTGACATGTTTTGTAGTAAATTCAATTATCTATTTACTACAAAACATGTCAAAATTTACATGTGAAAACAGATGACCCTAAAAATGGTTTTTCGTCTCCTACAAAATTCATGAAAAAGCAGATAGGAGGTATTGTCACATCACCGACGATATACCAGAAGTATATGTGGCCATACCAAATAATACATCCTTGATAAATATAAACATTTTTATTGCACAAAATATATATATTTCTATATATATATATATATTTTTTTCCATAATCATCACTACGATGATGATTCATTTGTATTGAATTGTACATTGCAATTCTCTGATGTTTGGGAAAAAGGGCTTAAGTCAGAATTGCACATCGGTAATGTTTTGATGATTTCTGGACCAGAAAAATCGGCTCTTTTTATTGGTACATACAGTTTAAGTCTGCAACACTTTTTTTATGGTCCAGAAATCATCAAAACATTATTGATGTGCAATTCTGACTTCAGCCCTTTTTGCCAAACATCAGAGAATTACAATCTGGTCATAACTGACCAATGAGCAATTTTAATTTAACCTAAATTACTACTGTTCCTTAAAATGAAGAGCTTACCCTATAGCGTCTCTTATCTAATCTAACAAGATCGTGCACTATTCTAACATACACAGGCACACAAGCACTACGCTCTGCTTTTCACTATCACCTATCACTCAAACTAGTTCAAAAGGCTTTGTCCTCTTCAATCTTCTAGTTTGTCCAGTAGTAGATATCGAGGAGCTGGATTTCCTCAATATTCTCATACTTATGAAGTTGTTGTTGCTCATGACCTCCTGCTATCTTCTTGATGACTATATTATCCAGGTTCCATTCCTAGGTCTTGATATTTGTTTATAAAGTAATATCTTATTATGCATCGACAATGTGGAGTTTCTTCCAACTAGTCAATACACTTTTTATAGGTATCTTTCTTTTGCCTTTCATAGCCACAACAAGGCTATAATACGTTTCCTTCCTGGTTTTTTTGTAGACCACTTTCAGCTGATTCTAAAAAATTAAAATGAATGGTAATTTTTCTATTCTTTACAATTAAAAATCAAAAGAAATAGGAAATAGGTACTACTATTTACAGGTAATAATATGCATAAATAATTCGTTTCCTAAAGAATACAGAAAATTGAAAACGTTTTTATAATACTTACATAATTGTTTAAACAAAAGAGACCCAGCCAGAGCAAAACTAACACAGAACTGCAAAAAAGCCACTAATTTCCATTTTCCCACCCCTTATCTTATATGCATTTTCCAATCAAAATTTTTAGGTTGTCATGAACATGAAAGACTCAACCTCAACAAATAATAATAAACAAAAAGCTCTACAGCTCTACTTCCACTTCCCGCCAAATGAACACAGGTTGGTGACACTGAATTCACGCCAAATAAATGAAAAAATAGAACAATTTTCTTTTTCGTCAATTTCTTCACGTGAAGTTTATAACGAACAAACTTACATGTCAAAGTGTGCTTTTACACGTCAAATTTGGCCTTGAATAACTTGGTCAATTTCTTGTCCAATTTATTGTTGATGTAAAGTGGACTTACCTAACTTTTTTATTTGCGTACACGGTAACGTATACCCTAGACACAACGTGTTTGGAAAAATTTTGACGTTTTGACGTCAAACTATCACAGTCCATTACCGCGAACGCTCTTTTTTAAAGTGCGCATGCGAAGTAATCCCTGGACTAACTCAGGATAGTTACCGCGAACGATAACAACGATACTTTTTCATTTTTGTTGACTAAAGTAACAGATGTTTAAAAACTGACATAATTTTTGATAGTGCCAAAAATGAATGATCCCTCAAAGAAAGTAAAAAATCCGTTGTTTAACATATCGGTAACTGGAGGAACCTTTGAAGATTTTACTCAACATGCTATATTATTACCCGCAAAAGAAAAACCACCACCTCATACACTAAATATATCCCATGGTAAGTTTTTCTTTTTTGTATATTAAAATGTTGATACTAAGGTTTTAAATAATCTATTGGTGTAAGGTTAATTTAAATGAAACAAATTTAATAATATGTAGGATTGATGACGATCCCGTAAAAAGTTCAATCCAAAATACTTAATTTTTTTAAAAAATCGTTTTTATGTAGATGGTGGAGGCTGATTTAATAGTCATATTATGGTTATAATGTTAATTAGAGTAAAAAGATCAGAAAAGCCTACTGTTTGAATATAATATAATATATTTTATAATATTCTCCTAAAATCATTTTTATTTTTCTATTTAAATCCCCTGAGGATTGTGAAAAACTGCAATATGATTTAAATAACTTGCTAGAGTGGTGTAAAAGAAATGACATGGAACTTAATTCAACTAAATGTAAAACCATGACTTTTCCCCTTTCCAGAAGTGCTATTGTTTTTGACTATTATATTGTTCACTATAGGTAGGTACTCTTGAAAGAACTTCCCTTTTTAAAAACTTGGGGGGTCACCCTTGAAACAAACTTATAGTTTTCTCATCTAGATAACGTTGTTAATAAGGTTTTCCAGATGCTTTGTTTTATTAAGTGATGTACCCAAGATTTCACAAATATTACAGCTTTAAAAACCCCCTACTGTTCCTTGGTCTGTCCCCATCTTCAGTATGCCTCCTGTGTATGGTCTACTTTCTATGGAGTTACACCTGCCACGTGGCTTTGCAAGGCGCCAACTGCCACGTGGGGTGCTCACAGCCCCCCTTAAAAATTTTCTGTGATCTACTTGTTTAAAAAACAAAATAATGTGTTGAGTAACACAAGAATATAGAAAAACATGTTTTATTAACTTATTAGCCACTAATATGTTATAAAAGTTAAAAAAATAAAATGAAAAAGGTGTTATAAGCAAATTAGCAAGCACCAAGCCATAATAAATGAAGTCAAGTAAAATATCTAAAAATTAAGAATTTAGTGAGTAAAGAGTCTATATTAATAATTTAAATCAGTTATTGCAATAAAAAAATGTAAATTTGACCTGTTTATCAAACATACAAAAAAAAATTAGAACTTAAAGTATCAGATGATGACACCCCAATTCGACTTTAGAGCTACAAGTTCAGAATGACACTAAATAACCACTTCAAACACTAACACATGTATGCTATATAATATTATAGAAAGCTACTATGACGCACAGCCTGGTTACCAAACTTGAAATACCAAATATTTGATAAAAATGTGTTATGGGGTGCTAGTAGCACCCCACGTGGCATGTGCCGGGTTAAACATAAATTTTTAAAACAAATTAATTGCATATAAACTTAACTTCTTGGGTAACTACAATTTTCATTACCCAATCCACTGTACTAACTGTGGTCTTAACAACCTTCTCACCAGAATTACCAAACTAGCAAACCAGCACCTTAACATTGACCTTTTTTAATCTTAAAGCAAATTCCCAAGTAATGTTTTAGTAAATAATCAAGACTTATTATTAATTATTATCATCCATGTTCTGTGATTGTTATTTAATTTGTTTAACATAATTTGGTATTACCCATGTTCTGTAATTTAAAAGTTGAACACAAATTGTAATTGTGTTTTGCCCCTTCATAAATAAATAAATAAAAACCAGTAATGGACTAATATACCTGTTTTGTCCTTTGTATTTTTCTATGTGTAGGTTTTTCTTGTATTCTTGGTCGCCCATTCTTCTTAGAGATATACACTGTGAGTCATAAGTTAGGGATATAGAATAGAGTCATTGTTATTTGCATAAAATTTTTACAAACCTATTTGAGCAAATAATGTCAAGTAAAAAGTAAAAAAGAGATTGTATAAATCTGAAGTACATAGAACAATTAGTATAATAATTATAATTAAAATTAGACACTACTTAAAATTAGACACTACATGTTATAAAATAGAACAACAGGTTTACAAATAGAACAAGTCATGGAGTTTAAATATCTAGGCATCACACGGAAAGCTCGAAACAGAAGTGGAAGATCAGGTGAATAAAGCAAACAGAGCCGCAGGTTGCCTGAATGAAACAATATGGAGAAATAAAAACATCGGAAAAGAAGTGAAAGGCAGAATTTACAAAACAGTCATCAGACCAATAATGACATATGCGGCAGAAACATGACCTGATACAGAAAGGACAAAAAGAATGCTAGAAACAGCAGAGATGAAAACATTGCGAAAAATCGATGGTAAGACGATGTGGGATAGAGCTAGAAGTGCAGATATACAAAGGAGATGCAAGGTGGACAACATTAATAACTGGGTGAAAAGCAGAAGAGTAGAATGGAACGACCACATAAGCCGAATGACAACAAATAGAGTAGTAAGGACGGCGAGAGACGGTTCCCCAATAGGAAGACGATCAGTGGGAAGACCACGAAAAAGATGGAATGACAACTTACTGGAGGCACATTGAAAAACAGACAGAGTAATGTCTATATAAAAAGAAGAAGAAGAAGAAGATGTTATAAAATAAAACAACTAATACTCCAGGTATTCCACCATGGTATATGGTTCTACAATGACCAGATATTTAGATAACTCTCTTTTAAATCTTCCAAATTGAATCTCTTGGTTTAACGCTGATGGTAACTTGAGCTGCAGACTCTGTAACAAAGAACCTGAAACAGTCAACCATATCTGCATGACTGTGAGGCATTGGATCGGAGGCGTCAAACACTTTTCGGGGACATCGAAGTGACCCAAATATATATGGTACCCACCCACTAGACCTGTATAAGCTGGTACAGGGTTCCAGAATTCTGGAATGGGTTTCATAAAGGAATGAAAGCTAAGAATGTACAATAAGCTAAGTGGCTGCAGTACGACTGGTTCACAACAGACGACTTCCAGGAAAAAAAAATTACGGTACTACTTGAGATAGGTAACGAACTCAATGACCACGTGATAACTAGAACCCCTGACTAAGAGTGAGAGTGTATCAGGTATACGACCTTCCTATTTATATCTATTATAGTTAAAAACAGTGTTAATATACAGTGCGTCCATAAAGTAACGCATAAATTCATTATTTCGTAAACCGGAGACTTTGAGGAAAAATACCGAAACAGGTCGATTTTTATTTTTAAATTACGATTTTTTGGCATACATATCATACTAGTGACGTCATCCATCTGGGCGTAATGTCGTAATCAATGATTTTTTTAAATGAGAATAGGGGTCATGTAATAGCTTATTTGAAAGGGTACGTAATTCTCTATTCAATAATATAAACATTAATATAATTATTTATACAGGGTGTCCAAAAAATGTTTTTTTTAATTAAATTAATTGGTACAAAAAGATGAATGTATGTAATTTGTTTAATTCTAAATATATTTTATTGGTGCCAGAAAACATAAAAATGTTTTATTTAAAAAATAAACATTGATTTTCGCTTAAGCGTAATGTTAAACTTCCAAGAGGCAGTTGGGTGGCAGCTCTAACATTGAATTTAAGCGAAAAGCAATATTTATTATTTGTCAAATAAACATGTATTCCTGTTTTCTGACAAAAGTAAAACGAATTTTGAATTAAATAAGTTACATACATTCTTCTTTTTGTCTCAATAAATTTAATTAAAAAAATCTTTTTGGACACCCTGTATAAATAATTATGTTATTCTTTGTATTAGTAAATAGAGAATTAAATACCCTTTCAAATGAGCTATCACATGACCCCTATTCTCATTTAAAAAATCATCGATTACGTTATCAAGCCCAGATGGATGACGCACTAGTATGATATATATGCCAAAAAATTGTAATTTGAAAATAAAAATCGACCTGTTTCGGAATTTTTCCTTAAAGTCGCCGGTTTACGAAATAATGAATTTATGCGTTACTTTATGGACGCACTGTATATATTAAAATATATGGTAATGTACTACAAAAGTGTAGTAAGAATGACATTTGCTTTCATTGCATTCTTTCAATAGATTCAATACTTTGAACTTTGCTACTGTCATAATAAGTTATACAATTGCAATTACACTATTATGACCTTATTTTTATAACAAAGGAATTGGGAAAGTTCCTTGAGGGTTCTCGTGTAATACCATCACAATATGTCTTGCAAATCCATTTTACACGCTATTCACAAAGCACACTTTCTTTCCATGATGACAGTCGCCTGCAGAGGATGATAACAGTCACTCACTCTCATGCTCGTACATATACGGGCATATTCACGCTACTTGGAGTCGTGCGGCTACCCTTCCAATGGACGAAGAGCCTTAGTACTAGTATATCTGTTTTGCTACTTGCCAACTCTAGGTTCCTTCATCCACCTATTGACTTTTCTGTAATAACTTGTCACCATACCTTCAATGTCCCCGTTCATGTTAGGTTCTATTAGGATTGCGAGGTCGTCTGCATATGATATGGAGTAGGTGTCTTGATCATAGTCTATTTCTAATACCCTGTTAGACAGTACATTCCATAGCGTAGGTCCCAAAACGGACCCTTGTGGTACTCCTGATGGTAATTTTATGTCTTCTCTTAGTTATAGTAGTTCTTTCTACTTGTGTTTTACTGATTTGGTATTTGTCTAAACAAAAATGGGAAAAGCTATATTAAAAAGTAAATTCAATATCCCTGATGATAAAAATTTTCCTGGGTTGATGGTAAAGATGCCATGTGTTAGCTTTTCAATTTTTTAAGTATGCATGTTCTGATTTTTTAATTTTGTTTATCATTGTTATAGTGAAATCAGTATAGTCTAAAGCGCTGGTTTCCTCGAAAGCGGTGCCGACAAATTGCGACCGTAACACTGCGATGAATGACGTCATAAAAAACTGTACCATGTAAAACAGGGGTGTCAAACTCAATTTTGCAGAGGGCCATATATTAAATTCAGAATGTGTCGGCGGGCCAGATTCAAATAAAAAAAAAATGTACTGAATTATTATAACATTTTATTTAATAGTATACTTATAATATACGGTTGTTAAAAATCATATCAAAGTTATAAAAGAGGGTAATTATTTTGAGCTCGAGGATCCAGATACCTGACTTCTCTTGTTTTTGACAAGCTCATTGATGTCAGGTATCATATTCGTTGTATTTATTTTAAGAATTGATTGGAGATGTTCATTTGTAAGTCTTGTGCGATGTTTGTTCTTATTTATTTTCATGACGGAAAACATCTGCTCACATAAATAGGTGCTACCAAACATGCACAGAATGCGTGCTGCATGCTTTTTTAATTCCGGGTAGTTATCCAAACTCTTGAAATATTGTGTATAAAATGTAAGTGCGTTAACCTCTTTAAATTTTTCTTTCAAAATACTGTCCGATTGAAGATCTATCAACTCCATTTGCAAATGAACTGGTGCCTGTGAAGCTTCAAAATTGAATGGATTGTTGAAAATTGGGAATTCCATTTCATTCATTTTGTGGAAGTCTTCAAAACGATTGTTGAATTCCGTGATAAGATTTTGCAGAAGTTGAGAATATTGATCCAATTTTTTTTGATCCACTGTGCCAAATGATTTTAAATGAGGGAAATGATCCAAAGTTTGATTTTTTACCTGATTTTCCCACAGCCTCAACTTTGTTTCAAAGGCTTGAATACATGAGTACATTTGAGTGACAATCAGATTTTTACCCTGTAACTTTACATTCAGATCAGTCAAGTGTTTATTCATATCTACCAAAAAGGCACAATCAACCCACCAGTCATTGTCATAATCAATTGGGTTGCCTTTTTCTAACATGAAAGCTTGAATAGGGTCACGTAATGCAAAAAATCTTTCTAAAACTACTCCTCGACTGAGCCAACGAACTTCGGTGAAATAAGGGACATCAGAAAACTTTTCGTCCAAATCTTGTAAAAACTGCCTGAACTGTCGGTGATTTAGTCCTCTGCTCCTTATAAAATTTACTATTTTAATTATAGGTTGCATGACATGGTCCATTTTTAAATGTTTGGATGCCAATGATTCCTGGTGAATTATACAGTGAAATCCCACAAAATTTCCTGATGTTTTCTGTTTTAATTTAGTTACAACGCCCGAATGTTGGCCAACCATGGCAGGAGCGCCATCCGTAGTTGTGCTGCTAAGTATATTCCAATCGAGTCCATATTCTGCCATCAAATGCTCCAATGCAGAATAAATATCATTTGCTGTTGTAGTACCTGTCAATGGAACGCACTTTAATAGTTCTTCAGTTATTTCAAAGTTACTGTTAATACCTCGTATAAAAACAGCAAGTTGAGCTGTATCAACAGTATCAGTGCTCTCATCAACAGCCAGTGAAAAGTTTGTAAATTCCTTAATTTTCTCCTGCAGTTGAAGAACCAAATTTTGAGATAAATCATTTATTCTTGAAGCAACAGTGTTTCTTGACAGCGAAATATTTTGAATTATTGACTTTTGAAATGGAAATGAAACATCGGCAACTTTCAACATAGTCTTTAATAAAATCACCATCAGTGAAAGGTTTTGATCTCTTCGCGATTTCTAATGCAATAATAAAACTTGATTTCAGGGCATCTTCGCTCTCAGTATTAGCTTTAGTAAACATCGATTGTTGACCTTGAAGTTTAGATTTTAAAGATGACAATCTGTCCATTCTTATTTTTTCAGTGTAACAATCGAATTTTGATTTATGATTCGTATCATAGTGTCTCTTCAAGTTAAACTCCTTACAAACAGCAACTGTTTGATTGCAAATCAAACACAGTGGTTTACCTTTCCATTCTATGAAAAAATATGCATTTTCCCATTTAGATTGAAAAACTCTACGTTCACTATCAACTTTACGTTTTTGTGACATTATGCCGAAATCGTAACAAATATGGAACTCGACACAATTATGGATATCGCACACGCACGACACAAACAAATGTACAATACCTTCTCAACCACTACTTCGCAACTGACTCACGTGACACGTCGACGCACTTCTTTTATATCGATAAGGAAGGTTCTAGTCTAGACTTGAAGCGCATGGAAGATTCTATTGTTCTCAACAAAAATAATAGGGTGTTTCCGCTAAGAGATGGTGTTACTGTCTATCTCTCTCGCTTGTCTAGGCACGCGCTGCCTTTGAAATGACTTATAAATGTAGTGTAGTGTACGCATTTTAAAACTTCCGTAGAGCAATCGAGTGAAGTCTAAAAGCTCTAAAAAACATGATTCTTCTTTCTGTGACACATTGCGATCGCGGGCCGTATTGGTATGGCCCGGGGGCCGGATGCGGCCCGCGGGCCGTATCTTTGACATGACTGATGTAAAATAATAGCGGTGGTTTCCAAGAATGCGTTGGAAGTCACCGCTTGCTGAGTTTGCACATTCCATTGCCGCAGTGAAGAACCTTGAATTTTTCATCGTAATCTGACGTAATTCATAGCAGTGCTACGGTCGCAGTTTGTCGGTGCCGCTTTCGAGGAAACCAGCGCTTAAGAGCTAAAGCCGAAAAATCATCGTCATAAGTAATATGGAGTTTGGCATGTAAAATGTGTCTATTGTATATTGATAATTATGACCCCTTTAAGGCTGACACCTCAGTGGATACAGGAAGTAGCAATAAGGGATGAAAGGGGAAAGTTGGTGCAGTCATTAAAGGTTTTCACCTCCTATTTTGTTAAACCTCCATCGATTTGCATGAAAATTGGTGGCTAGTTAGAGCATACATCAAGAAACAAAACTAATTTGATGGCAACTTGCACTTTTACCTTGGGGGGTGGATACCACCCCTTCTCAGAGGTGGAAACTATTTTATTAAGAATAACCCCACAAATCGATAGTGGGACAAATTTTAAGTAAAATTTGTTATATCATGTTATTAAAATAAATCAATACTTTTTGAGTTATTAAAGATCAAAGGTTTGAATTTTTCGTGAAAAAATGCATCGTGTAAAGCGGTTTTTCATATATAACTCAAAAACTATAAGTTTTACCAAAAAAGTTATAATTATCAAAATTGAAGATAATAAAAAATAAAATAGATTTCTCATTCGAAAAACCTTTGAGAATTAAATAAAAGTGAGTTATAGGTGATTAAATGTATATATTTTCGGCTAGTACTAAAATCTAAGTATTCAAGCTTAAATAACGGGAAAACGATGCATTTTATAAAATATATTTACTTAACACTTGTCAAAGTAGTCAGAAATATGTATCAAATGAGCTCCCGGAGAAGTTAATCCATTAAACATTATGCTACAAACATTTTTCAAAGTTTAGGCTCCAATAATTTGGAGCTTAATTATTATATTATTTATATACCTAATTTTTTTTAAATTGTTTTAAGACATTTATGTAAAATTTAGCAAAAATGTATTCCAATATGTCAAATGTACCCATTATTCGACACCCGCAATTTCGAGACATATTCAGTTTATATTGATAGAAACAATTAAATTAAATATCGAAATAATATAAAAATAATATTTTACTATTATTTTTTTACTTACAATTAATTAATAATATTATTTTCTTTCTATCATCTGTAACTTCACGCATGTGCTCTTAAATATACGCTATTGTATAGGTTCTTGCTACTGTCATTTCGTAGTCGGCGTTTGTATTGAATATTATATACTCCAAAAAATATAACTGTTTTCAATATGACAAAAATATGAATTCCGCTCAAGAGTAAAGTACCTTTCTTTTTCACAATATTGTAAAAATTACGAAAAATTGTTTGGAATTAAAAACTATGTTCTAATATATGCAATAATTGTAATTATTATAATTAATTAATTAATAATTATTATAATAATGTAATTATTACATTCTTCTAATGAAAAAAAATTTTTTTTCTCAAATTACAGATACCCATGCCATTTTCATTTATAACTCTTTTATTATTAATTTTACGAATAAAATGTATTCTTCATAAAAAGATCTGCATGGTCTAAAACCCAAGATGCAATCATCATATAATATATAAAATTGTATCGATTTTAATTCTAAACAACTTTTCATAATAGCAATTTTCCATATTAGGAATTTTTTTTTATTACATATTTTAATTTACAATCTGCTTCATCGAAGCTATAAGCAAATAGTTTGAATGTTAAATACATGAGGGAGAAGCTGCCCTGTGGCAACCCTCCTATTATAATTTTTACATTTGATAACAATATGTATATTTAATTTATTAAATCTGTTGGCCATAGTTTCTTCAGTCGTCTTGCGAATTCGGGAGGAGTGTTCAGCAGTCTTGCTTCATCATTTGGATGACTTCTCAGTCCATCAAGGTAGCTCTTTGTGATCCTTGGAATTTCTTCCTCTACCAAGGGTGTAGCTGAGTCCTCGTGTAGGGTTTTATTGCTTACATACCAGGGTGCGTTGAATATCATCCTCAATATTTTTGATTGGACTGTTTGTATTATCTTGATATTTGATGGCTTTGAGCAACCCCAAAGTTGAACACCATAGGTCCAAATTGGTTTTATCATAGTTTTATACAGGAGCAGTTTATTTTCAATATTAAGTTTTGATTTTCGACCAATAAACTTTGTTTATTTATGTACTTATATTGGGAATTTAAGTACATAAATAAACAAAGTTTTCGTTATAATAATGCTCGCATTTTTAGCTTGTTATATTTGAATTGTAATAAAACGAACTTGATAATTTAATTATTACATTATACCTAATCCTAACTTCATTCCCGAAATTCTTTTGAAAATTATTCTGTTAACTAATTTCAAATAAATATATAAATAGCGTATGTTTTAATTTTCACTTTTTCCTAAAAAATTCGAAAGGGATCTCTTATTTTCATCACCACTTGCTTAGCATTGATGTTATCAACTTCATCTAGAGCTCACTTGATAGGTATTCTTGAGTACTTTGACAAGTGTTTAGTAAGTATATTTTATAAAATGCATCGTTTTCCCGTTATTTAAGCTTGAATACCTAGATTTGAGTAGTAGCCGAAAAAATATATATTTGATCGACTGTAACTCACTTTTAATTAATTCTAAAAGGTCTTTCACGTAAAGAATCTATTCGATTTTTATCTTCAATTTTGGTAATCATAACTATTTTGTTAAAACTTATAGTTTTAAATTATTTATGAATAAAAAAATATGAAAAAATTTTAAGAAACGCTTTTCTTTAGTTACGAGTGACTAAAATTAAAATTATTATAAAAAAATCAACTGAAAAGCAAAAAAAAATAAAGAGATTGAAAAAATCTAACACATTCGTCAAAGAAAAGCGTGGCGCGTCTTCATCGAATAAACGGTTTTCGCCCCACGCTTTTCTTTAACGATGTGTTAGATTTTTTCAACTTTTTTTATTTTTTTGCTTTTTAGTTGATTTTTTTATAATATTTTTAATTTTGGTCACTCGTAACCTAGGAAAAGCGTTTCTTAAATTTTTTTTATTTTTTACCTTTTAGTCTCACAATTTTTAAACATTAAAATATATCGTCATGTGTATTAAAATATGTATAAAACATATGATGTACAAACATGAAAAGTAGTCGGAATCGGCAAAAGAACCTTTATTGTTTATTTATGAAGCATAACGTAAACAATTAACGTAAAAAGTGAAATTATGTATAGTTCATATCATTAGCTACAATCCGTAAAAGTTTCAAGTTTCTACATTGTAAAAAACAAGAGAATTTAAGCATTTTCCGTTAAAATCGTTTTTTTGTTTAAACAATTAATAAACATAAAAAAAATTATTGACTATTCGTGTATGGTTCCCGCGAATGCATATGGCTGCAAATTTTTAGTCATTTGCATTGAAGAAAAGGCAGTCAACTTAACGTCCAAAGATTTGACCCAAACGATTGAACTAAAGAAAAGCGTTTAATTAATTAATACGCCAAAACGAATTCTAATGTTAATTGTAGCACAAAATGTCTCTACCGGTGGTTTTTCTAAGACACGAATTTTTTGAATTCGAGTTTTGGTTGAAGTTTTGTTTCGTATTGTATTGAAATTTGACACGAATAGGCGCCGATTTTTATATAAACAAATATATGAGCGTTCAAAATTTGAAACTTTATTGTTTATTTATGAAGCATAACGTAAAAAGTGAAATTATGTATAGTTCATATCATTAGCTACAATCCGTAAAAGTTTCAAGTTTCTACATTGTAAAAACAAGGGAATTTAAGCATTTTCCATTAAAATCATTTTTTTATTTAAACAATGAATAAACATAATTTTTTTATTTACTATTCGTGTATTGTTCCCGCGAATGCATATGTCTGCAAATTTTCATTCATTTGCATTGAAGAAAAGGCAGTCAAATTAACGTCTAAAGATTTGACGCAAACTATTGAAGTAAAGAAAACCGTTTAAAAAGCGCTTTACACCATGCATTTGTTTCACGAAAAATTCAAATCTTTGATCTTTAATACCTCAAAGATTATTGATTTATTTTAATAACTTGATATAACATATTTTGCTTAAACAGGGACATACTGTATATATATATATATATATATATATATATATATATATATATTTTATATCACTTAAAACTTTTTAGACTTTTTAAAAAATATTTTATTTTGAAAATACAAGAAATAAAGTTACATGAATGAAATCTAAATTATTACGAACAACAAATTAAAGCCGACAGATGGTTTTATACAATTAGCAAAATGCTGAGGTTGTGAGAAAGCTTGGACGTCGTTGATTCCGCTGACATTGACATTGATACTGGATGCGTCGGTTCAGATGGCTGACACCTGATATCTGCTGATGGGAAATAAGTAGGTACTTCATTATTAAGGTTAGTTGGTAAAAACGGATATAACAACTCCCCCTTTAAGATGGAAGTTGATGCGTGGAAGCAACTTTCAGACTGTCTGTTTGTTGCTATTCAGTTGGATCTGCTCCTCTTTGTCTCTGGAGTCACTTAGCTGGATACTGGGTTTTCATCTTGGAAGTGATGAAAGTGATTGCAGCAATTGAATGGAATTTGAACTGGGTGACTTTTGTACGTAACATTGTCATAAGCATTGATCAATTTCTGGGAGTGTACTCTTGTACTACCAATAAAGGCATCGCACGTGGTTGGTGTCGATGATATCTCTGGATTCGCATTTAATGGAAATGGGCGGTGGTTCAGAAACTGTTATGAGCCAAAGGTTCATGCTGATCTTCTGGACGTTGTGGTCTTTGCATATACTACGGAATTCTGGCATGTTCTGGGAAGACGTTCTTGTCGCTTCAGAAGTTAGGCTTTGCATACGGCGTCGCTGTCGATTGGATCGTAACAGATCTTGGTTCTGGCTCGAAGTGTTTTGCATGACTCAAGACCATTTATTGTAAGGTATAACAAAGAATCATCGTTTCGCGCAATATATTTATGTGTTTTTGTTAAAATTGAATGTAAACCTGTTCGATTATCCAGTATTGGTATTGGATAGAGACTATATAAAGTATATTGTTCTGCATCAGTTAAAGGAATATTTAAGACAAACACAATTCTTGTGTCTAATTGATAGGCCTGTAATTCGATAATATCGAGATATTGAGGGAGATTTGTAGTATAGATTGATAGGGGAAGATTATTTTTCTGTAATGATTGTGATATATGCCTAAGCGATTCAATTAAATCAAACGGGGTAATGATTGAACTATGTAATATTTTTAATCTAGCAAAAGTTATAGCATTTACTATATCATTTAACGAATCTTCGATAAATGAATAGCTTTCCATTAGCAATTCACAAAAGTTCAGCATATCGATTTGAGATTTATAGAATTTGAATTGGTCAGAGATATTCATTATTGATTTTCTAATTTCTTTAATATTATTGTTGAAGGTTTCCTCATCTATTTGTAATTTTCGGATTGTCGCGTTGAACCTCTTAATGAAAGAAGTGGTAACCGATATTTGAATTTTTAATAGGTTTTCGATTTGATACTCATCGCGGGGTATCTTATTAAATTTATACATTCATTGAAATATTCGCCATCTGACGAATCTGAGTTTCCGGTTATTGTTATTGATTTCCATATTGAACCTATACCGTTAATAAGTTCAAGTTTTTCTCGGAAAGCGTATTGTTTCGTATCAGCCATTATTTCTGTATTTTTAAGATTAACGGAACTAGAGGTTTGAGGAGACTTATGTGAGTTTAGACTTCAGATTTGAATGATTCGAGGTATATTTTATTTAGTGGTATCTAATAAATTGCCTAAGATTCTGTTATTTTTTTTGTCGATAACATCTTTGATTGGTTGCATGTCTTTGTATAAAAAGAAGGTCCATTTGTCGTTCAAAATTTTGAGATTGAAAAGATTAAGTGAAAGCGTAAAAAAAGCAGTGTTAAATATGAGTAAAGAAACATAAGTTAAAGCTAATAGAAAACAGAAAACAAATGATTTGTGTGACGAGGGAATACCAAAAAATAGTAGAAGCAATTAGAAAAATAAGAATAAGCATTTAACAATTAATAGTGATTATAGTAGACAAGAATACAGAGAATTGAGGAGAATGATGAAAATAATATGCAAAAACAAAAGAAAATACAATGAATATATACTCAAAGAGGTCGAAGAAAGATTCCATAAAAAAGGCATTAAATCCTTTTATCGGGAGACAAGAACAACGGAAAGAGGATATAAGAAAAATATCCCATACATGAAAAATGATGAAGGTACATTAATAAATGAACCAGACAGTTAATGAGAAATTGGCAAATTTACTTTATGCAACTGCTATACGAAAATGAAGAAGAAAGGAGAATAATCCATGAAATTGAATATGACCTTATAGTAATAGAAACTTCTACAAAGGAAGAAATAGAAAATGATATAAAGGGAGAAAACAATAAAAGTCTAGGAAATTTGAACGAAAATAAAAGAGCAGAAAATTTATCAGTCTTTCAACTAATAACAGAAATATCGGCGGAAATAATAAAAATAGGAGAGAAAAGGCTACCCAAAGAGATACATAACTTGATAAAAGCACATGGGAAACAAAAAAATGTCAACAGAGTGTGCGATAGCAGGGGTATGTCCTATACACAAAATTTGACGAAATGAAAGGTGAAAACTATTATAGTAGAGACAACTATAATAGAGATATCGCGCTGTTATAAGTAGTTAGTTTAGACAATCTTGACACAAATCATAAGAAAAAGCTAAATCAATATAAGGAAAATAATATTGGTCGAATATCAGGCAGAATTTAGAAATAATAGGTCGACGGCAGACCAAGAGTTTGCGCTAAAGGGAATCCGCACTACGTGCTACGAATATAAACATCAGTATTATGTCCTGTTCGTTGACTTTTCAAGTACGACTAAGATAAGGTAAAGTGGCAACAGATATACGATCTAATGAAAGAGATAAGCCTACTAATTAAAATCGTCATAATGGAAAAAAAATGCCTATGGATAACAAAATAAACGAAATAGCAAACAAGGGGCATAGGCATAAACCAAGCAATTTTGAAACAAACGAAGGATTACAGTAAGGGTACAAATTATCAATGACTCTTTTTTATTTGAATCTAATACTAGAAGGAATAATCATAAAAAGTAAAATAAAGATGCAGGAAATATTTTCTTTTAACACGGCCATCAAAGTATGGCAATGTATACCTAGATTTGACACTATTAATGACAAGTAAGAAAGAACTAAAAGGATTAATGAACAATAATATAATAATAGAAAAGAAAAGGGGTAAAAGATTTAGTCTTCTAATAAATAAGGAAATAGTAATAAATAAGGACAAAATGCATGATAATGGGAGAAAGAGATAAAAAGGAAGATGATTTCTCCTTAGAAAGAATGAGAAAAATGCCTATTCGAATGAGTTTCAGAGTTTACTCAGGTGAGTCTGAAATTATGTGAAAAGGGACAAGACATAAATAGCAAAGACATAAGGAAAGATAAAGACATAAATAGCAAAAGGAAACAATAAGTATAGAGTGTTGCGGTCATTAATGAAATTCGAATATGTCTCAAGACAAACACCAATTATAATCTGCAAAACAGCTATCAGACATACAGCTACATATGCATGTGAAACATGACAAAAATCAGAAATAGACTTTTTAGAGAGATGAGAGAGAAAATACAAGAGCGATATAAAGAGGTGTGAAAATAAATTAATAATAGAGTAGAAAGAATAATAAGATACTTTTTTTTTATAATAGCTTTGGCTTAGTCAATTAGCCAGACTATTTGTTTTTGTATGGAATAAGAGACTTAAATAACGAGTCAAAATATTTATGTCAATCAGAGCATATGGAATATGATATTTAGGACAAATTGAAAGAATGGGAAAGGAAAGAATGTTGAAAAATAGTACTATCACGAAAATCAATACATCAAGAAGAAAAGATAGACCAGGAAGGATATTAAATGTCACAGTATATGAAGACTTACGAAAAAGTAATAAATATCAAGAATTGGAAAGAAAAGGCTTTAGACAGAAAACAATGGAAACAAGTAGTTAAGAAAAAATGTATGGAAAGACTATATAAGATTTGTATGTCGTAAATATTTAATATTAAGTGTGGTATTAAGTGTTTAATAAAAATAAATTTAATATTGTCTATAGTCTATATTATAGTAGTACCGTGTAGTATTATTATGTACTTAATAGTAATTATGGGGAAAATAAAATTTCTCAGCTCTATGCATTCAAGGGTTCTTGAGCTTAATAAATAAAATAAATTCTTCAAGAAAGTAGATTCCAATGGTGTTGTTGATTAGGGTTAACATATACTGGGAGTGGATGACTGAAATGAGTCTCAAGGAATTTGAAAGAGAATTCATGGTAGATGAATTTATCAAAATTTACTTTGATTGTTCTATTGGATTTGGTATTTAATAAAGTAACAGAATTTACGTGGGTTTCTTGGGTTTCGAAAGGGACAATAATTTTAATTTGGGTTTTCCTTTTAGGATTACCTAAGTTCCTAAAGTACTTTGATATAAACAAATTTACATTAAAAGGTATTTCGGGTGGTCTAACAGAAGTATATCGAAACAGGAGTTCGTACAGTATAAATCCGTGAGTTTTTGTATTATAAAATATTTCGGGTGGTCTAATAGAAGTATATCCAAAAATGAGTTCGTACGGTATAAATCCGTGAGTTTTCGCATTATAAAATATTTCGGGTGGTCTAATAGAAGTATAACCAAAAATAAGTTTGTACGGTGTCAATTCGTGGGTTTTGTTTCTTGTGTTATTGGGACAAATAACTGCATAGGACAGAACATTGAAAGGATGTTCATCGGAATTTTCAGATTGAATGGTTCTTTCGTTTTTATATTTTAAGCAAATATTTGTTACTCGTTCTTCCTCGTTAATATGTTCTGTTCGAAGTCGAGATTTGATATTGTTGTTTCGGTCACTTTTATCAGTGCAATAATTTACCAAGTCATCGTTTGACTTAAAATTTAGGATAGGGTGATTCGAAGAGGGTTTAATTTCGGTATCGGAAAAATCGATAATTTTGGGAATTGTTTTTCCGTTTACTATGGGTGACAGAAATTCTTCTTTTTTATTCACGTATTCACGTGTACTAACGCGTTGGGGGTATGGACTTTATCATTTTCTTTTTTATACAAAATTGCATCTGTATTCGACAGATGACATGTTAGATTAAATATTTGCTCAGACCTGGGATCTATTTTAATTTGATTAGGAGATTCATTATTGTTACGCGAATTAGTTTCTACTTTGTAGAGAGGTAATGTTTTAAAATTCGTGATTAATGTTTTGTTCTTGATGTCTATTGAACATTCGTAATGTTCAAAAAAATCGAGGCCTAAGATTCCATCAAAATCAATATCTAGATCATAAATGAATACCTTATGGGGGTTTCCTTTTTGAAACGGGACTAAAGTTGATTCAGTGACAAGAAGTTTTTGGTCTGTAATACCTTGTATGGTAATACTTTCGGGAAAACGCGGTTTGAAATTTTTCGCGGTATTTTCTTTAAAGATGGAGATACCAGTACCGGTATCGATAAGTAGTTTAAATCTATTTGATGCGTCTGTTATATAATAAAGATTTTTGGAGTATACAGCATGGGATCTCACAGAAATTCCTGATCTGGAAAATTCAGAGACGGGTTCATGTCGTCCAAATTTAGAGTTTGGATCTGATTTTCTATTTGAGACAAAGGTTCGCTGATTGAAATGGCATTGTCTGGTGCGTGGTTTTGATTTGGAACCGTGAGAAAATCCTGATAGTCTTGGCTATCAATTAAGTCCGTTGATTGATCGAATGAATGGTAATAATTAGGAGATGGATAATTGTTATAGGAGAAATCATCATAGTGATAGTTTTCAATTGGATCTGAGGTATAATCATTAACATAGTCAGGTTCATAGTTAACGAAATAAGCTCTCTGTCTATCGCTCGAAAAATTTGGATTCTTATGAATTACAGAAGGGCGTATGTGTGGGTTATTTTGATTGAACTGAGGTCTTTGTTGGTCGTTAGGTCTAGTGTTTTGATAGGTATTATTCGGGCTGAAGTTTTGCCTCTGAAAGCCATTATTTTGGGCATTATTGAAGTTTTGATAGCTACTTAAATTTCGAGTATCGTTAAAATTCTGGGAATTATTTTGGGAATTTTGTCTAGAGTGACATTCGTTGTTTGAGTGGCCAATGCGTCCACAAAAGGTGCATCTAGGTGGTTGAAAGTTTGGTCTTCTAATGGGTTGATTATTTTGATTGGGTCTGGGAGGATTGGGGTGATTGGTTTTCTGTATTTCGAAATAGGATAATTGTAGCTCTCGTCTGATGCGGATCTGAGCTTGAAGAAGGTCTTTTGGATTACTAGCACGAACAATATGTGCAATTTTTGGATCGAGGCCGGTCAATAATGTATTGAGCGCCATTGATTCGATTAGTACGATTTGGGCTTGTTTCTCTTCAGGAGTGAGGCCAGATTTCTGGATATTGGCATGCATTTTTGCATTAAGGACTTGGACACGATTGAGGAATGTAAGAGCCGATTCATTTGGAAGTTGTTTGACTCTTTGTAAATCTTGTATGAGAGAAGATAGGTCTCTAGTGTCTCCAAAGTGGGAATTAAGAAGTTGTTTGATTTCAAGATACGATAATGGATTTCTAGAGCTTATGAGCTGCGCTGCTCTTCCGCGAAGTTTATTTTTTATGTGAATTACTAATAGCTGTTTTTGATCACGCGTAGACATATTATAGGCATAATCACAAGCATTTAAAAAAGTTTGTAAGAATATTTGATCGCCTTCAAATTCGGGTACGATTGAAAATATTTCGGATAGTTTATAAGGTTCTACTTCGGGTTCATTCTCGATATGAGATACGGGGACTGCGGGACGAGAAGTATTACTGTTGTCAGTCATGATGATCAAATAAATTTAAATAAAACAGGTAATCAATATATCAAAAATAAAAAATGGTCAAATAAAACAATTTAAATATGAAATAATCAAAATATCAAATAATAAAAATAAAAATGGTCAAATAAAACAATTTAAATATGGAATAGTCAATATATAAAATAGTAAAAATAAAAATGGTCAAATAAATCAATTTAAATATCAAATAATAATCAGAAATAATAAAAAATATCAAAAAATGTTTTTGTAACAACTGTCTGATTAGCGAAATGTGCGTGTTTCAGACGTGTATATAAGAACAATAGTGAAAATAAAGGAATGACGATTAACAGAATAAACGTCAAATAGTTAAAAGATAATCAGAAAAATATTTAGTGGTTGTATTTAGTATTTAAAAAAATATGTTCTTATAATAACTGCCCGATGAGCGAAAAGTGCGTGTTTCCGGCGTTTTATAACAACAATAAATAAATAAAAATTGACGATTTACAGTATAAACGTCAAGTAATGAGAATAAATATGTAGTTGTCTTTATTGATTTTCAGTATAATCAATATTGGAATATTGAACAGTATTCAATAATAATAATAATAATAATAATAATAATAATAATAATAATAATAATAATAAGAGCTCCACCCGCTGAAGGTGCTGCGCTGGAACATCAGCCGGCGCTCACTCAAGCGGGACGACCGAGGCAGCGGATGAAATGGACTGTGTCCATTAACGAAAGCATTTTGCGCTCCTATTATAAGGTGACAAACTTCGGTCAAGAAACGATAGGCTACAGACAACAGCTGTATGCCGAATTTTGCAGGGAGTACCCAGATATTCAAGTATCGGAGCAAAGAGTATCAGATCAATACCGGGTAATCATAAGAAACAACCTTATCCCAGAGGCTAGACGCAATACGATCAAAAGCGAAGTCGAACGGGAGATTAACAACCAAGGGCTAGTTTTAGATCAAGTCCCTAATGAAATCCTTGATGAGCAGATCCCTGAGATTCCCATACCAGAAACTCAACCTGACAATACACAGCAGGAAAACAACGAGTTGCGCGATAGTCTATCAAACGAAATGGCGCGTGCCGTACAAGAGTTTAATGGAACAAATCCACTTAGCAGACCACCGCTACCACGAATAAACTCTTGTAAGAAACTAGGTGCGCTGTTACAAATTGTGAACACTGAAGTCCTACCCAATTATGTCGTAGAAGCCCACACATTGGAATATCTGCATATGCTAATCTACTGTGCAGCAACAGCAATTGCTAATGTAATGGGCGTTAAGATCAGAACACGACGGGGTACTAATAACGGAAGGACTGGTAACAGAACTGCACCCTGGGAAAAAAGACTTCTCGGAAAAATTGAATTACTGCGTAGGGATATTGGTCAAGTTACAGAATATGTAAGAGGTGTAACAAGTAGAAAGGTCATTAAGAGAGCTGAAGAAATAATGCGGAGCACTGCAAGACACTCGAGATACGATCCAGAAAATAACACAGCCCAACAGTGTCTGGATACATTAAAACAAAAACTCTCCGTCTATTCAGGACGATTAAGAAGGTATAAAGTTAGTAACAACCGAAAATGTGACAATGCACTTTTTGAGAACTCTGAGAAGGCGTTCTACCGAAAACTCAATTCCACCGTAGAAAGTGTCGACAAGTCTTACCCAAGCCAAGAAGAAATTCATGAGTTTTGGGGAAATCAACTTTCCACGCCAGCTGTTTTTAACAACAATGCTGGCTGGATAGAAGATACGACGCACAACTGTCACCACTACGTCACTGCTAACTACGAACCATTCACGACTGAAGAAGTCTCAAATGTCATCAAAGAGCTTCATAACTGGAAATCTCCTGGACCAGACGGAGTCCAGAACTTCTGGCTTAAAAAGTTTTGGAGTATTCATGAGTGCTTATCAACATTAATTAATCATGTTATTTCTAATCCGCAGGAATTACCATCATTTCTAACTCAGGGAACTACTTATTTAATACCCAAGGATCAAAATAACACCCAAGATCCATCCAAGTACCGCCCAATTACTTGTCTTCCAACTTTGTATAAATTGGTCACATCCTGTGTAACCCGGCGTATCTACCAACATTGTGCTCTAAACAATATCATAGAGCCTCAACAGAAAGGATGCGCTAAGGGTTCCATGGGTTGCAAAGAACAGCTTATCATCGACTCAGTCATTTCTAACCAGGCATTCACTAAAAAAAGGAACCTTTTTACTGCTTTTATTGACTATAAAAAGGCCTTTGATTCAGTACCGCATGAATGGCTAATAGATATATTGAAAATATACAAAGTCGATGACAACATAGTGACCTTTTTAAGGCATATAATGAGAGATTGGAAGACTAAAATTCACCTCCAAATACCTGGTGAAAACAATATCGAAACCGAAAATATCGCAATCAACCGGGGCCTATTTCAAGGAGACTCGTTGAGTCCATTGTGGTTCTGTTTAGCTTTGAACCCCCTTTCCCAGCTATTAAACTCCACTGACTCAGGTTTTAGCATTAAAAGCAATAATACTGTGGTAGCGAAGCTCAATCATCTGTTGTATATGGATGATTTGAAATTAATGGCTTCCACTCGAGAACACCTAGAAGAGATGCTAAAAACTGTAGAAACATTCTCTAATGATATTAGTATGGAGTTCGGTCTAGACAAGTGCCGTGTTTTGAATATAGTCAGAGGAAAGGTACAGCCCGGTGGATTCGATATGCAAAATGGCCAGAACATCGAGGCCATGGGCGATAACGATATGTACAAATATCTTGGAGTAAAGCAGGCGCGGAAAATTGACCATAAGCAAATGAAAACTGAGATAACTACTGAGTTTATAAGAAGGGTAAAACAGCTGCTTCGTTCACAGCTTAACAGTAAAAATTTGTTTAAGGCACTAAACACCTACGCTTGTTCCGCGCTTAGCTATTCATTTGGTATTGTTAAGTGGACAAAAACGGATATAGAAAATCTTCAGCGAAAAGTACGAACACACCTCACAAAGGCACAAAAACACCACCCTAAAAGTGCAGTAGAACGAACGACATTACCCCGGTATTTAGGAGGAAGAGGGCTTATGGATATAGGTGAGCAATTAGATAAACAAATTGCTAATTTAAGAACTTATTTTCAGATGCAGGCTGAGACATCTACTCTACACCGCGCCATTTGCGCAGTAGATGACACAACACCGATCAAACTGAGGGAACCAGAAATGCGCTTAAACCACCTTACTAAGGACGAAAAACTGCGCGCCTGGATGGGTAAACCTCTGCACGGGCGACATCCCAATGAGGTCAGCCAAGACTATGTCGACAATACAGCGTCGAACTATTGGTTGACATCAGGAAAGATGTTCCCTGAAACGGAGGGTTCATTACTGGCCATTCAGGATCAGGTTATACCAACCAGAAATTACCTGAAATATATCGTCAAAGACCCTCAGGTTCAAAACGACAGATGCCGATATGGATGTCAAGCCCAAGAAACCATCCAACATATTACAGGGGGCTGCCAAGCATTTGCTGCAACTGAATATAAGGAACGGCATGACGCAGTGGGAAAAATCCTTCATCAAGAGATAGCTAACAAGTTGGGACTTCTCCAAACGGACCATCTCCCATATTATCAATACGTTCCTGAGAGTATGCTTGAGGATGGCAACTACAAGCTATACTGGGACCGCAGTGTGCTCACAGACCAAACAGTGGCACATAATAGACCAGATCTCGTACTAGTTAATAAATTAACAAGACAAACAACACTAATTGATGTGGCGATACCTAACAACAATAATCTACGTAGTAAATTTACTGAAAAGATCGTCAAGTATAGAGATCTGGAAATTCAAATACGGAGACAATGGAGAATGCAAAGTACCCAGACGATACCTATTGTTATATCTACTACTGGAGTCATTCCGAAGACCCTCCTCGAAAGCATAAAAAAGCTGGGTCTCAATGAACATCTTTATAAGACCATGCAGAAAGCTGTACTACTTGCGACGGCCAGAAGTGTACGAAAATTTTTGGGAGATACACCTGCATTCCAAGTCACCTAGGGCTCGATAACACGGAAAGAGTCCCACCAGAGCTCAATCCTTTTGATACCGTAGGTATCTGGGATGAGTCAATTTTCCCCTTAGAGGGAGTGTGAGCCGTATGGCTAAATCTGGATAATAATATTGTAAAATAATGTAATAATAATATACGAGATGATTCAATATTAGACTTACACTAAATCCAAAAACATCTAGTCGTCTTGTTCTCGACAGCGTCTCTACCAGGGGCTTCACCAGGTGTTCCTAATCCGCAGATATCTGCAAAGTGATGACGGCTCTGCCTTTTGGATGGTTCGTTTCTGAATCAAAGGATTGGAATTCACCGTTGTTAGTTAGGCTTTTCCGTGTTCTAACAACGTTTCCAGATCCTACTGACTGCGCCAATTTTTATATCACTTAAAACTTTTTAGACTTTTTAAAAAATATTTTATTTTGAAAATACAAGAAATAAAGTTACATGAATGAAATCTAAATTATTACGAACAACAAATTAAAGCCGACAGATGGTTTTATACAATTAGCAAAATGCTGAGGTTGTGAGAAAGCTTGGACGTCGTTGATTCCGCTGACATTGACATTGATACTGGATGCGTCGGTTCAGATGGCTGACACCTGATATCTGCTGATGGGAAATAAGTAGGTACTTCATTATTAAGGTTAGTTGGTAAAAATGGATATAACATATATATATATATATATATATATATATATATATATATATATATATATATATATATATATATATTGATAAGGGGTACCTTGTCGCCTCAGAAACGGTGAATCGGTAGACGTTGTCGCCTCACTTTGGTGAGGCGACAACGTTTTGGGCTGAAAATTTCAGGACAGCTTCCCAACCACCTTATGAGTCGATGTGCAAAAAATAGTTTTGAGGTGACAACGTACCCCTTTTCACTATTTTTTTGTTCGTTAGTTCGGCAGTATATCACTGGCGCTAGTATCGGCATTGCAGCAGTGACTGGCTGTATGTTATCGCCTCAGCATATAAATTCTACTTTTTGGTTAACAACCGGTACCTTGTCGCCTCAGATTTTGGCAACGTCGCTTTCAGTTTGCATTGGGTATTAGATCGTGAAATATAAAAATATGCGCCGTCGGTACCGTAACAAGGCAGCTAAAAAGTTTTTGATATAAGTTGCAACTTACGATTTAAAATTGTTGCCTTATACAGGGTGTCCAGAAACTCTACCGACAAACGAAAAAGGAGATTCCTCAGATAATTTTAAGATAATTTAACCCAATTCACTTAGTCTGAAAATGCTTCCTAAGGGAGCTAGAGCTCTTTGAAGATGGCGTCTTGTAATTAGTTTTTCTTTAAATACCGCCAGAACGCTTCTATTTAGAAAAACGATAATTATTACGCATATTTATCATCCAGATATAAATCGATTCCATTCATTGTGAATTCCCAGTACCGGTCATAGCCGCCCGTTTTGGGTACGGCAACGGTTATTTGTTATTTTATCCCATACCTTTTTTATATTTAATTTTTAAGCATTTTTGACTATGGATTATTAAATTGTGAATTATTCTAGTACTAAAAGGTGCCCTTGCTTTAAGTCCATAGAATATACCATTTTCTAGAAAAATCGATTTGAAAATTATTCGTTTCTTGAATTAAAAAAGAATTAAAAAAAAACTATTTAGAAAACAAAAACTGGTACGTTTGTTTATATTCCAGAGTTGAATCGGTTTCATTAATTGAAAATTTTTAGTACCGGTCATATGCGTCCATTTTGGGTAGGTCAACGGTTATTTTATCGCATAACTTTTTGTCTTTAATTTTTAAGCATTTTTGACACTAGATTATTAAATAATGAGGTATTCTGGTACTAAAAGTTACTCTTGCTTCAAGTTGGTAAAATACACCGTTTTTTTAAATTCTTTTCAAATTCAAAAAACGAAAAGTTTTCAAATAAATTTTTCTAGAAATCGATGTGTACTACCGACTTAAAGCAAGAGTACCTTTTAATTCTAGAATACCTCACAATTTAAAAATCCAGAGTCAAAAATACTTAAACGCTAAAGACAGAAAAGTTATGCTATAAAATAACCGTTGCCCTACCCAAAATGGACGCCTATGACCGGTACTTAAAATTCACAATGGATGGAATCGATTTATCCCTGGAAGATGAATAGGCTTACCAAATTTCGTTTTTCTGAATAGAAGCGTTCTGGAGGTATTTAAGAAAAACTAATTACTAGATGCCATCTTCCAAGAGCTCTAGCTCCCTTAGGAAGCATTTTCGGACTAGGTGAATTGGGTTAAATTGTCTTAGGAAAATATCTGAGAAATCGCCTGTCTTCGTTTGTAGGTAGAGTCTCTGGAGACCCTGTATAAACAAATTCTATAAGAGAGAGAGCATGCCGGAATAAAAATATGTTAGCTGGTCGCATAGGAATTAATAAAAATTACAAACAGAATATTAGTAATCATGGAGCGTATGTCATACTTAAGTAGTTATTATAATATGGAACTGAACAAGTCTATGCCCCAAAGGATCATGAAGATGAAAGGATAGGAAAATTCTAACCAATCATTAATTTAATCCTAAAAATAAAAAATTCATTATATTATGTGACTTTATTACAAAAGTAAGAACATAAATGATTTTTTCTGTAACCGCAGTAGGAAAAGAAAAATAACAGTTATGACAGAGGATAAACACTGATATACTATCGAAATTACAGAAAGTTGAAAAACACAAAAATGAACCTGAATGGCTTAACTCAAATAAAAAAAACTAAAACCAAAATAAATATCTTTATGTGAGTGACATGCAAAGTGCATGTGAGTGAACAGTTTCAAAAATCTCAAAAATGAAACAACAAAACACTATCCAACATCAGAAGTTTACTACTTCTGCTCTGAAAGAAAAACCCGTATTCTGACATTAAAATGTTTGAATAGAAATGACAACAGTAATATTTCAAGCAAAAAAATATAGGACGATAAAATGAGAAACTAACAAAAATAAATTGACAAGACATCCAAAAAACGTTGTCCCCAAATTAAATGTCAAGGAACAAGAGTCTTCGACAAAACGAAAGATGTATAGCATTTACATTTACGTTAATTTTGGTAATTCTTACTTAAAAAACCATAAGAGAGAGGGTATAAACTATGCATGTAGTGGAAGAATGCGAACCCTCTCTATATTTCTTATTAAGTATAGAACGATGGTAAATAATAATACGATTGCTTTAAAGCATATTTTAAGACCCAAAAATTTTGACGATCTCAAGTGTTCCAAGAGTTTTATATGTCAAAAATGAATAACCATTTTCAATTTCGTTGCAACGCGAAACTACAGGCGCATCATATTCTAGTCCAATCAGAGAGCCCTGCAAGCGCCTCTACAGGTTTCGAAACTTATTAGTCTCTCATCAGGAGGCGCATATGCTGCTCTCTCTGACCCAACTAGGACAAACCCCGGCGTGCAGTCACGAATTGCAACGAACGAAATGGCAGGGATGCCTTTGCGGCAACTGCTAGCAAAAGACTAAGTTTTCAACCTAATAGCACATAAAACAACACCAAAAATGTTGCTCCACATCCTACCAGATTGAAAACAATGGGCACCTTCTCTGGTTACACCTTTGAGGCTTCTAAAATTTCCAAGCCATAACGGATGCTGAGACTAAGGAAGATGAGGGAATTTTACAATTTATAATTCAGTCTCATCTGCTCAGCGCGGTAAAGTTCCAACGAGAATGGTTTCCTTCGTACTCCAATCAGAGTAAACATGTAAATCAAAAATGAATAACCATTTTCAATTTCGTTGCAACACGAAACTACTTAGTCTTTAGTTTTATATGTATATAATAGTTTTAAAAAGACCTTCAGTTCTCCTACTCGTATTATCGCATTGCACTTGGGTACGTATCTAAAACTATGTTGCTATGAACACCTCCATTTAATACTAAAAGGATCAGCTGATTTTACGTTTTCAACAGAAAGACAAATACAGGAATTGGCCAAGGGCTATAAATACATAATTTGAAAACGTTGCTGACAAATCGTTGGAGTTTGGAAATTGCTTCTCTCGCTAACAAAGATATTCAAGAACAAAAATTGCCAAAGCTAGTACTATTTGTAAGTGATATTAAAATATTCTGAGAAGAAAGTATTAAAATTGGTGTGAAGTGTCAGAAGACGTTTGAGAGCAATATTGATAATTTTGAAACATAAAAATTTAGTTAACTATGCTCTAGCATTAGCCATTATTTTTAACAGAAGACGAATAGGTAATGTTCAGTATTTAAAAATTCAGCACTAGTAACGAAAGGTAAACGGACTTCAGTGATTTTGAAAATGTTTTAACTGAAGGAGAAAAGGCACTTACGAGAGGACAAAAAATTCCAGTGTGTTCTGGTAAAGGTTCTTGAGCTGTTGTTATTTTACTTTCAAAAATGTTGCAAGGTTTCATAGAAACTTTAATAAAAGATAGACATAAATACATGTCTGACGTCGTCCGACGTTAATAACTATATGTTTGCAGTTCCAGGCAGTAAACTAAAATGGGACAAAGGGGATGTTTCGATCCGTAAATCGACAAGCAAAATGAATTTAACAAACCCTGAAGCTATATCAAGCAACAAATTACGCAAAAATATTGCAACAGTAGCACAAATTTTAAGTATGTCCAAAAATTAAACTAAAGAATTTGTCAAGTTTATGGGGCATGACGAAAAAATGCATGATGAATGATATGAATTACATGCTGACATTTATCAAACCGTAAAATTGTCAAAATTTTTAATAATAATGGAAAGGGATTCTCTTCCTTTAGGATATAAAGGAAAATCGCTTGAAGAACTAGATTTTCACCACGATTTAGAAATGCGGAAGAAAATAAAAAAAGCAATCTTCAAAATATAAATATTAATTTTCCAAGTATTGCAGGTATGCAAGAAGTTAAAAAAAGTAAAGCGTTGGTTGCAAAAGATAACGTTCTGGCTCAAACAAATAATAATTTAAAACGGACAGTGACGATAAGTACTAAGCAAATAAAAAACTACTCAAAGCATCAAAAAACCAAGCAAGGGAAGATTCCGAATGAGATTCATATGAGATTCATATGTGCCTTATTCATGTGTGCCAACACTTTTCAAATTATATTCAATATGGCGTATATCCATCTAGATAAAAAGGTGAATTCCAATATTATAAAATCAAAAATTCAACATCTTATAAAAATAAAATATTTATGGCATATGTAAGTTTTTTATATGATGCTTAAGTGAAAATATAGAAATATTTTATTTTATAAAGAGATATAATAAACATCTAACCAACGCCTCAATTAAAGGTTTTGACATTTAAACAAAACATAATGAAATCATTTTTGTAGAAGAAAAAAATTAAATAGGTACCTAAAAACCTACCTTTGAATTTTTCTCAAGATTTTTTGAGATTAGGATAAAAAGACCACTACACAAATTGTAGATTTTTTTATCGCCCACAGCTTTTGCGTTGAATTTTTTAAACGATGCAATGTTTAGCTAGAAATTTCAGAAAACCATTTTCGCCCTTAAAACCACCCCACCTTCACCACCTTATGGATTATTTTCGTACACTTTGCTGTAAGAATACGTTTTGATGGAACATTTTTACAGCTATGTATACTAGTTCACTGGTTTTTAATTAAAATTTTTAAATAAACCGTTGACACTTTTTTCTGTGAGATAGGTAATAATATGTTTACTGCAAATAATAAATTATATCGTAAAGAGCCTTTATAATTTTACTGTATGAGAGCAATAATTCACACAAAATAATTTGGCTTAGCTTAATTTATTGCAAAATACTAGCTTTGGAATATCTACTAATAAAAAAATTTTAAACATATAATCCAAACAAGCCATGTTCATATCTTAAGCTTATTTAACCTTCCGATGACCAACCTTTTTCTGTTACACGGATGACCAAGGGGGGGAAAATTACCCCAGGTTAAAAAGTGACAATTAACAAAAAAATATAGTTTTTTTTCTTGAGTTTTTTTTTGGCATATATTTTATGTCATTCAGCCAGTCACAACATGAGTATTAGTGTCATGTGTAGTGTGTATGTTGAGTAAGTGTCTTGTTACTTTGCAAAGTCGACGTCATTAGCGTAAAACTACTTGTAATTTCACATAATAGACGCCATTTTACTAAACATCAACTTCAGAATATATTTTTTATTCGTAAAATATAGGGAATTTTTTTTATTTCACAATATGAGGATATCTAGAATGATATTAAAGTCAAATAAAAAAATAATGAGTTAGAAATTGAAAATACTTTTGAATTTATTAAAGAAAAACATACGCTGGGGTCACAATTTCCCCCGCTTGGTCAGCCGAAGGTTAAAATATCAAAAATAACCATCCTTTATTTTTAATGTAAACAACAATGGAACATGTGAACAAATTCCCACTATTTCTTTACCTATATCCGTAATAAATACCTATACTACCTCTCGCTGTGCACCAAAGTTCGACCCACTCAATCCTTTATTCATTTTCGAATATTTGGCAACGCCGTCTGAGGCAACAACGTACCGGCTTTCATTCTTAGTCATATATAGTTGTGAGGCGACAGCGCATTGGATTTAATCGTAAATTTATATATAAAAAAACATTTAAAATCGTTTCCCCTCTTCAGAGATTCCTAATTAGAAAGTTCCCCTCATTGTATATATGCATATATTTTTTGAAAAAAAGAACTACAAAAGGGTGAGGCGAGGTCGTCATAGTTTTCACCGCGAGGCGACAACGTACCTTTTATCGATATATATATATATATATATATATATATATATATATATATATATATATATATATATATATATATATATATATATATATATATATATGTTACACTTGAAGTTTCCGCGGGAGCTATATGTGCTTTCTGTTGTTTTCCGGGTTTGACTCCGCGTTGAATAATTTTGGTTTTGAGAAAAACCATTATTTTGACGACGTTTCGGCAAGATCTCACTTGCCATTGTCAAGTCAGGTGGTTCCGCTTCTCGCTGCTGCTTGAAGTAAACTGAATTCTTACTCACGGTACCGTCACTTATGTAGTTGATCCTGATGCTGCTGCTTGCCCTGCGCGAACTCGGGCTCTTGTTATTGGTCCGGTGTAGGTTGCAGTCGTCGGAGGGATGTTACGCGTGGATGTTGCGGCCTGATTTATTTTGGTCTTTTTCTTCAGTACCGTTTTCCATGTTGTAGGAAGCCGTTGCGCATCATCTCTTTGGTTTAAGCCGTTGGGATTTCTTTCAATTTCTATCGATTCTCTGATTTCCCGTTTTCTTTTTACTTCGATGTTAGCTAACATCGTTGTTTGGTTCAGGTTTATTGTGTGTCCTGTATTTGCGACATGTTGAGCCAGGGATGACGTGGTTTCTCCCCGTTCGATAGCATTTCGGTGTTCTTCTCGTCTTACCTGGATTCTTCGGTTGGTCTGTCCAATGTACGACTTTCCACAATCCTGACACGGAATCTCGTATACACCTTGACTTTCTAACGATATTTTGGTTTTTGGTGTTGGTAAAATAGTTGAGATCTTTCTGTCCGTATTAAATACCGTTTCTATGTTGTGTTTTCTCAGCACTCTCCCTATTTTCTCTGTAGTACCCTTCACATATGGCAGAATGGTTTTGCCGATCGGTTTATCGTCTTCTGTAGGGTCCTTATCTCTTCTTCGAGCATTTTGAGCTTTTTCGATGTTGTATGTTGAGAAGCCGTTTTTTCTTAACGCTGTTTTCACGTTATGCATTTCTTCATTTTGATGTTCTTGGTCTGTCAGTCTTTCGGATCTTGTAATCAAGGTTTTGATGACTGAATGCAATTGTGCAGGATGGTGGTGTGAAGCAGCATTTAGATATCTGTCGGTATGTGTCGGTTTCCGATACACTGTATGGCCTATGTGTCCGTCTTGCTTCTTTATTATTAACACATCTAAGAATGGAATTTGATCGTTTTCTTCCAGTTCCATGGTAAACTGAATTTTATGGTGGATATTGTTGATGTGTTCTAAGAAAGCCTTTAGTTTTTCTTCTCCGTGGGTCCAGATGATAAAAGTGTCATCCACGTATCTAAGCCAAAGTTTAGGTTTGTATCCAGCTGTTTCTATTGCCCGCTGTTCTATTTCCTTCATAAACAAGTTCGCTATTACTGGTGACAGTGGGGAACCCATCGGTGCTCCCTCAACTTGTTTATATCTTTGTTCCTTATAAATGAAATATGTGTTATTTAAACAGTGTTTGGTTAGGTTTAGAGTATCCGGTGATATTGGATACTTTTTGCTTATGATGTCCAGTGATTCATCTATAGGAACATTCGTGAAAAGTGAGACTACATCGAAGCTGACTAGTAAATGTCCCGGCTCAAGAGTCACACCTTTTATACGCTCGATGAAGTGGCTCGCGTTCTTGACGTAAGAATCCGCTTCCTCCGCGTATGGTTGCAGCTGTTGAGCCAGAAACTTTGCCAGCGGTTGTAGGGGAGATCCGATGGAGCTCACAATTGGTCGCAGTGGTAATCCTGCCTTGTGTACCTTGGGTAGGCCGTAAAATTTTGGGCATCTTGATGACTTCTCTCTAGGTATGAGATGGACCTGTTGTTCTTTCTTGATATTTGAGGCTTTGATCTTGGCTTTTGTTATTTTCTCTAGATATGTTGTTGGGTCTGACGAGATGCTTTGATATGTTGTATCATTTAAGATGTCGTTTATTTTTGTTTCGTAGTCTTGAATATTCATCATTACCGTAGCGTTGCCTTTGTCAGCTGGAAGCACGATGATTTCTTTGTTGTTCTTCAAATTATGTAAGGCTTCTTTCTCTTCCCGTGTTAAATTTCATTTTGGTGGTTTAGCTGTTCTTAATATCTTTGATACGTCTTGGCGTATGATCTCGGCTGTTTCTGTTGGGAGATTAGTAATTGTAGTCTCTACCTCAGTAATGATATTTTCTACGGGAATGTGTGTAGGTGCAACAGCAAAATTGAAAACTTTTGCAAGAACATTATTCGTGGCTTCATCCAGTGTCAGATTTGAAAAGTTATATACTAATTTGTTTGTTTCTATTTGTGATTTTTCTTTCTTTTTTGGCCGCTGTTGTAGTAACAAATTTTTAAACTTTTTAATTTGTTTGGTCTTAGTGAGATCAGCATCTGTTTCTGCTCGAAAGTTTGTCAGTTGTTCAAAGAAATTCCATAATGTTGGATGGATTGTGTTACTTAGTTTAAGATGCAGCTGTAATGATTCTGAATTAATTTTGTCGATGTCTCGTCTGGTATCATGGATCGCTTCTCTAATAAGCGCCAGGCTTGCCCTTCTTAAAATGTTTTTCGTTTTATAGTTGTTTTTGTGAAAAGTGAGCTTCATGCAAGTCGGTATAATGCTTTCGTCACGGCAGCGTTCTAAAAACGTAAGGTTGCATAACAACGTCCTTCGTTTCGATCGTAGTTTTTCGTATCTTCTGATGTCTGGTAGAATTTCCCTCCCGTAGAGGTTAATTATGTTACACTTGAAGTTTTCGCGGGAGCTATATGTGCTTTTTGTTGTTTTCCGGGTTTGACTCCGCGTTGAATAATTTTGGTTTTGAGAAAAACCATTATTTTGACGACGCTTCGGCAAGATCTCACTTGCCATTGTCAAGTCAGGTAGTTCCGCTTCTCGCTGCTGCTTGAAGTAAACTGAATTCTTAATCACGATACCGTCACTTATGTAGTTGATCCTGATGCTGCTGCTTGCCCTGCGCGAACTCGGGCTCTTGTTATTGGTCCAGTGTAGGTTGCAGTCGCCGGAGGGATGTTACGCGTGGATGTTGCGGCCTGATTTATTTTGGTCTTTTTCTTCAGTACCGTTTTCCATGTTGTAGGAAGCCGTTGCGCATCATCTCTTTGGTTTAAGCCGTTGGGATTTCTTTCAACTTCTATCGATTCTCTGATTTCCCGTTTTCTTTTTATTTCGATGTTAGCTAACATCGTTGTTTGGTTCAGGTTTATTGTATGTCCTGTGTTTGCGACATGTTGAGCCAGGGATGACGTGGTTTCTCCCCTTTCGATAGCATTTCGGTGTTCTTCTCGTCTTACATGGATTCTTCGGTTGGTCTGTCCAATGTACGACTTTCCACAATCCCCACACGGAATCTCGTATACACCTTGACTTTCTAACGATATTTTGGTTTTTGGTGTTGGTAAAATATTTAAGATCTTTCTGTCTGTATTAAATATCGTTTCTATGTTGTGTTTTCTCAGCACTCTCCCTATTTTCTCTGTCGTACCCTTTACATATGGTAGAATGGTTTTGCCGATCGGTTTATCGTCTTCTGTAGGGTCCTTAACTCTTCTTCGAGCATTTTGAGCTTTTTCGATGGTGTATGTAGAGAAGCCGTTTTCTCTTAACGCTGTTTTCACATTATGCATTTCTTCATTTCGATGTTCTTGGTCTGTCAGTCTTTCGGATCTTGTAATCAAGGTTTTGATGACTGAATGTAATTGTGCAGGATGGTGGTGTGAAGCAGCATTTAGATATCTATCGGTATGTGTCGGTTTCCGATACACTGTATGGCCTATGTGTCCGCTTTGTTTCTTTATTATTAACACATCTAAGAATGGTATTTGGTCGTTTTCTTCCAGTTCCATAGTAAACTGAATTTTATGGTGGATATTGTTGATGTGTTCTAAAAATGCCTTTAGTTTTTCTTCTCCGTGGGTCCAGATGATAAATATATATATAAAGATGATATATATATATATATATATATATATATATATATATATATATATATATATATATATACGTCTTCATATCAAGGCGAGATCCGACTAAATCGAGGACAACCCGAGATCCACCAATAGGAAATTAATTATTGGAGTATATTGTTCATAAGTATCTTTATAATTAACATATTAATCATGGCACACTTAGAGGGGAAAAGATTTTTGTACTTACATTTTTCTGATAAATTTACAGCGAAACGAGATCCGTCGCTGAAAAGTAAGGGGGAGGACTTATATACGAAATTTTAGATATTTACCGTTCAACGCAAGATCACACACTGATGCCAGCTCTAAAGAGTATTAGTCGAGCGGTTGGAGCTCGTGTTGTATTGTATATTTCCCACGATATAAAGATATATAATGGGCGTAACTTTTAAGTATCGCTTCTTTTGTGTCTTTAAAGTCTACGATTGACCTTTCAGAAAGTCCCTTAGTTTTATTACATACATAAGGGTGTGAAAAAAGAAAAAGAATACTTGACAAATAATAACCATTTAATAATGATAATTATTTGCAATACAATATTTTAAAACTATACATTAATATTCTTAAAAAACACTTACTACGAAACCAAAATGTAATTATTATATTCTTAAATAATACAAATTGTTACAAAAGAATTATTTAAATGATTGCTTGTTTTAAAAATACATTACAAGAAAGTAAAATTTTTTATAAATATTATTAAAGATTAAAAAATAAAATAACTCAATATGTAATTATTATTTGATAGTTAAAAGATGATTTTAAGTAAAATGATTTAAAAGATAAAAAGAAACACACATAATTTTCAGGGTCAACTCCTAATTGCATGAAAATTTGGATTTAGATTCTACCCATCCCCCACTTCAAAGTTGAATTTGTGCCGTTGATTGCTTTTACTTGGAGGGTGAAAAAATATACGTTTAAAATAAGTCCGGAAACAGATCTGACTAATTTTAAGCAACTTTTGTTCTATAGAGTTTTGTTAACTTAGGTACTAGGTTAATTTAATAGTAGGTCTAATTCTTGGAAAAAATGTAGCATATAAAAAAAACGAAAAAATGGTATATTCTTAGTCTATAGAACCAGTAAAAGTAAATTTGTAGCTCATAAAAAAGACGATCTTATCCTTCAAATTCCAAATCAAATATTTTAACGTGATACATAGTACCAAAAAATGAAGCTCTTTTCGGGGAAAACCCATTAAAATTTTTTTAAGGTGTTAACAAAAAGCTTTATTTTATTTTATAAAAGTTATATACGGGTAGGAGAGACAACGGAACGAATTTTCGAACGTTTAAACAGACGACATCCCAGATTTACCAATTTCTGGACAATTGATCCAAAGGCTGGATTCTAACAACGAAACAGTTGTGGATTTTCAAGTTTTCAATGAGAGTTAGAATGAAAAAACATTAGTGACCTCAAGTATGATGGTTTGGAGAATTTGGCTGGTTATATCTGCCATAAATTGAAGGACTCCAGTATTCAATCCGAAGATGTTTCAACGTACACGTGGGTTGATCATTTGAGTAAGTGTGGTTTATGTAAACCATCAGACACTCTCTTGTCATATATTAAGTAACTGGAGACAATTTTTTCCTTCCACATGAATGGTGATTCCATTTTGGTAACTAAAAATTATTTAGAAAACCTTATGTCCAAAAGTGTAACTGTAGACTGTTCTAACAAAGCCAACAAGTTATTTTTTAGGTCTCGAATGTACTTCCGAATTAAAGAATTAAACAAGTCTCTTAACAACCTGACATTGCGTAAAAGAAAAATTATGAAAACTGCTACATAGTTGCTGTATGTACGTCTATTTCACATGCACAAAATTTAAATAAAGTGCATGGCATGAAAACTGTAAAACTTATTTTTGTCTTTTTCAAGCCTCTTACTTAAATCTGATGAAATACATTATTTAAAAAGTAAAAAATTTTGTTTTTTTATCAATCCATTAAATTTATGGTTTTATTTTGGGGCTTTTCTTCCCCTTGGTAAAAATTATATTTACTAATGTGTAGGCCACTAATCAATTTTTGCCAACTAACGAAATATAATAATTTTAGTAGAAATATAATATAATCAAGAAACTGGGAACTTTACAAATAACTGAAAATCAATTTAAATAAAAGTAAATAGTTTAATAATTTTCCTCTAAACTATAAAAATCACTTAGTTTCTTTTAGTCATAATTCATTCATTTCTACTATTCTCAAATTTCATTCGCGTTCGTATTACGAACGCATAGACGCGACTATGCTTTACTCTGTTGTTAACGTCATGCGCCAATCGGACGAGCTTACGCAACTAGAATATCAGGGTGTGCATATTTCCGGGTCCCGGTGAATTCGTATCTATTTTAATCCCCATCCTAATTACAGACCAACTGGCAACTCTGGTGCGCAGGTAATTTTTAAATAACGCATTAACTACCGGTGAATTGGTAACTTTCATTTTTTAAGTATTGTTGATAATCTAATATCGGTATTCCAGGTATTTAGCGCTACACTCCTAGAAAATGGAAAAAATGTCACAGGAAGTGAAACCGAGGATGAAACGAAACGCAAAAGAGAAAACTTGGATGATTGTTTTAAGTAAAATTAAAAAACGGTCACCAAGCAAAGCAGGCAACGAAAACAAGGAAGACATGGAAAATGTTATGATTACAATAATGAAAGAGCTAATGAATAAAAACGATGAAATGCTTCAGGAAATAAAACCAATAAGTAAAGAATAACAACAAACCAATAAAGAGTTAATGGGTGTAAAAGCAGAGAAACAAAAACTAAAAAAAGAAGTAAAACAGCTACATGAATGAATGGAGCAACTGGAGAAATTTAGCAAAAAGAAAAGCTTGATCGTAACTGGGTTGAAAGTAGAAACAAATGATTATAAGAAATTAAAAGAAGAAATGGAAAATTTCAGAGCCCAAGAGTTGCAAATACAAATAAAACTAAGAAGTGCAAAAAAATAGGAGAAACAGTATGCGCAATAGAAACAGAAGCCCTCACGGATAAAATGGAAATCCTAAACAAGAAACGTAAACTAAAACAGCATAAAGATCGTATCTATATAAACAACGATTGGACATCGAAAGAAAAAGAAATACAAAAGGAAATAACTAAAATAGCAAAGGACGAAAGAAGCAAAGGTAAGCAAACGAAAATCGGCTACAAGAAATTAATAGTGAATGGCAAAATCTAGATATGGGACGAAGAGAGAGAACAGCTGATAGAAAATTCAAAAAACTAATAAACGAAGAACAGCGGCTGAAATATGATATTGACATGGCAAAAAAAGACTCGGAAATGCAAACGGTTAACGAAAACAAAATAACGCACACAAAATAAAGAAAGAATCTCAATAAGAAGAAAAGAACAAAACCCATTAGAATGGGCTCTTGGAATATTAGAACCATGCTGGCAGCAGGTAAGATGCAATAAATAGCTCTTGAAATGAAAAAATATCAACTAGAAATCCTAGCCGTACAGGAAATACGATGGAAGAAAGAAGGAAAAATTGAGAAGAAAAACTTTAGCATGTATTATTCGGGAGAAAACAAACAGGGAACGAATGGTACGGCATTTATGGTGAACAAAAAAATGAGGAAAAAACTGATACAATTCAAAGCAGTTAATGAAAGGATATCTTCATAAAAAAATAAACAAGCCCACATCTCGATAGTCAATTGCTATGCACCCACCGAAGAAGCAAACCAAGAAGATAAAACAGAATTCTAAGACATCCTGGAAGAGACCTGTGAAAATATTCCGAGGAATGACATATTAATAATATTGGGTGATTTCAATGCAAAGATCGGAAAGGAGGACTATAATCGTAATGTAGCTGGCAAAGAAACCATTCATGAAACTACGAATGATAATGGAGGAGAAATCTGCAACCTAGCAGCAGCAACAAATACATATATAGTTAGTACTGGGCATAAACATAAAAAAGAAAACAAAATAACATGGATGATACCAGGAAGAATGGATGGAAACCAAATAAATCATACTATAATTTCGAAAAAGTGGACACAAATAGTACAAGACGTAAGGTCATATAGAGGGGCAAATGGAGGCACTGACCACATATTGTTGATAGCAAAACTTAAGATGAAAATAATCAAAGCAAATAATCATAAGGAAGGAAAAAGGAGGAAATGGAATATAGCCAATCTGAAAACGCAAGAAACAAAGCAACAATATACAGAACAACTGGAACAGAAATTGGGTCAGTACGAGCACATAGAAATAGAAGGAGAATGGAAAAACATAAAGAACAGCATAATAGAGACAGCAGAACAAATAATAGGATTCCAAAAAAAACAAAGAATCGAAAGAATGGTTTGATGAGGAATGTCACCAAAAAAGTCAACTGAAGCATCTCGCAAGAAACAAATGGCTACAAAGTGCCGAACAGGAACAACTGGACCAATATAGAAAAGAAAAACAAGAAGCATTGAAACTCTATAGAAGAAAGAAGAACACATGGATCTCTGAACAAATGCAAGAATTAGAAACGAATAATAAAGACAACAAGAAATTGTTCGAATAGATAAAACAACAACACAGTACCAAAAAATCTGTCACAAAAATAAACAAAAAAAATTGGGAAAAACATTTCACGGACCTATACAAAAACGACAATAAGGCATATTCAGAGGATGAGGATATAAGAGATAACAGAGATGAAGAGGAAGTCGCACCTACTTATTAGGAATTCATGGAGGTATTAAAACAACTAAAAGTAAACAAAACGCCAGGGCCAGATGAAATCAACAACGAACTGATCATCAACGGCGGAGAGGAGCTCACGAAGCGAATGCACAAGTTAATGGTTACAATTTGGAAGGACGAAAGCATGCCCATAGAATGGAAAAACGGACACATCGCACCAATCTTTAAGAAAGGAGATCCAACTAAGTGCTGCAACTACAGACCAATTATGCTACTAAATACAACGTATAAGATATTGACCACAATTATAAGAAACCGACTAAATCAATACACAGAAAAAATTATAGGACAATATCAACAGGGTTTTAGAACAATAGATCAAAGGAAGATCAACAATAGATGCAATACACGTACTGACACAAACAATTGAAAAAAGCTATGAACATAACATAGAAGTACACATACTATTCATCGACTTCCAACAGGCCTTCAACAGCATATACAGACAACAATTATTAAAAGAAATGAAAAAAATGGAGATACCGGCAAAATTAATAAGACTAACTAGAATGACAATAAAAGACTCAACAGCAAAAGTTAAAACAAATGAGGGCGATACAAATGACATCAAAATAGAACTTGAAGTAACACAAGGAGACAGTCTGTCAACGACAAACGACACTATTTAATATCGCTCTAGAAGGAGTAATTGGGGACACAGGGCTGAAAAAGGCAATTATTCAAAGCTCAACACAGCTCATAGGATATGCAGATGAACTGGGACTGGTAGCACGAGATAAAAAAAGACTAGAAGAGGCACTTTTAACCCTGGTAAGAGAAGCAAAGACGAGAGGACTAATAATCAATCAGAATAAAACAAAATATCTTATAAGCACACGAGACAATGTAAACAGAATAGCAGAAATAAAGATAGGTGAAAATACATTCCAGAGAGTAGATTGCTTCAAATACCTGGGGGTGATGGTGGACGGCAAAAACGGAAGGAGTATTGAGATAAACGACAGAATTAAAGCAGGTAATAGAGTATATTGGAAATATCACCAACTACTCAAGGAAAAAAACCTGAGCAAAAAAAACAAAATCAAAAATATACACAACAGCAATCAGATCAGTGATAGCCTATGGAGCAGAAGTAATGTGCCTTACGAAAAAAGACGAAGAAAAGTTAAAAATAATTGAGAGAAAAATTAGGATACATGGCCCAGTAAAGACAGAAACAGGGGAATATTGAAAGCTGATGAACCATGAAATAATAAATATAAATAAAGGAGAAGATATAGTAAAATTCATTAAAGCACAAAGCCTCAGATGGTTTGGGCACACACAAAGAAGAGGGGTAGAAGAACTGATCAGGAAGATAATGAACTGGAAACCAGTAAAAAATAGACCAAGAGGAAGACCAAAAATTAGATGGGAAGATCAACTGCTAGACGACATATCAAAGATGGAAATTGCAAACTGGAGAGAAAAGATTCAGGACCGGAGAGAGTGGAAGAAGATAGTAGAGAGGGCAAAAAAACATCACAACCTATGAACTAAGACCTAAAGGAAAAGCGGACTAATTTACCGCGTGAAATGGATTAAAAGAGCTCATATTTGAGCGAACTATACTCTAACAAGAGTGAACGGTCCATATAATAATTCCAGGTATGTACCTGTATAAATTACCCTCCTTGAAGTTGGTGTAAAAGGTATTCACCATTTATGTATTGTCTTTTGGAAGGATTACTAGAGAAAATCCAAATAAATTTTGAAAAAATGGCTGAAATCGCTGAAATTCTTGTAACAGATTCCGTAATGAGTGTACATGGGTGGTAAATGATTTTAAATTTCACTTAAAGAAAGTGCTAAAAAGTCTAAAACATTTATGGTACTGTTCTGCATCTGGTTTCCAGGCAACCTGTTATACCGACGGTTAGTTTTTTTAATATTTTGAGTAGTAACTATGTTGGTTATCAACAATTTGATGTCAAAAATGCACATTTTGCCATTTTTTGTCTACCAGTAAGAAGAAAAACATTCAAAACAAAATTTAAGATAACCGCATTATAGAGCATGTAAAACAATTTAAACAAGGTTTTATAAATTTCGCTATACTTAAGTGTTGCTTATAAAACTATAAATTAAGTCAGTTTAACGTTAATATAACTTATGTAAAAAATAAAACTTATATCTCGATATTACGTGAAATAGCTCAAAGAAATGAGTAAAAATACACGGTTTTTATGACACTCAGTGTAACTACGTAACAATTGTTTTAGTTTCTATATGGACGGAATAACAAAATTTATGTAAATCTGACCAATTTTTTCTCAATTTAATTATTTATTGACAATTTAAATGAAAAATAGCCGATTTTAAGAATTTTCGTCTATAAGTTACAATGTTTTACCAAAAAACTGAAAAAAGAACCGATTAGTTTATTGAAATAGCCTTAAAATGAGTTGAAGTAAAATAGAATTGGAGCTTTGTTTATCAATAAACACTAACTATTCAAATTTATTTCTTACGTTTTAAGCTAACTACCTGAGGTACCCCTAAACCCTAAAAATGTCATCAAAACGACGATTTTGAAGCTCTTCCGACTGGATTAAAGAAGCTATTATCGGTTCAAACAAAAGTTGTGTATTTTTAATTCTAAATTTCAACTATTTAATTAAAAATAAAGTGTTTCAGTTGAAATTTCAAAGTTGCTACACCCACCGCTTTCGCAGGCAGAATAAGAACCCTGCTATTGCATAAGTATATAGATTTTGAAAAACCATTCAAAAAGCATTCCAAAGTTTTTTCGATATGCCGTCTAGATCTCGAGATATTTGACAATCGCCTTTCTGGACAGAGCCCTTAAATAATGTAAACATTCTTATACAAGCTAGACATAAGCCGAGTGAGAGAGCTGACCGTGAAATTCATTTGCGATGTTTCCAAATTTACCGGATCTCGGGTTGTCTGCAAAATATATATTTACCATATACACAACGGATCGCGCGCGCTGCCCTCTACAGCGGATTTAGTGGAACCACTGCAATATAAAATTCACCAAAAGGGGTGCAAAATGAGGTCCAGGCAAAAATCGATTTCCTTGTACCCTAACCATTGTTACATCGAGATGTCACTATATACACGTGAATACAAGGTGAGATCCAAAATCGGATCTCGCCTTGCAAAACGGATCTCATCTTGTATAGCTTATGATACAAACGGATCTCGCCTGGATATGAAGACATATATATATATATATATATATATATATATATATATATATATATATATATATATATATATATATATATATATATATATGTTACACTTGAAGTTTCCGCGGGAGCTATATGTGCTTTCTGTTGTTTTCCGGGTTTGACTCCGCGTTGAATAATTTTGGTTTTGAGAAAAACCATTATTTTGACGACGTTTCGGCAAGATCTCACTTGCCATTGTCAAGTCAGGTAGTTCCGCTTCTCGCTGCTGCTTGAAGTAAACTTCAAGTTTACGCCAAGATATTTTGGCGTCTCGTTGTGTTCCAGCATCTGACCACGCCATTCCACCTCCAGCGGGCTTCGGGCATGCTTGTTTCTAAGGTGGAAAGCACATACCTGAGCTTTTTTGGGATTGGGTTTCAGATGGTTTTTATCGTAGTATATAGCTAAGTCTCCCAGGGCGTCTGTCAGTTTCACTTCGAATTCATTGAAGGTTCTTCCCTGAGCTGCCACAGCTGTACCATAAGCGTAAATAAATTGTCTTGTTTGTTGGTGTATGGGTTGGTCGTTGGTGTATATGTTGTATAGAATCGGCGCGAGGACACTTCCCTGTGGTAGCCCATTTTTTTGGTCCCTCCACCGACTGTTCTTGGACTGGAGCGTTAAGTAGAAGCGTCTATTCTGGAGGAGACATTTCACTAACCTTGTTAGTCGGAAATCCTTTGTAGTTTCGTAGAGTTTAGCGAGTAGCCGTTGATGGTTAACTGTGTCATAGGCGGCAGTTAAGTCTATGAACGTTATTCCTGTTATTTCTTTCCGTTCAAAACCATCTTCTATATGTTGGGTGAGATTAAGAATTTGACTGCAGCAGCACTTTCCGGGTCTGAATCCTGCTTGTTTTGGAATCATTTTAGTCTCCACATATTCAGCGATACGGTTCAGTATAATTCTTTCAAATGCCTTGAAAAGGTGGCACAAAAGAGAGACAGGTCTAAAACTCTTTGTATTCGCCGGATCCTTCCCTGGTTTTAAGAGGGCTACCACTCTAGCTTTCCTCCAGATTTTGGGTATTTATAATGTACGGATGCAGCAATTCATCATTTTTACGAGCCACTCTTCGGTTTTTAGTCCAAAGTTCTTTATTTGTTCTGCTCGTATATCGTCCAGGCCAGCCGCTTTATTATATTTCATTTGGTGGATCGCGCTTCTCATCTCCTGTACAAAAAGAGGTACCTAGAACATCTCTAAGCAACAACATAGATGTATGTAGTAATGTAAGATGTAAGTTAGCTTAAGATTTAGTAACAATAATGCCTTAAATTTGTTAATGCATAAATAGTGAAAATATACTTGAAATTATCAAAATTTTGTAAAGATACATTCAAAATTACAAAATTCTGCATAATTCTGCGACTAATGTTTCATCATCATTCTCTTTGCCTTTATCCCTATGCGGGGTCGGCTTCCCTAATTGCATTATTCCATACAATTCTATCTTGGGTCATATCAATATTAATCCCTTTTACCAACATGTCCTGCCTAATCGTCTCCCTCTACGTCTTCTTTGGTCTTCCTCTCCTACTCCTTCCAGGAATCTGCACTTCAGCTACTCTTCGTATTGGATGATTAACGTCTCGACGTTGAACATGACCAAACCATCTCAACCTATGCTCTCTCATTTTGGCATAAATTGGTGCCACACCTAGACTTCCCCTAATATACTCATTTTTAATTTTATCCTTTCTTGTCACTCCACTCATCCATCTAAGCATTCTCATCTCCGCCACATGCATTCGTTGTTCCTCTTTCTTTTTCACTGCCCAACATTCAGTTCCGTACATCATAGCCGGTCTTATGGCTGTTTTATAGAATTTTCCCTTCAGCTTCATTGGAATTTTTCTGTCACACAACACACCACTCGCTTCCTTCCACTTCATCCATGCAGCCCTAATTCTACTGCATGCATCTCCATCTATTTCTCCATTACTCTGTAATACCGATCCTAGGTACTTAAAACTATCGCTTTTCACAATCATTTCACCATCCAAAGATACCATTTTATTTGTAGTAACTCCATTTTTAAATGAACATTCCAAATACTCTGTTTTTGTCCTACTAAGTTTTAAACCTTTTTCCTCCAGAGATTGTCTCCACTGTTCCAGTTTTTGTTCTAAGTCTCTTTCACTATTTTCTACTAACACGACATCATCAGCATACATTAAGCACCATGGAATGTTACCCTGTAGTTTCGCTGTTATCTGGTCCAAAACTAATGAGAATAAATACGGACTAAGCACCGAACCTTGGTACAATCCTACTTTCACATGAAACTGATCAGTCTCTCCCACACCTGTCCTAGCACTAGTCGTTACTCCCTCATACACATCCCTCACAACCTTTATATATTCACCAGGGACTCCTTTCTTATTGAGTGCTCACCACAGAATCTCTCGAGGATCTCTATCATATGCTTTCTCAAGATCAATGAATACCATATGAGCGTTTGTTTCTTTACACCTGTATTTTTCCATCAACTGCCTTATAATGAAAATTGCATCTGTTGTTGATCTGCCCTGCATAAAGCCAAATTGATTCTCGGATATTTCGGTCTCTTCAGCCATCCGTATATCAATTACTCTTTCCCATATTTTCATGGTGTGGCTAAGCAGTTTTATAGCCCTGTAGTTTGTACATTGTTGTATATCTCCCTTGTTTTTGTAGAACAGTATACTGCTTCTCCATTCATCTGGCATTTGTCCAACTTCCATAATTCTACTAAATAAACCTGCTAGCCACCTTGTTCCTGTCTCTCCCAATACTCTCCATACTTCCCCAGGAATATCATCTGGTCCTATCGCTTTTCCTTTCTTTATTTTTTGAATCGCTTGAGCCACTTCCTTGTTTGTTCTGTTGGTGACCATTGCTGCTACTGTCTCCGTTGACTCTACAGGCTGTCTGTCAAATTCTTCATTTAATAAGCTGTTAAAGTACTTTCTCCGACTAATGTTTATTAATCTTAAAATAGTATATAGTAAGAAGATACAGAATCACTTTGGTGGAGCTGCCTATGCATTGCTGGCAGTTGTTTGAATACAAAAGTGGGAAATAAAGCATATTGCATGATTCTGGCGATTGTTGAGCATGTATGGGTAGTTGTACATAAATAATATGTTTTGAATACTGTACTTCAACAAAAACTGTACTGTAACAAAAAAGAAGAACTTCTGTTGGAGTGAAAGTAAAGAGGACGATAAACTCCAACAGAAGTAAGGAAAATGCAGATAACTAGTGGAATAAGAATGAAGAGAGAGTGAGGTAAACTGAATGGAGTTGGCTAGCAAGAGATGCAAGAGAACAACTTGACACTCAAGGATGGATACGGCTCGTTTGCATGCCTGTCAAAGAACAGTAGCTCAAAGTAGATAATGATAACTAGAAAGGGTATATACTAAGATAAGAATAATGTTCTGAAAATAAATAAAGGAAAATAATTGCTAAAGAAGAACAAATTAAATAACACTAACAAATCATGGGCGCCAATGCCTCCTGTACGCCCAGGTGCCAAGACGAAAATTGAGCTGGAACGCTCCCATAGCTTGCTCCGTCTGATAAACCTTATGAGTCATGCAGTAAAAGCCGTATTTAAAAGTAGTATAATATAATCGAATCTATAGAAAGTGCGAAACAATTTATCGGAGACGATCAGTTTGGATTCAGAGCCGGCAAATGCTACGACCAACAGAAAGATATATTTATATGCTTTATAGACTTCGAAATACCATTTGGTAGAGTAAGACACAACCTACGATTAAAACGTTTGTAAGAAGTCGGTTTAGATGGAAAATACATCAAATTACTAAAAAAACTTATATGTACTGGAACCAAAACGTCAGAGTTAAGATCGAAGGTTCCATATAAGGAAAATTAGAAATTAGAAAGGGAGTTAGACAAGGATGTGTTTTGTCATCCCTGCTATTTAATCTTTACTCCGAGTTTCTATTTAAAGAGGCACTGGAGGATTCCAAGGATGGAGTCAAGGCGAACGGTGTAAATATCAACAGCATCAGATACGCCGATGATACGGTGTTGATTGCGGATTCCGATTTGGGTCTACAACGACTCATCGACAAGGCCAACTCGACCTGTGAGCAATTTGGTATGAAAATAAATATTAAAAAAACATATAAAAAAGAAAACTTTTCAACACAGTGAAAGTTAGAAAAACGTACCTAGGCCATATACTGAGAAATAATAAGTACCAATATGCTCAACTTATAGTGAAAGGAAAAATCGAGAGAAAGAGAGGACTAGGAAGGAAAAGACTATTGTGGCTAAGAAACATCCGACAATGGATAGGGCTAAATTTTGAACAGCTAATAAGAACAGCCGAAGACAGAGAAGAGGTTGCAAAATTGTAGTAGCCAACCTCCACTGAGGAGAGGGCACTTTAAGAAGAATAATCTTGAAAATTATTTGATTATTGTAATAATTTAGTGGTTTGGTTATAGAGGAGTTTGGAGTGTTTGGTTATATCTGTATCGTTATTTTCTAGTAAGTATATGGAGTTTGATTGTTGAGCTTTGGAATTTTCATATCCACAAGGAAGAATTTCCTTGTGGTTTTTCAACGTAATGACCTAATTAAGAGCCAAACCACACGGACCACGCTGCAGCGCTACTCTGTGGATCCACAGAGTGGCTGACGATGATCGTGTAGAGTGGCCGGCGCACCCCACACGAGCGAGTGTAGCCAACCACAGACGCTAGTGGCGTCCACTAGTGGCAAACCCAATTCAGACGGACCACTTTTGTAGCCGCCACAGATGTTTACGAGAGGTTATAGGGTGAGCACCTAAAATGAATCTCGATTCAGAACGGTTTTTGATTGAAGTGCAAGACAGGATATAATATGTGATACAAGAACCCGAGGGCATATTTATAGGTCATTAAAAGGAAAACCGTGGGACGTCATCTTTGAATTATTTGTTTCTGATTTTAAAGAAGGTCCTATCGAAAAGAATAAATCCCATAAGCAATGTTTTCTCTATTACATATTTATATTTACCTACATTTTATTATACATTGGATGCATTTGAACTGAACAAAACAAATAAGGACCAGCACATACGGTGAAACGCAAATGTAACGAAACTGCAACCCCCAGTTACTTTTGAGTTTATGCCATAGACGTCTATGAGAAACCACATATGATGAAACCATTTTGACCGTTTCAAACCGACGATTTGAAACGCATACAGATCAGTTTCATTGATTGGCAGCCACAGACCCACATACATATAATTGATATTCTTCTCAATGTACTATGTAGGGATGTATCTGTTACCGGCCAAACCCGATTTCAGGACAAACTAGTTTGGCCTAGGCCAAACTAGTTTGTCCTAACCGCCTTAGGATAAACTATTATGGCTTAGGCCAAACTAGTTTATCCTATCGCGCGTAGGCCAAACTAGTTTATCCTATCGCGCGTAGGCCAAACTAGTTTATCCTGATATAAATAAATACACTTCAGGCCAAACTAGTTTAGCCTGATATAATAAAGATTCACACTTCAGGATAAACTAGTACGGCCTTCTTCTTCTTCTTCTTGTAGTGCCTATCCGTTGCGGATGTTGGCGACCATCATGGCAATCTCTACTTTTCACACTGCTGCTCTGAAAAGACTTTAGTGGTTGTGTTGAACCACGTACGTCGATTTTTCTAGATCTTTTTTAGATGCGTCTGTAAATACGATATGATGATTTTTAAAATAATTTTCTATGTCTGAATTAAACATCATATTTCTCGCGCGCGAAACGCGCGCAAAATGCACCAACAAGGCGCGCCTTATGCGCGAGTATTGCACGCCTTATGCGCGCCTTACGTGCGCCTTTTGCGCACTTTACGCGCGTTTTGCGCACTTTATGCGCGTTTTGCACACTTTATGCGCGTTTTGCGCACTTTATGCGCGTTTTGCGCGCCTTACGTGCGCCTTCTGCGCACCTAATGTGCGCGGTTTGCGCGATTTATACGCTAGTTTTGCGCGCCATATGTGCGGTTTGCGCGATTTATACGCGCGTTTTGCGCGATTCATAAGCGAGTTATGCGCGCGTTTTGCGCACTTTATGTGCGCATTTTTCGCATTTTATGCGCGCGTTTTGCGCACCTTATGCGCAGGTTTTGCGCATTTTATGCGAGAGTTTTGCGCACCTTTTGCGCGCCTTACGTGCGCGTTTTGCGCACCTTTTGCGCGCATTTTGCACGGTTTGCGCGATTTATACGCGAGTTTTGCGCGCCTTATGCGCGGTTTGCGCGATTTATACGCGAGTTTTACGCGCCTTACGTGCGCGTTTTACGCACTTCATGCGCGCGTTTTGCGCGCGAAAAATATTATGTTTAATTTAGACATAGAAAATTATTTTAAAAATCATCATATCGTATTTACAGACGCATCTAAAAAAGACCTAGAAAAATCTACTTACGTGGTTCAACACAACACACAACCACTACAAGTCTTTTCAGAGCAGCAGTGTGAAAACTGGAGATTGCCATGATGGTCGCCAACATCCGAAACGGATAGGCACTACAAGAAGAAGAAGAAGAAGGCCGTACTAGTTTATCCTGAAGTGTGAATCTTTATTATATCAGGATAAACTAGTTTGGCCTGAAGTGTGCGTCTTTATATCAGGATAAACTTGTTTGGCCTAGGCCAAACTAGTTTGGCCTGCAGTGTGTTTATTTATATCAGGATAAACTAGTTTGGCCTAGGCCATACTAGTTTATCCTAAGGCGGTTAGGACAAACTAGTTTGGCCGAAATCGGGTTTGGCCGGTTTTTTAAAGTACCCACAACGACACAAAAACACGAAACCCGATAAAAACACAAGTTTCCTGCACACCGGTTTCAATGAAACTGAAATATATGCGTTTCAAACGGCCGGTCTGAAATGGTCCATATGGTTTCATCATGTGTGGCCTCTCATAGGCGTCTACTGCATAAACTCAAATGAAATTCAAAAGTAACCGACAGTTTCAGTTTCGTTGCATTTGCGTTTCACCGTATGTGGTGGGCATCAAAGTTATTTAAGTATGACATTTTATAAAATGTTTAAAACTATGGACATTACAAACACTGATTTTGACGAACACACTTTTTAAAAAAATATATTAGCCGGCAAGTTTTTAATCATTTCAACAAACTTTTTTTCTCACCCATTACATTACCCGCCGCACCCTTCCAAATGATCCACTTCGCAGCGTAGTCGCCGGCGTTAGAAAATCGCCTGTTTCAGCCACTCTGTGGATCCACAGAGTAACGCTGTAGCGTGGTCCGTGTGGTTTGGCTCTAATTATTACCTAGCAACCCACGTACCACGTGTGGGAGTCATATGTTGCCCTAAGGCTATATCCATCGTGCGGTACATATTTTCAATATGATGCAAGTCTTCGGCGACGAACAGCAAGCCTCACTGGTAAAAATTTGCGACGCACCAGCTGTTCGTCGCAAATATTTGCGTGCTCGATGTAAATTGTGCTAATGTGAACGTGTTCGACGCATAAATCGGACGCAAGAATTTTCGACGAACATAACGCATACGCTCCATCGGTTGCCGGTTTTTAAGCCGCGTCCTCACTGGTAAATTTTTCGTGCATATTGAACTTATGGTTCGTCGTAAGAATTTGCGTCGCAAATTTTTACCAATGCGGGTGAGGACCCGGCATTAAATATTATTGAAACTTAACTTTTATTTTTACTGAGAAAACTAATTAGTATTTTTGAAATATTTAAATGCAGGATAAAATATTATATTATTACTGAGGGCCGAAAGTCCCTGAAAATCTTTATAATTTTTATTTGAATATCAAATATTTTATTCAAAAGAAACCTTTTGTTTATTCTTAGGGACTTTCGGCCCTCGGTAATAATGTAATATTTCAATCAGCGTTTAAATTTTTCAAAAATATTTATTAGTTTTTTCAGGATTCGAAAAAAGTGAATTCATTTAAAAAGTATTGCAAGCAAATTTTACGCCTATGCTCTTAAGTAACATTTACAAAAATTATAATTTTACCCTTCTGACTTTAATTTTGGCAAACTTGTCAATAAGATTGGTGTAGTCTAGTGGGGATAGATAGGTATAGCAGCTAGTGAGAACTCTATTGAAATAAGTGTTAATTTTTTTAGTTTTGTTCTTATGGAGCTTTGTAAATAGTATTTAATTTGAAAAAAAATTCTTAGTTTACAACTAAATCTGGGTATAAAGAAATTAGGTAATTTTGGCACAAATAGTTCAAAACCTCTAACTGTTTCATGGAGTAGTTTGAAATATATTTCGCAATTCTTTTAGAAGATCATTATATCATCAGATTTTTTTCTTTTTGTATTCAAAGTATTGAATGAAAATTGACACAATAATATTTCTGGTGTTTCATCATCTATTTCCCTTAATTTAAAAATATCATATAAAAATTTAAAAATTTTATTATGAGTTTCTAGAAGCGAAAATCGATCAATCAAAGAATTAACGGCAATGTCTAAAATATAGATGAACAAATTTATTTTAAATTTAGCTTGATCTGTTAAGAGCTCGTCCACAGATTTTTCGTAGTCAAATAAACGATTTTTTCTCCTGGCTCGAATTTCATTTTCAGGTGAAAATTGGGAAGTTATATGGAAATATTCTGCAATTTCATTAACTTTTCCTTTGGTCATTAGCCATATTGTCTGTAACTTTTCATTTTTTCGATAGTTTCTGACAATATTTTTACACAATCACGACAATTTTTTGAAGTTATACTTCTTTAGGCACGAGGGTGAATTTTTATTTTCCTGGGCGCATGCGCACACCGACAGTGTGCTATTAGTCGCTCAAACGTTATACGGGATCTGATTGGGTGTTAAAATCATCTGTCTCTTAATAACTGTTCAATATGGAGATTATGGATAAACAAAAATGTTGTGTATATTAGTTTTATTGTTGTGATGGCAGAGAAAAGCAAGCTTATAATTGTAGTGACTTTTTAAATAGTTTTTAAAAGCGACAGGTACGTAATAATTGTAAATGTTTCAGTATCCTAATAAAAAATTACATAGTTACCTACCTACTTGGAAAATTTAAAATGAACCTACCAAAATAGTATGTAATGCTTTGATTTACGTAATTTGATTACCATCAAAATTTCTACCAATATTCACCTAATATATTGTTATTATACAAAATATTCCTTTAATCCCACAAAAATCAAACTAGTTTGATTAAAAAGACTAAGAGACTAAGTTTTCACTCTAATGGCATATAAAACAACATAATGCTATTCTACATCCCACCAGAATGAAAACAATGGGAACCTTCTCTGGTTACACCTTCGAGGCTTCTACAATTTGCAAGCCATACGGATGCTGAGACTAAGGAAGATGAGGGAATTCTATAATTTACAATTCACGTCCCATCTGCTCAGCGCGGTAAAGGGAAGCATTCTCGTTGGAACTTTACCGGGCTGAGCAGATGGGACGTGAATTGTAAATTGTAGAATTCCCTCATCTTCCTTAGTCTCAGCATCCGTATGGCTTGCAAATTGTAGAAGCCTCGGAGGTGTAACCAGAGAAGGTTCCCATTGTTTTCATTCTGGTGGGATGTAGAATAGCATTATGTTGTTTTATATGCCATTAGATTGAAAACTAAGTCTTTTGCTAGCAGTTGCCTCTAGGGCATCTATGCCATTTCGTTCGTTGCAATCCGGGACTGCACGCTGGGGGTTTGTTTTGGTTGGATCAGAGAGAGCAACATATGTGCCTCCTGATGAAAGACTAATAAGTTTCGAAACCGGTAGAGGTGCTTGCTGCACTCTCTGATTGGACCAGAATATGGTTCGGCTGTATTTTCGTTTTGCAACGAAATTGAAAATGGCTATTCATTTTTAATTTGATTAAATTCATATAAGTAATAAACAACTGTCAAAAAGTTTATGGTGTAAACGTTCAGTTGGTGTATATTCCCACATGACAGATACGCGAAGGTGGCGCAATGGGAAAGCGCTTTGATTTTCGATCGACGGGTAGCGGGTTCAATTCCCAATGCAAGTTACAATTTTTTTTATTTTTTTTTATACATTTTATGATTGTAAGTATATTATTATATAATGTTTTTTAGAAAATACGTAATTAGTTAAAATTTTTGGCAACAATTATTGTTGCAGAAATAATTTCTTTGTGGCATTTTTCAATGTGTTTGGTTTGTGTGTGTTTTATTCTTTTATTTTTTTAATTTTTGGCATTGTTTTAATCAAAATATTTAAATTAAATATAAATAAACTGTTTAAAGTATGTTGATTTCGTCGATATCATATAATAGAAGTATAACTTCTTACGTGCGTACAAAGTAAACACATTCTTTTTTTATTTTACTGATTATGCCGCCCCCCTAGCCTCGCTGCATCATAGCACGGCACGGCTCTGATTATATCCATCCTTTGGATTTTATAATGTATCCATTTATGTAAGAGATTTAGTCTATTTTTAAAACGTTTTAACCTTAGTATTTTTGGGTGGCTTAGCATGATCTTGTAACACTGATGATGTTCTTTTTAAAGAGCAAAAACGTTTTGTTTTAATATTTGTGGCCCTGTTATGGGCTTTTTAAATAAATATACCTTTTACCAGGAAAAAAAATATTCAATAAATTTTACTTTGAAATTTTATTATTTGTTGTTCTCTTGTAGGATTTCGTCCATTATTTTCATTTGTTTGGAAGCTAAAGTTGCTGTCTGATTTTTTCAGATAATTATGTCTAAGTCACCTAAAGGGGTTGATGGATTCGAAATTTGATGAGACTCTTAAGCTCGGTCGGTTAGAAGTTCTTCTAAATCGGATAAAGAACTGGGGTGATTGATCATAGGTATGATATGATAATACAGTATGTCCCTGTAAGTTGTATCCATATGGAAAACTTTTTTATTATTAATTTTACGAAAAAAAGTTATTCTTCATAAAAAGCTCTACGTGGTCCAAAACCTAAGATTTAACCATCAAATATCAAATTTTTTGAATATTATACGAGGTATGTCAAAAAGTTTGTATTTCACTCAAGAGTAAAGTAGCTTTATTTTTCACAATATTGAAAATTGCTTTTATTAAAAGTACATCCTTCTAATTGAAAAAAAAAATCTTTTTTGAAAAAATTATGGATAACTATTATTTTCAGTTATATCAATTCAGATAACTCTTTTATTATTAATTTTACGAAAAAAAGTGATTCTTAATAAAAAGTTCTGCAACCATCTTATGTCAAATGTTATCAATTTTATACGAGGTATGTCAAAAAATATGAATTTCGCTCAAGAGTAAAACACGTTTATTTTTGTTAAATTAATTTGTAAAATAAAATTGTTATTATAAAAAGTTATTTAGAATTAAAAACTATGTTTCATTATGTAATTACATCTTTCTAATTGAAGTATTCTGAACTATAAAGGTACTTTACTTTTGATCTAAATTTATCTTTTTTTGACATACCTCGTATAAAATTGATAAAATTTGATATAAGATGGTGGTATTTTAGGTTTTAGACCATCCAGAACTTTTTATTAAGAATCACTTTTTTTCGTAAAATTAATAATAAAAAAGTTATCAGAATTGAAATAACTGCAAATAATGTTAGTTATTCATATTTTTCAAAAAAAAAAATGTTTTCAATTAGAAGGATGTAATTGCATATTAGAATATAGTTTTTAATTCCAAACAACTTTTAATAATAGCAATTTTCAATATTGTGAAAAATAAAGCTCCTTACTCTTGAGTGAAATTCAAACTTTCTGACATACCTCGTATAACATTTATAAAATTTGATATCTGTTGGTTGAATCTTGGGTTTTGGACCATGCAGAACTTTAACTTTTTTTTTGTAAAATTAATAATAAAAAAGTTTTCCATATGGATACAACTTACAGGGACATCCTCTATACAGGGTGTTTCATTAATAATTGTCCATATAGTAACTGGAGAAACCTTAGCACAAAATACGAAGATTTAACCTAAAACACTTTAATAAAATGTGGTTCCTTACCGAGTTACAGGGTGTTTTAACTAAAAATTTAAAAACTATTTTTGCTCAGCATTTTAAAACTATTTGACATATCCTTTTTATACTTGGCAGGGAGTATAGGTACTGTACAAAATACTAAATTATGTTAAATAAACGTTTCTGTCTATTACCAGAGGCGTACGACGGGGGAAAGTGAATGGTTGACCTTTCCAAATTCTACGCCACTGGCGGAATTGCTATTTTAGTTTAATCTTTGGATTCTCCAATACTTTCTGTGAAAATAATATACTTTTCATTCGTAAAGATAAAGTCATTAGTTTTCGAGATCTTTGAAGTTAAAAATGAAACGACACGGTTATTTTAATTAATGTATTGTGTCGCTTCATATTTAATTTCAAATATCTCGAAAACTAATCATTTTATCGTTACGAATGAAGAGTATATATTTACATAAAAAGTATTGCAAAATCAAAAAATTACACTAAAATAGTAATTTAGTCAGTGGCGTAGAATTTGGGAAGGGTCAACCACCTACTATCCCCTGTCGTACGCCTCTGGTAGAAGCTAGAAACATTTATTTATCTTAATTTAGTAGGGTGTACGTACAGTACCTATACTTTCTGGCAAGTATGATAAGGATACGACAAATAGTTTTAAAGTACTGGGTACAAATAATTTTTAAATTTTAATCATATGAATCCCTATCATAAATTAATCAAAATAACTGTACCGTTTCATATTTAACTTCAAATATCTCGAAAACTAATGACTTTATCGTTAACAATGAAGAGTATATATTATTTACGTAGAATGTATTGGAGAATCTAAAAATTCTAAACCATTCACCATCCCCTGTCGTACGCCCCTGGTAGTAGCTAGAAACGTTTGTTTATCATAATTTAGTAGGGTGTCTCGTAGTTGCACTTTCTGCCAAGTATGAAAAGGATACGTCAAACAGTTTTAAAATGCTGAACAAAAATAGTTTTTAAATTTTTAGATAAAACACCCTGTAACTCAGTAAGGAATCACATTTTATTTAAGTGTTTTAGGTTAAATCTTCGTATTTTGTGATAAGGTCTCTTCAGTTACTATATGGACAATAATTAATGAAACACCCTGTATATCATTGTCGTTCTTTTTTGATAGGGAGTTCTATCGTTTCTTCTACGCTATTCAAATCTTTAGTGTAGATTTCGACACGGAATAAAGCATCTGCGTTGGTTGGATTTGCCTTTTTTATATAGAACTTCGAATTCACATTTTTCCAACTTTAATCTCCACCTGACAAGCTTTGAGTTTAGATCTTTAAATGAAAGTAGCCATTGTAGTGGTCGATGCAGTGCCGGATTTACCACTAGGCTGACTAGGCCGCGGCCTAGGGCCGCAAGCAAAAGGGAACCGCAGCGTTTTGCAAAAAAAACTTTTTTGATAAAAAACTTTTATTACTAATTGAATTGAAATCAGTAAAAAAATTTTCAAATATGTAAGAGAATGGCTATTCTACTAAATCCGTGGTACTTACGACATTTTACAACGTTTTGACAAGAGTAGCAAAACATTGCAAAAACAGCTACAGACTTGAATGTGACTTGCAACATACAAATCTCTAAAGAAGTACGCATTGAGTCTGAGAGACAACTTTGATCCCTATGAAAAAAGGGAAAAAGTGTTGTCTAAAAATGAAAATTATATTCTTGAAATAAAAAGACGCCCGAAAAGAAAAGCTCTCTCAGGCTAACACAAAGAAGATGAATCCATTGAACCCCGCTTTAATGGCAAAGAAGACTTAAAGATTAATACATTCAATGTCGTAATTTACACGCTTTAGAATTGAATGAAAGGTCCTAAGTTTATTTCAGTCTTAATGAAGAATTTGGATTTTTAAACAACTTATCGTCAATTTAAAATGAAGAAAACAGGGTAAAAGTTTCTATTTTGACTAAAAGTATCGAATCGACATTGGATTATCAGGAGTATCTGAAAATCATTTATGAAAAACAGTTAACAACATTATTTCCGAATATGGACACGGCTTTGCGCATTCTACTATGCATGATGACATCTAATGCATCTGGAGAAAGATCATTCAGCGTGTTGAAAATAATCAAAAACTACTTGAGGAACTCGACTTCTGACGAAGATTCTAGATTGTGTCGTTTGGCTAGTTTTGTTTCAGATGCTGAGCTATTTCAAGCCTTAGATTTTAAAAATTTGATTAAAGATTTTGCAGCCAAAAAAGCTAGAAAAGTGAATGTTTAGAGTTTAGATATGATATTTTATTATGAGTATGGAGTGGAGTGAGTGTCAATGTTAATCACTAATCCAACTTTATCCAAATTAAGAACATGAGATTGACGTTTTTCAGTATAAGAGAATAATGAATAATGAATTGAACGATCTAGAAGTTTATTTGCTGTATTCTTAAATATTTTGATTTTTCAGTACCGTAGCCTGTTACTAGTAGAGTTCATATTATTTTGCTTGTTCTTTTACGTATGTCTTTTCAACTCTGCTTTTTTTAGTATTTTGTTGTCATCTGTACTTTTCCCTCCGAATGAAACAAATGGTATTTAATTTTAACAATAAACTACAATACTAATTTATAATATAATAATTTTAGCAATATTAATAATTTTACAAATAAATGCTGTTTGCTTACAAACAAATAACATTTTGAATTATATATTTTCTATCTTCTTCTTAAAGTGCTTTCTCCATTATTGAAGGTTGGCTATAACTACAGCGAATTGCTCTCTATCTTGAGAGGTTCTTAGTATCGAATGTGTGTCCATGCCTGTCCAGTCTCTCACGTTCTTTAGCCAGGAACATTTTCTTCTTCCTGAATTTCTTCTTCCTTTCACTTTCCCTTCCATTATGAGTCGTAAAAGGTTGTATCTTTCTCCTCTGTAAATTATGTCCTAGATAACTCGTTTTTTCTGTTTTTTTTTTACAATATTTAGGAGTTCGAAATTGTTGTTAGAGCTGTTTTGGGGTTTTAGCCAAATTTGCAAACCAAGATTATTTAATAATTAGTGAATACATTTCAACCTATTTATGTACGTATTCAAATAGAACATTAGTGGCATGTCTATTCATTATGTTATACTTTGTATTACGAGTTTTAAAAAGTAAAATTAAAATAAAGGTTTTAATTATTATTATTATATTATAATAATCGTGAAGTTATCGGGTATCGGGGGCCGCTCGGGGTAATTTGGCCTAGGGCCGCAAGTACCCTAAATCCGGCACTGGGTCGATGGTCGGATCAAATTTTGAATTTTCGCCCAACAAGGTATGGGCGGAAGTATTGGTAGCCCAAAATAATTGCTAACATTTTTTTCTATAGTAGAATATTTAGAGATATTTTATATTTTCTTTGTGTATAGGTGACTTCTTAAATTGATTTAGTGTCATTATCACGAACCTAACATTTTATTAGCCATGAATTAATTTATAAATTTCTTGACGCAGTGATTCAGTCATGTTGAGAGGAAAGTACTCCCATCATGACCCAGTATGCTATTATTGTGGTTTTTAAATTGGATCTGTGGTTTAGTAAGATTTCAAAGGTTCATAGAACTAATTATGCAAGGAACGTAAATAAGCTAGATAAAGTAACAGATGTTTCTACATCTGCAGCATGCCATGTTTTGACAGATATTTAAAAAAAATGATAGCTTTCTTACATATTTTTAACAGTACATGATCAATATTGACTTTCCAAGTTAACTTTCTCAAATTAAAATAAATATATAGAGAAGGCTCATTCCCAAATATCCAATATGCTTACCAAGGAAGCTAGGACAAATAATCCCCAGACAAAAAATCCCCACAAATAAACCCCAGACAAAAAATCCCCACAAAAAATTCCGGACAAAAAATCCCCAAGAAATATTTGCTGCCGAATAGTTCTCAAAGGTTTTCCAGTGAACGCAGTTGACGCAAATGTTTTTAGCGTCAGTGTATGAGAGTGTAGCAATCGACATGAAATCGCTTAATTTTCGGTACGAAAATAATGATTAGCAATTAAGGTTATGCATGAATTGCAATCTCGATTACCAAATTTCGAACTCCAATTCCATGCCGAAAACTTTTTCAAAAATCGTGGAAAATATGGAGAATGAGTTAAGGCTGTGGGAATCATGTTGCAGTTATTCGCTTAAATATTTTGCTTACTCTGCTTTGAATGGCTCGTGTTCAAAATATTGCCTATTCGTGACGATAACTGCTGGTCCTGAAAACGATAATTTTGATTGTAATGCAATAAAACCTGTTCCTTTTTGCATATTTAACGTCAAAAATATTTAGTCATCAGTTTCAATTCAATGCAAGTGGTTACTTCGATTTAATGGACTGTAGTAATCGCAAAAATAAATACTTTATTAATCAAATTTACTTGAATAGTATTGAATACATAAAAGCTTTGTTCCAACATGAACTTTTGGACGGCCCACGACGATCACCGTCCTGCGCAGTACCATGGAACGTATTATTTCGTTCCCATGGAACCCATAGAATGTTAATTATCTAGTAACGAAACGGTAATCTGACGGTTCTTGGTCGTGTTGGAACAAACCTAAAATCAAACATTTAGTTTTTGCAAATGCACATGGCTTCGTTTTTCAGGTTAAATCAGACCATAGATAAATAATATAATCAGACAGAGAATCTTCTTTTTCGTTGCACTGCACGTCGTTGTCAGTTCGCGAGAGACAAAGTTGCCACCCCGCACTGGCGCTGTCAATAATATGGAACGCATTGCTGCCACGTTTAACACTTAAGTTAAATTCTAAATTGTACAAAAATATAAACATAATTGTTCAGCAAGCAAAATCTCAAAAATCTGCTTCAAAAGCTTCCAAAGTTTTAGAACTTTCGACAGCAAATATTTCTTGGGGATTTTTTGTCCGGAATTTTTTGTGTGGATATTTTGTCCAAACAAATTTGTGGGGATTATTTTTCCGGAGTTTTTTGTGGGGGAATTTTTTGTCTAGGAATAATTTTTGGGGATTTTTTGTCCGGGGACCGGAACCCCTTACCAAGTTCGCTAAAAACTCAAAAATGCCATAAAATAACATTTCACAAAATTAATAAAACCCGTTGATTCTTTATACTATATTGGTGGTAAGTTGTCTGAAATAGGTAGAATAAGGGATTTATGGATAAAATTTGATAATCAACATTTATTAATCATATTAGTACAGTACAATATTATTAAGTACAGTACAGTATTATTAATAAAGTAAGGCATCAAAGATGATGGGATTGGTCACTCATCATGTAAAGAGGATTCGTTTTGTATTGTGCATTGATAATGTATAATTTATGTATAAGTGTTCTTTGATGATGTGGTCAACAATTTTGAAAGAGTTCACGTAAATCGCCTGTATAGATGTTAAAGAAAATATGGCTAAAGTCTCATACCTGATGCATATTACATCTAGAAATTATTTGTTTTAATTAATGGACATACATAATCATATGCTACATCAATATCCAAAAAAGCCTGTAAATAATTTATTTTTATAAAAGTTTGTTTGGATATCTACTGCAATAGTTGGCAGAGCATCTAATGTGCCAAAGACTTTTTTAATTCTAAGCTGATTATTTGGTAATAATTTATTTATGAATAACCACCATTTGAGTATTGTTTTTCGTTATTTCCAAGTTTTTGAACAAGTAACAAAGCAGAGAAATCAGTCTGCGAAACTCAGATCCATTTCAGATTTTAAGATCAGGATAAAAAGCATATTTTTAAAGTGTTTTAAATTACTCCTTTAGGACAATTTTTGTGTTCATATTCATATTTTTTTTTTGTAATTTCGTAACTTCTACTACAATTTTTTAACAACGTCTGTAAGTAGCCTTTGTGGATGATTGCCTGTATAATTTAATGTATTGTCTATTATTTACAACTCTGCTTCATTCCTACAAAGGATATGGTGCCTGACTTTTATTAATAAAAATTAAAAAATGTTTTTTCAGCTTCCTCATTTATAATTTTAACAAGAAAACTTCACATTCATGTTATCAAATTTTATGCCTTTTTAAAATAATTCTAGAATATTGTGTGTAGATTCTATTAGTTAGGTATTTTATATTCCATTTACTTTTAAGTATAATTCTTTTATTTAAAATAATATTATTTGTATTTTTTATTAAAATATCACAAAAAATATTTACTTATCTGGTCTCCCGGAGTCAGAGTTAAAAAAAATTGGCGACTCCGCTTGTAGGGTTTCTGAATCAAAAAACAAGTCTTCATCACTAGAATCACTACTACTTATTGTATCACCGTCAGGCTTCATGTTTTTAAAACTAGCCATGGCGGAGGTATATTTAAAAGACTTTACTAATTTTTAATGTTTAAACAAAATCACTCAATAAAAAAACACTAATTAAAGACTTATCGATGCTAGGCCGGTTATTCCTCGAGCACCTACTCTGTGCGAAAGTTTATACGGAACTGATGATTTGGTTTCGCCACTACAGTATTGTTTTTTGATGCTAAAACCAGAGTCAGTGGAGTTCAGTAGCTGGGATAGAGGGTTCATCGCCAGACACAACCACAGTAGACTTACCAAGTCTTCTTGGAATAGTGTCCGGTTCATTGGGATATTTTTAATTTGGATATTGTTCATCTGATATATTTATTGGTAGCTGAATTTTAGTATTTCACTCCGTCATTGTATGTTTTAAAAAAATACAATATTATCATCGACTTTATATATCATATGAATGATAGCTTAGCCATTTTTTGAAATGCAGATCTTGCTTTCGCTCCTACATTTGATTTCTAGAGAGTTGTCTCAATTTTCATTGACGTTCGTACCAAGGTAGGTGTATGTTTTTACTCTTTCTATTTGTTGACCGTTCACACTGATTCGTCCAAATTGCTGTTCGTTCTTAGATATTATCATACATTGTGTTTTCTTAGTGTTTAGTGAAAGTCTATATCGCTGACTTACTTCTGAGATTCTAATCATTAATTCCTGGAGGGCTTCATAACTGTCAGCGAATACTACCGTGTCGTCTGCGTATCTTATGTTATTGATACATTCTCCGTTAATTCGAATTCCGGCGTCAACATCATCCACTGCTTCTTGAAAGATTTCCTCTGAGTATAGGTTGAACAGTAGTGGTGATAGAATACATCCCTGACGGGCCCCACGTTTGATTTTGATATGGTCGCATTCTCCTGATAGACGATGTTTGATTCCAGTACAAATAGCTAATAATTCTTAGTTAACATGTGTTTATTCCAATATTGGTTAATATCTCCATCAGCTTCTTGTGCTTTACCGTATCGAGCGCTTTATGGTAATCAATGAAGCATGCATAAATATCGCAAATTTACGTCTCTACATCGTTGAAATAGCAGTAGTAAACTAAAGAGGGCCTCTCTCGTACCCACAGTAGTCAATATAGGCAATAAAATGGGTTCCTTTTTTAGTGCATGTCTGGTTAGAGATGACTGAGTCGATTATAAACTGCTCTCTGCAGTCCATGGAATACTTAGAAGAGATGCGCGCTAGGATGGGCAGGATGTGACTATGTAATTTGTACAAAGTTGAAAGACAATTGATTGGGCGATAATTGGCTGGATCGCGAGTGTTGTTTTAATCTTTCGGCATCAAATGTGTTGTTCCCTGAGTAATGAATAATGCTATTTCCTATGGATTAAAAATTATTGATTAATTAATACTAGTATAGTCAGAGAACGAAATAGTTGTCAGTGATTCATTTCGAAGTTCGTGGATCATTACGGAATTTGAGGTGAAAGAGGAGTAATTTCAGTGGTGTGTAAAATTATAATACAGTGTGTCAATTTTAAAACTTACAATGGCTATATCTCACGAACAAAAGCTGATATCGAAAAATGCTTGAAACCGTTTCTAGGATAGTAAGGGGGAACTAAAATGACATGAAAGAGAACTCACCCCCATCAACCCCCTAGGCCCCACCCATCACAACCAAAAAAGTTTAAATTGCAAACCCCTACTTGTGATACATCATTGAAAAGGCTATAAAAATGCTATTCAATGGTATAAATAATAATTATACAGGGTGAAGCAATAATTGTAAAACTTTGGCTTAAATGAAAAATTTAATAAGGTTTTGTTGAATTACAAATTTATTAAAAATGTCAATTAAGTAAATATTTAATGTGAATTCCGTTGTTTGGTAAACAATAATACAGCCTATTTTCAAATTCTGCACGAAATTTAGCAAATGTTCTAGTAATAGGGCGACATGCTTGAGTAATTCTTTCTCGCAATTCCCCAAGTGAAGCAAGTTGAGTTTTATAAACAACTGATTTAGGGTAACCCCATAGAAAAAAGTAATATACTATCCTACTATAAAAAGTACTATCCAATGGTATAAATAATAATTATACAGGGTGTTAATATCAGCTGGCTTACTATGACTTTTGTATTTGTAATGCTATCTCCCGGACTATTATTTTAAATGGTAAGTGTCCGCTCGTACCTTTTTTTTAATTAAAACTTAATTTGCCATTTTTGCCTTAAATCAGTTGTTTATAAAACTAACTTGCGTCACTTGGGAAATTGCGAGAAATAATTACTCAAGCATGTCGCCCTATTACTAGAAAAACATTTGTCAAATTTCGTGCAGAATTTGAAAATAGACTTTATTAGGTATTGTTTACAAAACAACGGAACTCACTTTGAACATTTACTTAATTGACATTTTTATCAAATTTGTAGTTCAACAAAACCTCATTAAATTTTTCATTTAAGCCAAAGTTTCACAATTATTGCTTCACCCTGTATAATTATTATTTATACCATTGGATAGCATTTTTTATAGCCTTTTCAATGATGTATCACAAGTAGGGGTTTGCAATTTAAACTTTTGGTTGTGGTGGGTGGGGCCTAGGGGGTTGATGGGGGTGAGTTCTCTTTCATGTCATTTTAGTTCCCCCTTACTATCCTAGAAACGGTTTCAAGTATTTTTCGTTTTCAGCTTTTGTTCGTGAGATATAGCCATTGTAAGTTTTAAAATTGACACACTGTATAATTTTACGTGTATAATTCTATAATTTTATAATTATACTATCATTTTAGTAAGCAATAAGTAACATTTCATGCAACAATTTCCTGTCTACTATTTCGTTGATTGAGTAATACTGGTTAGTACTTTTCATATTCATTAGCCAGAAGTTGTGAACTTCTGTAGTCTTCTGTTGTGTTCTTCTGTAATGAAGGGTTCGCAAAGAGTATGACTGAAAGGAGTATCAGGGTACTCATCACTATTTCTTCAGCTCTTCACCTTTTTATTTCTAAGATATTCGGTCATTTGTCCAACATCTCTTCGCAATAATTCAATTCTGTTTACTAATAGTTTTTCACAGGGATCGTCTTGAAATAAATCCGTTCGATGTTAGATATTGGTACGACTTTGATGATCGTAATAATTTCTAACATCGAACCTAGTTTTTTAGAAGAGTTTATTTTTAGTAACGGTGGTCGGTTCAGTAGATAGTTAGGGATAGTTAAGTTTAGGGATATGCTCGGATATTTGACTGTGGACTTGATCTATTATTACCTGCTGCTTACTAGTTTACCTTCGCTTATGATTTTAATGCGTGCAGTTTCTGAGATCAAATTATTTCTTATAATTACTCGGTATTGGTCTGTTATTATCTATCTGGACATTTGAACATGTGGTGCTTTCTGCAGAGTTTGACAAGCAGATGTTGTCGATAGTCGATCGACATCCCGCAAGCTGTCACGCTTAGCACCGACTCTAGACATGGGCCTTCCTTTGATTCCTATCAAAGGTATTCAATGGATGTATTAGTGTCATGAGCCCTAGTTGACTTGGTATATTGGAGTTTTTCTCACAAACTGACTCACGTAGACGTAACGAGCAGCATCGCGTTTTCCATTATTTTATAAGTCCCAGTTTTTGTTATTCTTTAGGAGGCTCTTCGGAATGATACCAGCAGCTGAGACGATAATAGGTATTGTCTGGAGTTTCCATTGGACATTATCTCCTTACTTGTTTCTGAATATCTGTACATTTGGCTATTGTCTGGTTGTATTTAACACACAGATTATGTTGTTAAGTATCGCCAAACCAATTAGCGTTATCCAAATTTCAGCCATACGGTTCTCACTCCCCGTAAGGGGAAAATTCACTCAGTCCAGATATCTATGGTCTCAAAAGGATTGAGATTTAGGGGAATCTTTTGAACCTTAGGTGACTTGGTAATGATTACTTTGGAGAAGCTTAAATTTCCTGGCTAGCTCCTAATGAAATACTTTGCCTACTCGTCATATCGTTCTTTATATTCAGTTGTAGCTAATGCCTGGCAACTACCTGTAAGATGTTGATGGTTCCATGGAGTTCACATCCATGTCAGTATTTGTCGTTTGCACTTCAGTATCTTTGACGCTATATGTCAATTAGTTTCTAGTTTGAATTACCTGATTCTAAATGAATCGTGATGAAGATGATGAAGATTATGAAGATGATGATGAATGATTTTGCAAACTTTTGAAGATACTGAATAAGTTTATTTCATCTTTCTTGGGAAAAATGTGCCTAAGTTTAAAGTATAAAGGACCTTATAAGACTTCTTATGGAAAAGTGGTATCGGTCAAATTTAACGAAACTTTGGTCAATGATAGTTCTCAGTGAGTAGATTAAAAAAACCCATGGCACCTGGGTCTGGAAAACGATTATTCTCGAGCTACAGCCTTCTGAAGTTCTTACATTCAGGTACTCGGTTTACGTTAAGCGCACTAATTCACGGTCAAGTGAATGAAAATATTTATTATTTAAAGAAGAGAGACTCATTTTCTTCATGCATGTTTGCGTGTTGCACATGAATTCGTGGTTAAAAATACATCGTATTTTAGTTTTCAGAAAATCTTGGAAAAGTACTCAGAAAACTGAAGAAGTGCGATAAAAAATGTGTTACTACAGCGACATAAGAATTATCATGTTTTCATGAATGGTTCAAACTTATCCAATACCAGCATAGCTGGAGTAGCTGAGAATAGGGTAATTCCCCTCCCCCCGCATGGGCGCCCATATAAAAATTCTTAGGGGACGCAGACGTGAAGATGTTGCACATTACATTTTGTATACTTTGGATGACAATATATAGTTTACAGCAACCGAAAAGCCAGGGGGAGCACGGCCCCCCTACCCATGGGTATGGGTGTATATGTTCCCCCCGTAACACGGTCCAGAATTAAAGGAAAAAATTTTTAAACATAAAAAAATATATTAGCTGACATGAAACTTACTACTACAGACAAATTTAACCCAATTAACTAGACAGTTAGGAAAATTAACGGAACTTATTGCACATGTTATTATTTATGTCTTGTAGTTTGGGTTTATCTATTGTATGTATTTAGTGGTTGGTGTTTTATTGGAAGTCGCCCCCTGTCCCAAGGCAAATGTTCCGCCACTGCCACTGAAGCGCCTTCAGAAAATTGAGGAACAACCACAATAAGTGCTGCTAGAGCAGAACACGACATCTCACGTTTTCACGCATGCAGAATAGAGTGCCTCTAAGAATCATTAGATATGCTGACGAGGCAGTAGTTTTTGCAATTAGCTTAAATGGTTTGCAAAGAATAGTCTTCAGCATATCAGATATGAGTAGATTAATAAATGGACTTGATCTCAATTCGAAAAGAAAAAACAAAGTACATACATAGTAGTAGGTAAACCCGAAATATTAATAATTATAATCTTCTACGTAAGAATCGTGTTTATGTCATCTTCGACTATCTGTACGTTAAGATTGTGCTGATTTTGGTTAGATGCATCAAATTTTATGTCGTGTTAACTAACGTCGTATTAGGATACTTCAGTAACAATTACGGAACATTTGCCTTGGGGGAGGGGGGCGACTTCCAATAAAACACTAACCCCAGAATATATTAAATAGATAACCCAAACTACATAAAATACATAGGTAATAACCATAGGTTGAATTTGTCTGTTTGTAGTAAGTTACACGTAAGCTAACATATTTCAACGTGTAATAATCATGTTTAAACAATTTTTTCTTTAATTATGGACCGTATTACTAGGGGAATTCCCTATTCCCCCTAAATCCGCCGATGTTCAGTAGTTTTCTAAAGACAAGGTGTAACTGCAGCTATGCTGGTATTGGATAAGTGGGAAGCATTCATGAAAGCATGATAGTTATGTCACACTATCAGCACATTTTATATCGCACTTCTTCAGTTTTCTGAGGACTTTTCGGAAGTTTTCTGAAGACTAAAATACGATGCATCTATTTTTGACCACGAATTCATATGCAACACGCAAATATGAATGAAGAAAATGAGTTTGTCTTCTTTCAGTAATAGATAGTTTCATTCACTTGACCGTGAATTAGTGCACTTAACGTAAACCGAGTACCTGAATTTAAGAACTTCAGAAGGCTGTAGCTCGAGAATAATAGTTTTTCATACCCAGGTGCCATGGACTTTTTTAATCTACTCACTGAGAAACTATCCAAAGTTTCGTTAAATTTGACCGGGATCACTTTTCCATAAGGAGTGTTGCGGGGCCCTTTCACTGATATTTTTCTATTATCAATTATATCAATTAACTCTTTCTAGTATTGTTTCACCCGTTGTTCTTTCTACTTCGATTCTTGGATGCAAGCAATTTGAACTCTTCTTCTTTTCCGTGTATTAAGTATTTGGGATATAGTACAGTTACAGCAATGAAAGTAAATATGTATATATTTACATATATCTGGTGCCTACCTAAATACATATACAATCAAAGATAGCTTACAAATTAAAAATGTATGGTCAGTATTTTAATATAGGCTTTCACGGCCTTTGTCGTGTAATGATACATAGGTTTCTAGGATTATAGACCGCCATCTGAAATTATTTTTTCCTGCTACAGTCAGCGTTTATTCGTCTTAAGGAATATTTTGATAACGTTTGCTGCATAATTACATGACCGGCGAAATAATTACAAACCATGGCCTAAACGCCCGGAAACTAATATATAATTATATTATTCTAGTACCAAAATTTTTGTTCATCTCTAATAGAGTTGATTAATTGTCATATACGTCCTCCTCTGTATGTAGGAAGATCATATTGTTTTCGTTTTTTCACACATTTTACAATTAAATAAATAACTAGTGCTACTAAAAGTAAAAAGAGCAAAATTCCTAAGATTAATGCTGCTATTTGTCCTGGGCCCCACATTGCACCTAAAAATAATTTTTATATGTAAGTATTGAAAACAATTGGAAATATATATTGTTAAATAATATGTGTTTCAACATTATAGGTGGGTAAGAATTTTCTAAAAACAGGCTATATAGTTTTTTTTATTTGTTTGGTGGAATGATTCATCAGCAGTTCGTTCAATTCTAGTTCGCATTTGTTTTACTATTTTTGTTTATTTTTTTTAATCTGTTTTTTTTTGAAAAAACACATTTAGTTGTTTGTTATAAACCTTATTCGGCATCAGCGAATACTTGGAGTTCCTTCTCAGTAAGCCAATTGGGATTTATAACTGGAATCTGATTGCATGATAAATAAAATTACTAATAAAAAAATGTTTGAGATGTGATTTTTTACATGAGAAAAAGTATTGTTTACAAAGAAAAATATATTTTGTGCCATAATGACTAAAAAACAATTGAAAGATGTACTTATATTACTATAATCGTGGCGTATATTGTCCACCACTTGAAATAACAAATATAAACTGTAAATTACGATCTTTCCAGAACGCCGATTATAACGAAACTAAAACTAATTGTAAAGCACATTCCAGTGATAGGTTGGTTAGAAAGATAAACAAGGTCAAGAATTAAATTTTTAAATATATTTGCAGTAGAATTCTTATATCTGGCGTACAAAATACGCCAGCGCGTGTAGTTAAAGGTTAATAGAAGAACAGATTTTATATTATTTTTAAAAGAATTTGGATGTGATTTTATTAATTGTAAAGGGTTTTTACACCCGAGATCTGTGGCTAAACAACACATTAAAATGTATAGATACTGGGCCAATCTATACATTTTAATGTGTTGTTTAGCAATTGCTCTTCTATGAAGGATTTATACCTATAGGACGATGCTCTGATGATGGCACGTGCTGTGCTGAAAGTACTTAGCTAATTAATACATTTTTTTACACACTATCAATTTTTTTGAGAACATACACCTGTTTGCCGGTTTGACATATACAGGGTATTTGGTAAATAATGGGCCATAGCTTAACCTCAGGTTCCTGAGGTTAAAATAGGCCGATTTAAGTTAACTTACCTTAGTACAAAGTTTATAATAACCGAGATACAGGGTGTCAAAGTTAAACTTTTTTTTATTTATTATTGAATATTTCCTGACAGGCATGAGATATCAACACGAAATTTGGTATGTGAAGTTTTTTTGGGACAAGAAAACTAAATTCCCTACCAAAAATTATGTGTTGCCTAGAGGGCGCCACATACGCCTTTCAGCACTCATTTAATACGTTCAATTTTTTTTATCCGTCACTCCGTATAATTTTGACATTAAAATTTTTATTCCCCTATTAGTTTTACTTAAAAAAGGTATACCTCTTTCATCTCCCTAAACTCAACCGTTTTCGAGATAAACGCATTTTAAATCTGCGGTGCAACATAATTTTTAGCATATCATTGTGGTTACACCAGAAAAATAACTTAAAACCATAAAATTATCCAAAAATGTATCGCAAAAAGTGGAATTTGCGATGAATTGACATAAATTTGAGAACTGGCACAATTATTATGGTTTTAAGTTATTTTTGGGGTGTAACTACAATGATATTATGCTAAAAATGATGGCGTATCGCAGATTTAAAAGGCGTTTATTTCGAAAACGATTGAGTTTAGGGAGATGAAAGAAGTATACCTTTTTTAAGTAAAACGAATAGGAGAATACAAATTTTAATGTCAAAATTATACAGAGTGGGGGATAAAAAAATTGAACGTAATAAATGAGTGCTGAAAGGCGTATGTGGCGCCCTCTGGGCAATTGATAATTTTTGGTAGGGAATTTAGTTTTCTCGACCCAAAAAACCCCCAAATACCAAATTTCATGTTGTTATCTCATACTTGTCAGGAAATATTCAATAATAAATAAAAAAAAGTTAAACTTTGACACCCTGTATCTCGGTTATTATAAACTTTGTACTAAGGTAAGTTAGCTTAAATCGGCCTAATTTAACCTCAGGTTCCTGAGGTCAAAGTTAAACTTTGACACCCTGTATCTCGGTTATTATAAACTTTGTACTAAAGTAAGTTAGCTTAAATCGGCCTATTTTAACATCAGGAACCTAAGGTTAAGCTATGGCCCATTCTTTTCCAAAAACCCTGTATAGTAAGAACTAAAAATGGATACCAAATGGGAGAAAAATTTAACATGTTAATGTCCCCACAAATGATAAATTGCATGATTATAACAACAAAAAATAATCATCCGGGGTACAGTTTACCATCAACCAAAAAGTAGTAGAACGTGTGCCAAAATACACGTACCTTGGCACTACATTAAATGAGCACTGGAACCACTCCCAAGAAATAAAAGCTAGAATAGAAAAAGCAAGGGCAGCGTTCATCCAAATGTCCAAGCTGTTCAAATCACACAATTTGAATTTTGAACTGAAACTCGGACTCCTCCGATGTTATATATTATATTCTCCATCTTATTATATTATGGAGTAGAGTCTTGGATTCTAACGGAAGCAATAACGAAGAAACTGGAAGCGTTTGAAATGTGGACGTAAAGAAGAATTCTTAATTAATTAATTATGTTGGGATATTGAAATTTAGAAAATTTAGTAGAATATAAAGAATTTACTTACGATAAGCGTTAGCTGTTACGGTTTTTCGATTATTTAGTCTATCTGTAGCAATAAGTTGTATGTCAGCGTTGCAACATGAGTCGCTGTATGTTCCTTTAACTTCTTCTTTGGTACCTGTGGTGAATCCTTCTTGAAAAATCAAGCCTTTTGGATTTGATGTTAATTGTAATAGACCTAGAGACAGAAGCAAAGTTGTACTATACACTTTAGTAAAAACTATTAAAAAAATTAATCGAAAACCTAAAACATAATAGAAAATACATACTTACATATTTATACACATTCTATAAGGATTTACATTACGGTAATTGAATCATAAGCCGGTTTAAAATCTATAAAGATCTGATGTATGTCTTGATTTTACAACACTTTTCAAGCATTTGTCTATACTAAAATCACAATAAAGATGCACTAGTATGTGTGTCTGTGTGCTATCGGATTTCTTGACTGTGGACTTATCCATTAGCCGAACTAAAATTACTCTTATGAAATATCTTTTATACTCTCATTGTATTTTTGAATATGAATGACCTATTTGATAATAATGATTTACAAATATAAGTACTTATCTATTTTAATGATAGCTTTTTTCCATTCTTTTTTTATTTATTTTTTTTTTAATTTTTGATGCACTAGTAATAAACAAACCAAGACACGTTTAACCCCTTTAGCGCCAATGGTGCGAAAACGCACCATTTTTTTGTAGAATTTTTTTTTGACAATTCGTTAATTTTTTTTTAAATCTTTGTATTTTTTAAGCAACCAGAAGATATCAGTGTAACTAAATTTAATTTTGTTTAATTTCCAAACTCATGTTTTCATCACAAACATATTTTCTAAATGTCCGACATTTTCAATCCTTCGACACAACTTTATTTTTACTGTAGTAATTTTATTGGCATAACACTTTTGTGGTCAAATAAATTAAAACATTATTTTTTTAACCTATTTGTACATCAATTGTTATAAAAATACAAAAAAAAATTTCTGAGTCATCAAATCTCGTGTTTGAAAAAAATGGTTCGATAACGAACCATTGGCGGAAGTCGACTTATAATCCTGTCTGATCAAGAATTTCAAGGTGACTCACAGGCAGTAATTTGTTGGGATATTTCTTTATTATGTGTAAAAGCACGTATCCACTATGCTTGCGCTCCGATCTCCTGCAACTGCTCCACATATTGGATACGTTTCGCGCTCCCGGACTGTGCAATTGTGCGCACTCTGTCTCGGCGCTCCAATCTGTGGCGGTTTATATGTAAGGGAGCGCATACGCGGAGCGCTATGTGCGCTCCGCCTCAACGGTCCAATAGGTGGCGGTTTATATGTAAAAGACCGCATGTTGTCTCGATGGGAGCAGTTGCAGGGAGCGCGGAGCGCAAGGGGTTTGTGAACATAGTGGATGATTGGCGCTACCGGACCGTGTAACACTGCGCGCTACGCCTCGGCCTTCCAATTTTTGTCGGTTTATATGTAGAGGAGCGCATACCATATCGATTTGAGCAGTTGCTGGGAGCGGGGAGCGCAAGACGTTCGTGAACATAGTGGATGGTTGGCGCTCCCGGACCATGCAACAGTGCGCGCTCCGCCTCGGTGGTCCAATATTACGAACATAGTAATAAAAAATAAAATTGTGTATGTATTTCAATTTTTATATCTTAGTCCCGCCAAAGGTTCGAAAACGAACCATTTTGTTGTTTTGATACCTGTCATTATCAAAGTGTAAAACAATTTTTTTACGAATGTTTAAGTTTATTTTACGTTTAGTTTACGGCGAGAAGTACGTATTACTTAGGTTAATTATGCAAGGGAAGATACAAGGGAAGAGAAACCCAGGACGACACAAAATATCCTGGCTAAGAAATTTGAGAGAGTGGTTCGGTTGCAGCTCATTAGAATTATTCAGAAGTGCGGCCAATAAAATTAAAATAGCGATGATGATTTCCAACCTCTGATAGGGGAAGGAACCTGAAGAAGAAGAAGTTTATTTTACTCTAGTTAATCAAATGTATTACATATTATTGCAGTATTTCTTTGCTTGGCGGTTAATGGGTTAATGTTACTTGGAGCACTCTTGAATCATGATTTACAGTGTATATGGATTGTAAATCCCAAATCATGATTTACAAAGTTTATACATTGTAAATCATGATTCGGGAGTGCTCCTAGTAAGATCAAACGTGTTTTGGTTTGTTTATTTCTAGTGCAGCTTTATTGTGATTTTAGTATAATGGTAAATATTTTATCAATAAATGTCGATCTTCCAAGCCTGAAGCTATACTAGTGGTAACCAACTATTTTTCGGCGCATGGAAGCAATAATAAATTATAATAATAAAAACCAATATTTTATACATATATGTAGTATTGATTATTAAAATTACTCTATAGTTCATACATGCTTATGTATGAGTCCTTGTGTCCTTTCTTATGTATTGGCAAGTATTGGTACAATAATAACAGAAAACGGAATCACCAAAAAATTTATAGAAGTAGAAATTGGAGTACGGCAAGGCGAATCTCTATCAACGTCACTATTTAATGTTGCTATAGAAGGAACAATCCCAAATCATGATTTCCAAAGTTTATACATTATAAATTATGATTCGGGAGTGCTCCTAGTAGCATTTAACGTGTCTTGGTTTATTTCTACTGCATCTTGAATGTAAATTTATTATAGAGCTCTATAAGAAATTCCTTTATAAAAATAGTTATACTGGGTGACACCTGTCAACAACGAATGAAAACTGCTCACCTAGATTAGAGCCCGTGAGAAGTACAAATAGGGGCTGGTCAAGACTGAGGCGGAAAGATGGTGTAGACCAAAACGCGAGGAAAATTAGAGCGTCAAACTGGTAACAGTTGGCAATGGACAGGAACGATTGGCGAAACAGACTAGGGAAGATTGAACTTCAGCTAGGGCTGATAAAATAATAATTTTAAATAAAATCAAAATTTAATACTTCTACAAAACTGAGTCAAGTATATTGATTCTTCTTCTTAAAGTGCCCTCTCCACAATGAAGGTTCGCTACTACAATTGCAAACTCTTCTCTGTCTTCAGCTGTTCTTATTAGCTGTCCAAAATTTAGCCCCGTCCATTGTCGGATGTTCTGAGCCACGATAGTATTTTCCTTCCTAGTCCTCCCGTTCCCTTGATATTTCCTTTCATTATAAGTTGAGCATATTGGTACTTATTATTTCTCAGTATGTGGCCTAGATTGATGTTTTCCTAACTTTCACTGTGTTGAAAAGTTGTCTTTCCTTGCCTATTCTATGCTATAGCACTTCTTCGTTTGAGGTATGCGATGTCCACTCTGATCTATTTACGGTTTATGTTTTAAGGGTCCATGTCCAACTGCATAGAGAAGAGTCGACCAGACGTAGCATTTTGATAAACGTAATCGAATTTCGAGTTTTATTCGAGAATCACAAAGTAGATTGATACTTAAGTATTAAATGAAAACTTTTAAAATCCAGAATACAGTCTAGTAAATTACGTCTTATTGACCATTATGAGTTAATGGAAATTGGTTAAATTAAATTTATAAATAATGATACTTTATAAAAAATTATTTACAGTTGTTTGCAACAGACCTTTATTTTTTCTTTCTCATTTTCTTCTTCTTTCTTTGGCCGATTACATTCACGAAACCCGTTTTAACTATTCATTTTGTAACTCTACTTACAAGATTGCAATTTTGTCAAGCTTCTTAGACTACAACGTTTTATTATGGTACGCCAGGGAAATAAGGCAAAAGTATACCATGTTCGGGACACTTGAGCAGCCAGGTTGCAAATTGGTTTCTTGGGTACTATCTGCCTAATACAATTTAAATACAAAAATGCCCGTCACAGTTTGGACGAGAAATTTAGTTATTAACAAATAAGGGTCAAAAGATGGTAGTTTTTCGTTTAAATCGGTACAGGTAAAAATAGGGCAATTAAATATCTTATTTATAATATTTTTCTTTTGGTAGATGAGCCTGGGTTTAAAACAGCGCTTTTTGAATTTTGGTCCGATCATTTGTTGCTTCGGATATTGCAAAATAAAACTAAAATTTCTAAAATAAAAAATTTGCTATAACTTTTGCGAAAATGAATTTAAGAATTTCATATTGCCGAAAAGTTTAGTCAAACAGTCCACACAATGCACAAAATTTTTTAAGACAATTCGTCAATTAGTTTAAATTTTATTCAATTTGTTTATCCCAAAGAGTTTTTTTTTTTTTTCGAAATGTTATTGTCCAGAAAATAATACATAATGATTATAGCAATTCTGTGAGAACATCATGAAAGAAGAATAGTCATATTTTCAGCGCATTTAAAAAATCATTAAAAAGCCATTTTTATCACTCCAAAAATATTTTACTAAAATATAGCCATTTTTGGCGTATAAACAATTTGAATAACTTCGTTAATATTGACTTTAGGCTAAAACTACAATAGGATTTGAGAAACTGGTATTTTTATACGAATTTTCAAAGAAAAATTTTTCGCCTAGGTTAATTACGGTCAAAGTTAGCCACATTTTTTATTTAATTGACGGCTACTTTGTTTATAATAATTAAGCAACCTAACTAGAGCCATTTTGAAACTGAAGGTATAGTTTATGTGTAAAAGTTTGAGTAAACTTTGAACCTCAACAGAGTGGTTAATAAAGTTTTAAAAATGGAGTCCTAACGGAATGGATTCGTGGTCAGTGGAGGGAAATTATTAAAATCCGTGCACTCAAAAAATGAAACTGATTCTTCAAACATATTATGCTGCGATTAATATCGCCGGAGCTTGTTGATGGACTTTGATCATAATTTTTGTAATTTGTATGTATTCGTAGTCTTATAGAGTACGTTATGTATACACATCCCCACCTAACACCTAAGACCTACCGAATATACATATATAATTTCATAAAAATCGGTCAAGCGGTCTCGGAGGAGTATGGAAACTAACACTGTGACAGGAGAATTTTATAGATGTAAATATATAGATGGCTATTAACAAATAGGGGTTTGTGATAGAAGAGTGAAAATTAAGGGTGGTATATTTTTTAATTCTACATCATATAACATTAAGGTAGATATGTCTAAAAAAATTAAAAAAAAATGTTAGGGAGGCAACCCCCCTTATAACTTATGGATATAAAAAATAGACTAAAACCTATTCTCCATCCTATAGGATATACGTATACCCTATTCCACGAATATACGCCTGTGTTGTATTATTCCGACAACGAATATTTTATTGTGCAAAATATGAATAACGAAAATAAATTGCAAATTACATTGCTGTTTAATGGAATAATTATTAGAGCCATTTACTTTCGTACTACTTATGTTGCACACTGAAATATTCGTTGTCGCGATAATCCAAAACAGGCGTATGTTGGTGGAATGAACCATATAAAATTTCATAAAAATCGGCCAAGCGGTTTCGGAGTAGTATGCTAACTAACACTGTTACAGGAGAATTTTATGTATATAGAAGGTAACTGTGAATTAAATAATAAAAGTGGCTAACTTTGACCCTAATTAACCTAGACAAAACGTTTTTTCTGAAAATTCGTGTAAAAATACCAGCTTTTGAAATCCCAAAGTAGATTTACACTATAGTCAATATTAACAAAGCTATTCAAATTGTTTATAAGCCAAAAATGGCTCTATTTTTGTAAAATGTTTTCGGGGTGATAAAAATGACTTTTTAATGATTTTTTTAAATGCGTTGCAAATATGACTATTCTTCATTCATGTTGTTTCCACAGAATTGCTATATCATTAATATTTTCTGAACAATAACATTGCGAAAAAAAGCTCTGCGATAAACAAATTGAATAAAAATTTAACTAATTGACGAATCGTCTTAAAATTTTTTTGTGCATTATACGGAATGTTTGACTCAACTTTTCATGCAATATGAAAGTCTTAAGGCCATTTTCGCAAAATTTATAGCACATATTTTATTTTTGAAATTTTAGTCTTATTTTTTAATTTTCGAAGCAAAAATGATCGGATCAAAATTCAAAAAGTGCCACTTTAAACCTTGGCTCACCTACTAAAAGAAGAATATTATAAAAAATATATTTAATTACCCTATTTTTACCTATAGCGATTTAAACGAAAAAACTGCCATGTTTGACCCTTATTTGTTAATAACGTAAGTTTCTCGTCCAAACTGTGACGGGCATTTTTGTATTTATAGTGTATTAGGTATATAGTACCCAAAAAATCCATTTGCAACCTGGCTGCTCAAGTGTCCCGACAAAAACCTTATTTCTCTGGACTATGGTTAGTGTTTGGAAATAGACTTGTTATCCGTAGTTTTACTTTCAAAATTGAGAGTCTCTGCGCCTATAAAGAAATGGCGTCAAAACATGGTATGGGATTTAAATTACATTTAAAAATTGTTTATTTTACTTATTATTTAAAAAGAAAATTCTATCACTAATATAACTCCGTTATAACTTTTATTAAAAACCGATTTACCGATTTTTTATTAAAAATATTTTTTAGACATGCAAGTTTGCTGTTACTATAACTTAAATATAAAAAACATTTAAAAATCTTTGGATACTCTACCTACAATAATTTCATTTAACACTATAAATTTATGTAGGTTGACTTATTTTTTATATAAGTAAATGTACTTATAACATTCATACATGACCTTAAAGGTCGTAATACAATAACAAGTAACTTGTTATCTATTTCTACGAGGATTGTTCAATAATTACGTGACCGGATAAAGAAAACGCAAGTGTTTCGAAAAAAATTTTTTTAGTATTAGTGTCCTCTGCGGTCCAAATGGACCAGTAAACATAATACATGTATGTGAAAAATCATTGATTTGGTCTAGAAATCTTATACAGGTATTTGAAGGTTCTAAATAGTCAATGGTATGAGGTAGCTCCCGTATGAAAAATTTTCCGATTCGTTTTCTTTACGGATTCCTGTCTAAAAATGGCCCCTTTAAACAAATCTAACATTTTTAAACAATTTTTTAAACAATTGCCTAAAAACACCTTGTTTGCCCCGGAAAATATTTTTTTATGCTTTTGGATCATACTAAATAAAAAAGGTCTCTTGTCATTTTTTTCAAGAGTAGATAGTTTTTGAGTTATAAAAGATTTAAAATCCAAAAAATGCGAAAATGCGATTTTTGAGGCTTGCAACCTCATATGTAAGTTATTATTTTTGGGGTTGTCGAGTGCCTAACTTGAGGTTTAAACATTCAGTTTCAAGATTCTGAACAGTAATTGAGGCGTATTTCAATTTAGGCCGTTGTTTTTTAATTGTGAATTATGCGCGTCCACACGATTCTTACCGCCGCCGCGGCGCGCTCCACTATACGGCGCATCTTTGTAGCACTTATACATATTATACGAAAAATTCCCAAAAAATACTTGACATTTATTAAAATTTTGTAATTTATTATTAACATAATTTTTTTTTGTAATTCATTTATATATTAAATTAATTATTGTCAATGTGCTAATTAAATGCGCCAATCATCACAATATAATAAGCGTATTGTTATATACTTATCCACTTATATACTTATGTATAATAAAATACTAGTGCGACAGAGACTCAGCATATAGTGCGGCGTGCCGCGGCGTGACGGCTTAAAAATTGAGTGGAGGCGCATAATTAACAATTAAAAACCAACGGTCTAAATTAAAATAAGTCCCGATCACTTTTCATAATCTTGAGATTTAAAATTTAAGCTTCAATTCGGACAACCTCAAAAATAATAATTTACATGAATTCTTAAGCCTCAAAAATGCGTATTTTCGCGTTTTTCAGATTTAAAGTGCTTGTAACTTGAAAATTATCAAAAATGATGAGACCTTTTCTGTTAAAATAACCCAAAAAATCTAAAAAAATATTTTCCGGAACAAAAAAGTTGTCCAAATTGTTTTCGAATTTATTTTAAAAAAGTGTCTAAAATATACAGGGTGTAACAAAAATACAGGTCATAAATTAATTCACATATTCTGAAACCAAAAATATATCGATTGAACCTAACTTACCTTAGTAGGTACAAATGTGCACATAAAAAAAAGTTAGAGCCCTTTGAAGTTACAAAATGAAAATCGATTTTTTCCAATATATCGAAAACTATTAGAGATTTTTTATTAAAAATGAACGTGTGGCATTATTATGGCAGGAGCATCTTATAAAAAAATTACAGTGAAATTTGTGAACCTCATAAAAATTTTATTGTGGTATTGTTCCCTTGAACCTTCAAACTTTTGTGTACGTTCCAATTAAATTATTATTGTGTTACCATTAGTCAAACACAATACTTAACTTTTTTGCCTACTTTTTGGATAAGCCCGTTTTTATCGAGGTATTTTGAATATTTGTCAAATCCTCCACACATTTGCATATGGTTAGTACGATTTTAGAAACCTGGTAATAAAAGGAAAATTTATTTATAATTTACATTTTTAGGTATATTTTGAAACATATAAAAAAGTAGCTTCTTCTTCTTCTTTTAGTATCATAACCCTGGATGGGTCTTTGCCTGTCTGGCTATGTCCTTCCATTCAGATCTCTCTTGGGCCCTTCTCCTCCATTGTCTTAAAAGTAGCTCCTCCATAAAAAAGTAGCTATATCGAAAAAATGCTAAGAGGCAAAAAAGTAGAGACCGACCGAATGTGATTTTTTTGGCCGAAGCCGAAGCCGATGCCGAAGTTCGGCCTGTAGGATACCTTCGGCCGAAGCCGAAGACGAAGCCGAAGGTGACTAAAAATATATTGTAAGTCGATTGTCGATGTTTTGCCATTAATATTTAGGTAGTCAAAATACCCGTAATCTTGAGTTTTAACAAATACCATAAAATTATTATAGTTTCTCAGAATTTTACTACGCCTACGTGAGAAATATTCAAATGAAGATCTTTGAGACATCTTGGCCTATTGTTAAAATTTATATCCTACCTAATTACCTGAAAGTTTGTAAAACATTTTAGTTTAGGTTATAAAATACATAGGGTGTAAATAATATTCAAATTATCAAAGACTCGCCGAAGCATATTGTTTAGATTATTTATATAGTATAGTATACTGACAGAGCATTTTATTATTCCACCTTCGGCGAAACCTTCGGCTTCGTTTTGGCCGAAGCCGAATGTTGGCCGAAGGTTTAAATATTGGCCGAAGGTGGCCGAAGCCGATGCCGAAGCCGATTAATCGGTCGGTCTCTACAAAAAAGTTTTAAAAACACTGGCTTATCGAAAAAATACTGAGAGGCAAAAAAGTTTTAAAAACACTGGCTTATCGAAAAAATACTGAGAGGCAAAAAGTTTTAAAAACATTGTGTTTAACTAATGGTACCACAATCATAATTTAATTGGAACGTACACAAAAGTTTGGGGGGATTAAGGGAACAAAACCCCATAAAATTTTTTTGGGGTGTACAAATTTCACTGTTATGTTTTTAAGATGTTCCTGCCAATAAAATGCCACATGTCTAGTTTCAATAAAAAATCTGTAATATTTTTCGATATATTGAAAAAAATCGCTTTTCATTTTGTCACTTCAAAGGGCTGTAACTTTTTTTATGTGCACATTTGTACTAAGGTAATTTAGGTTCACTCGATCTATTTTTGGTCCCAGAATATGTGATTCAATTTATGACCTGCATGTTTGTTACACTCTGTATATTTCGCTCGGTACCCCCCATATTTGTTTAAAAGGGACATTTTTGAACAGGAATCCGCAAAGAAACCGAATCAGAATAATTTTTGCACGACTCTGACTATAAAGGTATACTTATTAGGGGTAGCTGAAGCAAAATCCGTGAAGAGGTACAGCTGATTTGGCTTTGTTTTTTATTAAACAATCTTACTTACGTATTTTTTATGGGAAATAAGCCACAATTTTACTAAAAAATGAATTTATTAACGTTTCGAAGCCCAAATCGGGTTTCGTTGTCAAAATACAAAATACTATTAAAATAAACAAACATGTTGTTGCTAAGTAAAAAAAAATTCTTCTAATAATTTATTTAATCTGACTCATTTATATTGGCAATTCAGACGTATATTATACATTTTAAAGTAGAAGACTTTAAAATGATATCGCCAATATTTATGAGTTGCGTTCCTGGGACGACTTTACTAAAAGATAGTTCATTCGATTACATGAAATCAATCCCAACTCAAGAATATCCGTCGCAAAAAAATCATAGCATGTGATCTGTCTTTAAAAAGACAACCAAATGCAACGATGACAGTAAAATTCTCGCGTTAGAGATTCCATAGTAAATCACGAGGGAAAACCAGGAAAAAAACCTCGTGATACTATCCCGACATCGTAAGTATTTGGTCTTACATTTAATCTACCTTCAAAAAACTAATACCAAATTCTGGCTTTAATATGTTTAAATTATAAATAATATTAATATTACATAGATATACAATAAGTAATACTAAAATATAAAATTTGTACTAACTCGATATGTTATTGACTTACTAATCGTGGTATTTTCTTTCTATTGACTTCCTCTTTCAGTATGGGTAACCATATCCTACTGCATTCTACCGAGGAATTTGCGACACAAATAATCGTTTTCATTTTGATTCAATTCGATTCAATTTCTTTTCTTTTTCATACCTTACTCGGTTTAGAGTACAAAATGACCACGTTTCATTAAAGTAATCTGAGACGCATTATTGGAGTGTTCTCCTAGCGGCGCCGCTTGGTACTATTGTATCTCGGTTAACAGATTACTGACTCGTGGTCGAAATTATTTTCACTCATTTCGTCATTCCCCGTTAGAGGACAGTCTAACCACACTGCGCTGCAAATATTTTAATATATGCAGTTCTTCTTCGTTTCGTTATGGTTCAATTCAGTCTCCTTGCATAGCCTCTTTGAAAAAGGGTAGACCCCGAAACACGGTGTCAGAGGATGGCAAGAGACTCGAATTGAATCAAAACGAAAACGATTAATTTCTTTTCTTTTTCATACCTTACTCGGTTTAGAGTACAAAATGACCACGTTTCATTAAAGTAATCTGAGACGCATTATTGGAGTGTTCTCCTAGCGGCACCGCTTGGTACTATTGTATCTCGGTTAACAGATTACTGACTCGTGGTCGAAATTATTTTCACTCAAAATGAAAGTTGTATATCATAAAAAGTTCTTTAATTTTCAGAGTTTCCATATTAAAATATTAATATTAAATATTGACCGAAATAATAATTGCAAAAAACCCTATTTTTGCAATAATTTATAAATGTTAATAATTTTGTTTTTTTTTATTACGATATGTAATGTAACTTCTCACAATTATGACCCTTAATGAGTTATTAAAGTGTAGTAAATTTCAAACTACCAATCCAAATACACTTACTTCTCCAATAAATTAACGCACCATCTTAAAATTGGGACATTTTTGATGTCTCAAATTTCCTAAACCTGTGGTCCGATTTAAGTGATTTTTTAAAATGCTATAGCCTTATTCTTATTGAATAACGAATAGCGAAGAATATCGCTGTAATAATGTTGTTGCTAGACAGGTAAATGTCATTGTATACCGGGTGTAACAATCGTACTGTTTTTTTTTTCAAAGTTGAGGAACATCCTGTGGAATATTCTAGCATTTATAAAATATTAAAATTAAAACTCAATTGTAGCCTTAGCTTTCTTAAAGCCGGCCACTTACGGTACTGCGGTGTCGTTTGCCAAAATCGTCGATGATATTAATTCTGAAGTACTGCAGTAGACAGGACAGTCTCTCTGTAGTAAAATTGTAACGATTTTGTTGGATGCACGGTCACACACGATCAAAATTTTTGTCAATTAGTCGAATTCGACAAAATTGAACGACGCCGCAGTATCGTGAGTGGCCGGCTTAACATTTTGTTTTTTTATTCATTCAAAATATATATGTACTCTTATATTACAAATCGTCCCTATCATTTCCAACTATCGAATGTGAATGTGAAAAATCGGGTTTTTCATATTAGATACCTTGTCCTCGTATTATACGTGATACATCTTGTGGCAAATTCTCGTTATTGTAGCTTGATTAGGAGCGCGGGAAATATGCTGTTTAAACCATCGAATATGAACATTTTCCATTTGGTTGACTGCAAACTGACGAAAATGGTATATTCGATACTTTTGTTTTGTATAAATATAACTAAAAGGTATATTTTTGTACAACGCTAAATGTCGAATGTGTCACATTCGTTAGTTTGTGTTGTAATTTATAACAGTTATTCAATAATTATAATCTGAAGAACAAAATGCACGTGTTTACAATTTGTGCGAATTTTGTTTCAGTATCGCTTCCAAGAAATTCTTGTGAGGCAGTTTATGATTTCATTTTAACAGATTTTCATTATTTTGATTATACAGGTATTCGCTATTATACATTCGCTACTTTGAAACATCGGACCGAAACAAATCTTTGATTAATACAAAAAGCAAAGTAACGAATGTGCTTTTTTGGAAAGAAAAAAATGATAAGGAGTTCAAATTTATTATCAATCTAACAAGGATTAAACATTACATACAAAAAATATAAAACATTTTCCCAATTGTCAATGCGCTGATTTAGGAGTCTCTAAAAAAGAGTTATTTTGCTCTCCTGAAAAGTACCACTTTCCACATTCCATAGTTGGAAATGGCAGGGACGAAACGAGGTATGCTATTTGGTCTTGATCAATATCATTCCAAATCTGGAGAGCTACTGTTTCTACCTTTTGTAAGGTTCTAGGAGGTGGCAAACGCTGTCGTAGTCTTCTGCCAATTATGTCCTACAAATTTTCGATCGGGTTATGATCTGGACTATGCGGTGGCCAATTCAAAGTCCGAAGATATACTTGTTGTAAATATTGGGTTACAGTTCGTGCAACGTGACGTCTTGCATTATCGTGCATTAGCAAAAAATTGTTATCAATATAAGGAGCTGATAGCATGGTAGCTAAGTGCATCGCTATGTAAGATCACTGCTTGAACACACTCATCGCGGGTCAAGTTCTTTGTAGCGCGCAGTGGCGGCTGGTCAGGGTCGGCAGTGCCGACCCACACATTTATGGACACATTATAGATTTTTTTAAATATATAAGTTAATCTAACAATAAAACACTGAAAACGTTTGTTTTCTATACTTCCACAAAATTTATTACAACTATGTGACTACAGCTGTTTCGGCAGAGTGCCTTTCTCAAGTGATATAGTTTACAATGTGTTTGCCTTTTTAAGTCTTTAACTGAAGAGGTTGAGGAGTGGGGAGCTGTTTGTCTCGAGTTGGTCATTCAGAATTATATCTGTATTTTTCAGTTTATTAATTTCCATAGATTCTAAAAAAGATAGCTTAAGGCCTTTATTTTGAATATGCAGAATTTGAAACTCTTCATTGAAAGAATGATTATGATCTAGAAGGTGAAGTGCGTATGTAGAAGTGTCCTATCCTACACAACACAAATTAGCAGCCTACCATAGCATGATATATAGACTGACAGAAATTCCCATGACAAAAAATAACTTCGAGATAAAACTAAACATCATTAAACAAATAGCAGTAAACAACGGCTATAACGAACAAACAGTTAACAAAATTTTAAACCAAAAACTCCATAAGAAAGCCCTGAAATTAGTGTATCCACCACCACAGAAAGAACCCAGTACCTTCTGCTCTCTCACATATACTGGCAAGATAACAACAAAAATAGCCAGATACATAAAAAAGAAAGGAATAACACCAGCTTTCAGAACTAACAACAACTTAAGCAAATATATTAAGAACAATAAAAGTCGAAAGAGAAAGCAACTACAGAGTGGTGTGTACAAACTAACTTGTGGTGACTGTCCGAAAACGTACATCGGTCAAACTGGCAGAACGTTTGACAAACGGATAGCAGAACACAAAAGGGCTTTCAACAATAGAAAAACAGACACTTCTACATACGCACTTCACCTTCTAAGATCAGAATCATTCTTTCAATGAAGAGTTTCAAATTCTGCATATTCAAAATAAAGGCCTTAAGCTATCTTTTTTTAGAATCTATGGAAATTAATAAACTGAAAAATCCAGATATAATTCTGAATGACCAACTCGAGACAAACAGCTCCCCACTCCTCAACCTCTTCAGTTAAAGATTTAAAAAGGCAAACACATTGTAAACTATATCACTTGAGAAAGGCACTCTGCCGAAACAGCTGTAGTCACATAGTTGTAATAAATTTTGTGGAAGTATAGAAAACAAATGTTTTCAGTGTTTTATTGGTAGATAAAATTAACTTCCATCAAGTAACGGTCGCATCCATCAATTATATAACATAATGAGAGTTGATGATACTCGTTTCTGTGAAATAAAAAAAATATCTGTGAGATAATACAGACTAAATTTTATTCATCGTTTTTAAAAGAATTCGATCGATCCGATACGTTAATCCCTGTGCGCTGTGCGTAAGAGACTTTTCAAATTAATGATCCTAGCCATGCACCCGATTGCGATTGTGTGAATTCTTATAAGGCCCGCTTCGGCAAGCCGTCCCCAGATTGACCATTTGCTTTTAATAAGAAGCTATGGTATATTAGCCGATAGGCAACCAATTATACATTCCCCGTATGTATTTGAATGGCAAGTACGGCAGATAAACAATCTGCCGAGCGGTGATCTGCAAACGTCAACAAGACACGTTACCTATAAACCAGGGCGCATCTGTAAAAATGTTAGTACATTAATTTGGACGTTGAGAGGTGACTCATATTTGTTTGCAGAAATTGCTTGAAAATAACTCATATAATAATATTTGAGTTATCCTCCCACTCAAAAAGGTCCGGAACATTGTTTAAATAATCAAAATGTCAAAAAATGAAGGAAAAATTCGATTTTTTTCTTCAGTTTTTGATTATAACTTTAAAAGTATTCATTTTCGAGAAAAGTTGCACTGACATAAAAGTTGCGTAATTAAATTTCCTACAATATAGGATTAGTTAAATTTTTTCAAAATTGTCACCCTTGTTGCAAAATAGCAATAATTGCGAAAAAATCATAAAAAAACAAGTATTCGCATTTTACGTTTTTCAACCGTTTATGCTACACTTAGGACCTTCATAATTTTACCCAGAAAATATCATATAATAAAACAATACTGTGAATTTCATTAAGATCGGTTCAATAGATTTTGCAAGATAAATTTTGCAATCCCTTTTTCACAAAAAATTCATTTTTTCAAAATTTTGCAGAACTGAAAATAAAACAGACAGCAAGTTGAATTTATTTTTACGTATAGAAGAATACTGTGCCTTTCTTCTATATGTAAAAAAAAATTCAACGTGCGATCTGCTTTATTGTCAGTACTGCAACATTTTGAAAAAATTAATTTTTTTTGCAAAAACTGGATTGCAAAATTAATTTTACAAAATCTATTGAATCGATCTTATTGAAATTTACAGTATTGTTTTATTATATCATAAAGGTTTTCTGGTTAAAATATGAAGGTCGTAAGTCTAGCATAAATGGTTGAAAAACGTAAAATGCGAATACTTGTTTTTTATGTTTTTCGCAATTATTGCTGTTTTGCAACATGGATGACACTTTTGAAAATTTTTAACTTATCCTATATTGTAGGAAATTTAATTACGCAACTTTTATGTCAGTGTAACTTTTCTCAGAAGTGAATACCTACTTCGAAAGTTAAAATCAAAAAACGAAGAAAAAAATCGAATTTTTCTTCATTTTTTGATTATTTAAACAATGTTCCGGACCTTTTTGAGTGGAAGGATAGCTCAATTGTTATTTCCAAAGAATTTTTAAAATATCTATTAGACAAGTTCCTTAAAAATTATCCATCATTCTTTAATCAAATAAAATAAGAAAATGGATTAACAGGTTTTATATGCTCATCTAAATATTTTCGGAAGGTGGGATAAGTTACAAAATATGTTTAATTTTATATACAGCAATTCATTAGGTATAACAAACTGTTCCCGAAATTAATAAATTATTGTGCTCAAATGTGGGCAAATTCACCTTCAAATGAACGGGATTTATCTTTTCTCAAAAGAGTCAAAACGTATTGTCGAAACACCATGAAACAAGAGAGAATGTCAAACTTGTCTCAAATGTCAATAGAAAAAAACTTTTAAAACCTCTCCGAAACAATAATAAATTTTACAATGACGTTATAACCCATTTTGCTACTTCGAAACAACATAGACTAGAGTTAATTTATAAACAGGTTTAGGTTCTAAATTTATAGGAAAAAACAAAAAAAAAAAAATAAAAACAAACAAAAACCAAAAATCTTTTATGAAATTGAAGTCTTTTAATGATGGCATACCTATCTGAGGAGACAAAACCTTGCCGACCCTGTCCCTAAAGCCACGAGCCGCCACTGGTAGCGCGTTCGATTTCCACCAAACAACAAAAACATTACTTCTTAATTGAAACTTTAAATAATAAATCTACTTATTTTCGCAACAAACCAGAAACTTTTTAACTGTCCATGTGGCATTTATCAAATTGTTAATTTCTCATAGCCTACTTTAGGATTGTTTATTAAACTAAGCCGAAAATTAGGATATATTAATGAAAAATATGGCTAGTTTTTAAAGTACCTAACTTTTTATTATCCAACATAAGCGAATGAATCAAAAAACAAAATTTTAGGAATACCTGAGGCTATAGTTGGGTTCTAATTTCAGTATTTTATAAATGCTAGAATATTCCACAGGGTGTTGCAAACTTTGAGAAAAAAACACAGTTTAATTGGTACGCCCGGTATACAATGACAATTTACCTGTCTAGCATCAATATTACAGCGATATAGATAAAGAATAAGGCTATAACATATTGAAAAAATAACTTGAATCGGACAACATGTTTAGGAAATTCGAGACATCAAAAATGAACCATTTTTAAGGTGGTGCGTTAATTTCTTGGAGAAGTGTAGTTTATAAGTTTTTCAATTTGTTTATCTCGGAGTCGCTATAGAGGTGTTTTATAAATCTCATTCGATTCGTTGAGGTTTCATTTTTAAGGTATAATATTACAAAAACTATATTTTATTAAATTTGTCATTAAAAACAGTTTGAAAGTAGACTGACTTTCTATCTCATAAACATTTATGCTAACTTTGACATTTTTTATGTCGCACACTTGTAAGTAGATTTAATCAAAAGCTGGTGAAAAACACACTTTTCAAAAAAACATAACCTATGATCAATAGGAAACAAGATGGCATGTTTTTCTTTCTTGGTCCTATAAGTCATATAGGAACAAAGTTATTAACATTTATAAATTACTTTAAAAAATAATAACGGTTTTTTATTAAACGCTTTTATTTAGTTCAATCGTTTGCGTCAAATCTTTAGACGTTAATTTGACTGCCTTTTCTCCAATGCAAATGAATGAAATTTTGCAGACATATGCATTCGCGGGAACAATACACGAATAGTCGATCAAAAAATTTTTTGTGTTTATGAATAGTTTAAATAAAAACAAAGGATTTTAATGGAAAATGCTTAAATTCTTTTGTTTTCTACAATGTAGAAACTTGAAACTTTTACAGATTGTAGCTAATTATATAAACTATACATAATTTCACTTTTTACGTTAATTGTTTACGTTATGCTTCATACATAAACAAAGTTTCAAATTTATCCAGTTTCTGTCCGATTTCTATCCAGTTTTCAGCGAAAAAAAGTTATGGCACCGCAGAGAGACGAATTCTGCCCAGAGAGACGAATGCTGCCATTAGTATTGTCGTGGGCTTCGACTGTCTATAAAACGCAAGGTTTGACTGTTGACTACGATGTTGTGAACTTGGGCCCGAAAGTGTTTGCGTAAGGACGGGCTTTAAAGCCTGTATTAAGCCTACAAAGCTTACGTTGCATTGAGCCGAGTGCGATCATTAAGGTACGTATCCATACAAGGGTGAACCCCGCTCGGTGTGATGTAGCTGCTCAAATGGATACGGCATGCGCTCCTCTACATAAACCGCAAACCGGTTGAATTGAAGAGGGTAAGCGCCGAGCGGCAATCACCGACGTATCCACTATGTGGAGCTACTACACCGAGCGAGGTTTACCCTTGTATGGATACGTACCTTTAGACGGCTTGCGCATCGAAGAACTGCAGTGCGAGAAATTAACAGGGTCTACACCGTGCAATAGGAAAGTATTAGAAGAGATGGAAAGACTGCGAAAACTTTAATAGGTGTAAATAATGATTTTGATTTAAGAAATGTATGAAGAAATTACAGAAAATGTACAATGTATGCATCAAAAGTTGAAATAAATGCAAAAACTGTATCTGTCATATACTTACATCCTTTTTTTAAACATGACCATGACGATATATTTTAATATTTGAAAAGTGTAAGACTAAAAAGTAAAAAATAAAAAAATATGAAAAAAAAAATTTAAGAAACGCTTTTCTTTAGTTATGAGTGACTAAAATTTAACATATAAAAAAATCAACTAAAAAGCAAAAAATAAAAAAATCAAACTCGAAGGATTATTCGAAAAAAACGTTCGTTAAAAAAATGAAAAAATCCAACACATTCGTTAAAGAAAAGCGTGGGGCGCGTCTTCATAGAATAAACGGTTTGAGGATAGCGCCCCACACTTTTCTTTAACGAATGTGTTAGATTTTTTCATTTTTTTAACGAACGTTTTTTTCGAATAATCCTTCGAATTTGATTTTTTTTATTTTTTGCTTTTTAGTTGATTTTTTTTATGTATTTTAATTTGGAAATTCTCAATATCAAAAACTTTTTATGATCTACAAGATTTATTTGAACTATTTTTCTCTGATAAGTACAAGGTACAAGAAACGTTTTATAGGCAACGGCCAGTTTTTGAAACAAAAGACAATCGCGTTTTGACCAAATCTGGGGAATAGAACGAATAAGATGCTGTTTAAAAACCCAATTAATCAATTTTGACTGTTGCAGTCGTAGACGTGTAGGTAGATCCGAACCCTGGTTTCACACGCTAAGAATTTGAACGTGCGATGGTTGGAAACGCACGTTGACATTCCAATAGGGACTGGAGCAATCCTATGGTACCTTTCCATTACACGGCGGTTAGAACGTTCGGTGTAATGTGAAAGTTACCATGGGATTGCTTGAGCCACCATTGGCATGTCATCGTACGTTCTAGCGATCGCACGTTCAAATTCTTAGTGTGTGAAAGAAGCGTTATTGTGATGGTAAATCACTTTCTCCTTTGCCAAATGAAGCCGCCTCCCTTTGATTTTGTTTCTTTGAACACCATAGTAATCACGATATTGTGCTTTTTACTTTTCTAACTGTTTAACCAAGATATTGATTATATTCAATGATCCAATGATGATCTCAAACACAAAGTTTTCTGCTAAAAAACTGTTTTTGCCATCCTCAGTGATGGCAATTTTTGCTTATCCTTTATTTGGACTCTCAAAGTAAAGCCCAATTCTTGAATTTTGACCATCGCAATCGTAGACTTCTAGGTAGGTCCGTTATTGTGATGGAAAATCACTTTCTCGTTTGTCAAATTAAGCCGTGTCCCTTTGATTTTGTTGTTTTGAATGGCATAATACTCACCAAATATTTTTTATTTTTCTAACTATTTAACCAAGATAACTGATTATGTTCAATGATCCAATGAAGATCTCAAAACACATAAACCTTTCTGCTGCTAATCGTTTTTGCAATCTTTAGCGATGGACAACTTTTACTTCTCCTTTGTTTGGATTGATTTTTGATTTTGGGAGCCGCGTTTGCAAACCGTTCGTACTGCAGCCAATTGGTCTATTGTAGATTTTTTATTTAGTCATGATATCCTTTCTAGAATTTTGGAAACCAGTACCATCTTGTACGTATGTAGGAGATGGGTACCATATGTTTTTGGAATATCTTGGTAATCTTCAGAAAGTCAATAAGTGACTGTTTCATGTTCTCGGCTACAGATTCCGCAGCTTTAGTCTCCATGAACAGACCCATTTAATAAATATGTGCCTTGACTGGCGCATATGTAGTAAGGAAATCTGTTGGAGTTTAGCTTGTTTTCCGCAGCACTTCAGACCTATTAGAGGGCTGAATTAAATATATATATATATATATATATATATATATATATATATATATATATATATATATGGATCCGCTTAAGTCCAAAGCCCTCATGCTAATGTCCCTGCATAGATTGAGTAAATCTCTGTCTATAAGACATCGGCATATTCTCTTATTGGAATATAAATGTTTACATTTCCACCACTGATCTGAATTCCTGTACCCGATACTTCTGAAGTTGTAGACCTGTCGGTGTATTAGGTGTAAGTCCTGGTTGTGTGTTTTTCTCCGCGCCATCCATCTAGTGGTCAGATGTGCGCCTGGAAAGGTACTTTAGATCTGTATTTTGGTATTCCTAATTTCATTTATTATGTTGCTATGTCCTGATCTAACCATTACGTTCCTCAGTTCTTCTAGTCTATAATATCCCATTCTCCTCTCCTATATCGATGTGTAGAAGAGTGAGGACCAGTAGAGCTTTCATGTGTCCCTCAGAGCACCTCATCTATTATTACCTTAACGAACTTTACTTCACTCACCACTTTAAATTCCTCCTTCTGGTACATTTCATGATTTTGGACTTTTGGGGGCTTATGTTACGTTTGAAGTTCATTCTGTGCCTACGGTCAGAGCATGTTGCATTGCATCTCTGACTGTGCCATTAAATTTGTCGTAGGTTAAGATGACCAGGTCATCGCATAGCCCAGGACATGATAGTCTGTCGCTAGTTTTGAAATCAGTAAAAATCGAACCAGGTATTACCGACCGTTTTGAAAATCCTTTTCTGTTTTGCCTCGTTTGCAAAAAAAATCAATACAAAAATACAAGCAGGATCTTTAGCTGTGTTTTCTATACAGACAAAAACTTAATGAAGAACTGGTTATTGAATCGTGAACCTGAGTTAAGGATCTACAAAAGAGTTTGTATGTAAGCGAAACGTGAACTCTCAATTCGTTGTTCTGTTGTCGCTGAGGAAAGAAATATGTAATACGTGTAACCATTAGAGACTAAACATTTCCAACAATATATGAAAAGCAATTTGTATTGATAAATAACTTAAATTAACCTTTTAATTGGCATTGGTATATTTTCTGATTATATTCTCACCATCACAACCTTAATATCTATGTACTCACATTTCATACAAAATGCAAAATTAAAAAAAAACAATAATAAAACAGGCAACAATATCATTAGATTTTTCCAATGCTTAATGTAACATTTGCTAATAATCATGACTTTTTACCTGATCCTTGATCTCTAGCTCTAGCCTCTATAGTCCAAGTGCCTTGATCACAACTTGAAAAGATTACTTTGGCACAATCACTAAGGTATGTATAATCTAAAGTGGGTTCTACATTGTCGTTCGTTAGTTGTGATCCCACATCAACTATCACTCTTTTCTCAACATACTCTGATCCTACAGCTGCTGTAAATGTTATTAAGTCTTGATAAATTCCGTATCTTATGGACAAAATGAGAGTAACGATTGCTGTTGCTTGTGGACTAATAATTGTTCTGTAAAGAATAAGGTAACACATTAATATACTCGTTATTCATTTGCACAACTTTATATGGTGCGTCTAACAGCTCGTCCACATGAGGTCGGTTTGCGTCGACGTCGCGGTTTACCTAAAAAACCCAACCGCCGCGGTACAAATTGCCAAGGAACAAATGGAATCGTACACATGCAACCGCTCCGTCGTCAAACCGCGGCAGTTGTAAGTAAAAGGCCTCGTACATATAAGGGCGGTCTGCCAACGTTGACGTCGCGGTTTACCTGAAAAACCCAACCCGCGGTTCAAGTTAACATAGAAACAAATGTAACCGCCAGTTTACCAGCGTTTAAACTGGTAAATCGCGGCGTCGACGTTGGCAAACCGCTCATATATGAACAAGCCTCTACTAGGGGAGGAATGGGACCGCCACTCAACCGCTCTCATGTGTACGATACAAACGTCGGCTAAGGCCTCGTACATATAAGGGCGGTTTGCCAACGTTGACGTCGCGGTTTACCTGGAAAACCTAACCGCCGCGGTTCAAGTTAACATAGAAACAAATGCAACCGCTCAACATCGTACATATGCAACCGCCAGTTTACCAGCGTTTAAACTGGTAAATCGCGGCGTCGACGTTGGCAAACCGCTCTTATATTGACAAGCCCTAACCGCGGCGTCAACCGCCTGCATATGTACAATAGGGTGGATCGGTGTTATATGGAGAAAAATAAAATAAGTATTTTCACACACGCGGGGAGAATCGATGCTCCTGTGGGAAAGGATTCAAAAAGTTAATTGTCATTTTTTTTATATTTTCACACTGACATCTGCCCCAACGTGATTTTAATTTTGAAATTTGAAAAAAAATTTTTTTCATTTTTATAAACTGGAGTGAGGTATTAATCCGCTTCTAGGATATGAATCGAAAACTTCATTAACACTTCTTGCTATTTCCATCAGAATAACTGCCCCAGCGCTACTGAAATCGATGTTGCTCGATGTATTTCATCATTTCTAGTGGTGTTGTTTTATTAATCCAACTTTAGATAATGGCAAAACTTGTAATGAACGTTCTGCTTGAAGAAGAGGATGACGAGTTGCTATTGCTCTATTATGATAGCTTAAACAGGAAACCTGTAAACCCAATATTTAAAAGTAGAAATGACGAAGGATTCTACCGCATTTTGATTGACAGACATTTGAAATAAGATGAAGAGAAGTTCCGCAAGTTATAAAAGAGGATGCTGTGCTACCAAATTAATCAACACTTCGTCGTCCATTTCATTGAACGCTGACGACAATACTGAACAGGTCGACACACGATCGCACACGACGCACGACTGTACATTAGATGTAGACCGAGCGCGTTTGTCTCGTAGTACTCGGAAGCGGTGCTATGGAGTCTAATGTATTATGTATTGTCGCCACAGACACACAGCGACCGATTGCATGCGTCTGTCGCATGAGTCGCTACCCACGGAACTCTACCTTAAAAGTCAACAATCAACAGCTCCAGAGGTCGACTGGACATGTCCCAGCAGTCCGTGTATGGCTGCCTTTAAATTTTCTGTTGGAAAACAATTTATATTTTTGAGTAGCTTCTTCTATGAGAAGATACACAATTTGTATCGTGTAATTATCAGATATTCATATTTTTCTTTTATTGTGTTTGATCTTCAATACTTTTGCATTAAGTACCGACATACAGTTGAGTCCCTGAATCTTTACCCGTGCGTGATCATTTAAAGTTTAAAGCATACGAAATAAGTCGATGATAAGTCGAAAATTGAAATTTACTAAACGCAACAGCAAGTGACAGTAAGTGACTTGCTGTTGCGTTTAGTAATTTTTAATTTCCGATTTATCATCGACTTATTTCGTATGCTTTAAATGATGACGTACGGGTAAAGATTGAGGGACTCGACTGTATTGTTCTTAGTTCATTGAAAATATCCTCATTTTCCTTTAAATTGTTTCTATCAATTCTGTCAGATTAAATTAAGTTAAAGTCTAACAGCAATTGAATAAATCAAAATTCTCTCTTAATTAAGACCATATTCTAATAAGGAACTCTTTATTTAAATTCAATAGCGTACCTCACTGGAGTCTAGCTTTTCTATATACATACGTGTTACAAAAATGAGTTTTCCATTGTTTCCAATCAAAATTTAATGTATATTTTATAACTATTGAACTAGATTAGTCAACACATGATCCGTCTAAAAATAATCTCAGAATCTCAATTTTTTCATATTTAATTGGATTTCTAATCTTGTGCAATCGCGTTCACATATTTCCATCTATTGTAAGGCGTTCATATTTTACCTGTGAATTTTTCTATTCTAGTATTTTTGTTCAATATTTAAAATTTAACTGTTAAAAACTAGGTAATTAGTTATAGCCAAAATATCTCTCAAATGAGAGGCACCCTTGTTGTAGTGGTGGACTCTTCTTTTCTTCTTCATGTACCATGTCCTTTCAGAACGTTGGTTACCGTCATAACTATCTTAATTTGATTCACTGCCACCCTAAATAGCGTGTTTGTATCAATACCATACCGATCTCGCAAGTTCTTCAACCATAAAATCCTTCTTCGTCCTGGACTGCGTTTGCCTGCTATTTTCCTTTGCCTAATATTTTGTAACAACCCATATTTGGGACCTCTCATTTTTTTATTTATTTAAAAAGCTCAACAGGCCTTGGAGACCTAGGGCTAAAAATACAATTGATATAATACAATAGTACAATAATATAATATAATACCATGTATTAAAACACTTGTATCAAGTGGGGTGGCTTCTTGTCCAATCATGTTCCTTGCCTACTAAATCGACTTACAATTCTCTTCTATTCATCCCTGTTTGTAACTCTTTCTTTCCAACAAATAACTCCTTCATTCCTGAGATCTTCCTGTACAATATCAAACCATCTTTTTCTGGGCCTTCCTTTCCTCCTTTACGTGATTGGGCCCCATTTTAGGATGATCTTTGGCATCCTCTTCCTTTCCATTCTCATCACGTATCTCATTAATCTCACTCTCTATGCTTTTATAAAGCGACTGATGCTTGGTTCGTTATACAGTTCTTCTAATTCCCTGTTTGTTCGTGTTTTTCCCTCCATATATAGCTCTGAGCATTTTCCTTTCCCATCTTTCCAATTTCTCCATAATTGCTTTTTTCATTGTCCATACTTCGCGACCATACGTCACTGTGGGTCTTATTACCGTTTTATATATCCTTAGCTTTGTTTTTCTCGATACATATTTGGATTTTATCAGTGATCTTAGGCTTCCCATCTTTTTATTTCCCTTTGCTAATCTGCCATTCTGTTCCCATTCTTCCTGACCGTTCTCCTCTATAATAACCCCCAGATACGTAAAATGGACCACTCGCTCGAAATTATATTCCCTTGCTTCGTTAGATATGAAAGTTAACTGTCCCTCTTCGTTTTGCTCTGTATTTCCGAGCATGATGTATTTTGACTTTTCCTGGTTTATTTCTAAATCAAAATATCTTGCCTCCTTTTCTAATCTTTTCATAATGTTTTTTAAATATTTTCTTGTTTTCGCTAGAACAGTAAACTAAGACCTCTGTTCACTTCAGATTTGCTCCGATGAGAAACCTCTCCATACTACATGATTTCGTGTGCCATCTAAAGTCATTCTTACTAACCTAATCAGTTTTGCGGGTATACCCAAAGAGAGTAGTGCTTCATACATTTTAATCCTTCCTATCCTATCGTAGGCTTGTTTAAAATCTAGGAACAACGCATGAAGGGATATTTTATATTCATAGCAGGTAGTCTTGATTTCTTTTAGTGTGAAAATCTGATCACTGATCTATTAACTCTAAAACCTACCTGATATTTACCTAGTTTATCTTCATCAAAACTGTTTAGTCTCTCTCTTAGCATCCTGGCTAATATCTTGTAACAAGTATCTAACAGAGCAACACCTCTCTAGTTTTCACATGCCAATCTATCTCCTTTTTTGTATATGGGGCATAATAGAGCTTTGGTCCAATCTTTGGGTAGATTTTCATCTTCCCATATCCTCTTGATAAGGCTATACATCCTTTTTTGTAGTTCTTCTCCATTCTTTATCATTTCCGCCGCTATGTCGTTTTCTCCTGGTCTTTTGTTATTTTTTAGCCCATTTATTATACTTTTAATTTCTCCTTCACTAGGCAATTCTATTATTATGCCATCATCCTCTATAAGGAAATTTTCATTCTTATCTGTATTTTCCCCATTCAGTAGTTCATTAAAATGTCTCTACCATATACCCATCACTAATTCTTTTTCACTCGTGGTTTCACCAATTCTTCCCTGGTTTCATTTGTCGTTTTTGTAGAATAATTTTATCATTTGCTCTAGTTATCGCCTCTCCTGTAGTTTGCCACATTTGCTCTATTCCTAGTCTCTCTTCGTCTTCCTGGGTTACTAGCCCTTTATTTATTTCATTGATATACTTTCTTTTTATTTCCACTTCGCTTAGTTTTTGTATATCATATCGAATCATTTCTCTTTGAACTTCTTTTTCCCATTTCTTTATCTTTTTACACCATTCTGCATATAGCTCTAACCAGAAAGTGGTCCTAATCCATTTCGGCCCCTCTCATACTTCTTATATTTTTTATAAACCTCATGTGGTTTCTTTCCACCAATACGTGATCAATCTGGTTAACCGTCCTTCCATCAGGAGACATCCAGGTTCCCTTATGTATTTCTTTTCGTTCTAACTGGTTGCTCCTCACTACCATATTTTTTCCATCGCAAAACTGATTAGTCTTTGGCCATTACCATTTGTTACTTCATGCTTGCTATTTATTCCAGCTACTGTGTTATACATACCTTCTTTTCCCACTTTTTCATTGCAATCGCCGATTACTATTTTTATATTATGTTTTGGTATATGCTCATATTGATCCATTAGTTTTTCGTAGAATAGGTCTTTTTTCATCATCCTTTTGCTCAGATGGGGCGTGTATGTTAATTATACTTATATTCCTTTTTCTCTCTTTATTCGTAGTACGCACATTCTGTCTGAGATAGGTCTGAAGGACATAACTTTCATTTTTTCCAACTGCGAAACCTCTTTCCAGCATCCTATCATTCCCACCACTCTTTAAGAGGGTTATGCCTTCAACTTCTGTTATTTTATTTCCCATTTGTTTAGTTTCTTGCAAAGCCAAAACGTCTATGTTGTACTTCTTTATCTCATTCGATAGCTCTTTAAAGGCTCCTTCATAAAAGGACCCTCTATATTCCAGTCGCTAGTGTCATCTCTTTTGTCCATTTTTTTCTTTTTAAAGTCCTCTATCGGTTCTCTTGTTTCCTCTTTTGTATTATTTTTCATATTTATACTTTCCAAGCCATTATAACCAGTAATCATTACCTTGTTCCTGGCTTGGGTCGTTTCGTTTATATCATCCCTATCAGCCCTTATCAGTTTTTTGCTTTTTCTAATTTTTCATTTTCTGTTCCACTTCCATATTCCCCTTCTATTGATATCTTACTAAAGCCCGTTTGTACTTGTTTTCCAGTTTTTCTTTCTTCGGTTGCTCTTTGTCTTATTATGCTCTGCATTTTCCTTTTCTTTTTACTCAAATCGTGGTTTGTATAACCTCGTAAGTCTTTTAAACTTTATATATATATATATATATATATATATATATATATATATATATATATATATATATATATATATATATATATATATCACATAGTAATCAAAATAACTACAAATGTAAATAAATATTGAAATGTAAATCATTTTTATCACGGTAGATAGTATGATATAAACCATAGTCAATGTTTGTAAATATGTCTCTAGAGCAAAATAAGTTCGGCCAATGGATTAGCGCGCGCGCGCGCGCCCTATTCTGCATTATTTTTTCTTTTTCGGAAACATCTTCTATCTCTATCAGACATATATTTCCATTTTAATTTCTTTAGGATCTTTAAAGTCCATTTTTAATCCATTACCTACAATGTTTTTATCTCGTTTTTCTTTTTCTAACCACTCAATTGTTTTCTGTATTTCTCTTAATTCTGTCTTCATTTGTTCATTTTCTTTAGCTATTTTCTTATAATTCTGTAGTTGATTTTTATTACATTCTTTAAGTTTTTTTACCTCATCCTTGAGATTATGTTGCTCTTTCCTTTGTTCTGCCATATATTGCCTCATCTCTTTTATTTCATTTTTTACATCCATCCTCATAACCTCCATTAATTCTAACAATTTATCTAATTTTGCATCCTTATCTTTTTCTGTTTCCTCCGGTAACCTTATCGTTCTTTTACTATTTCGGAACCCTTCTTTTTCCTTTTCGTTTTCATCTTCACTTCTTCGCCTTTTATTCCACTCATCATTGCTATCACTAGCCATAATTCCAAATACACGCCGCAAAAGTCACCAATCCCGGGTCCATCCCTCAGAGGATTAATGTCTATCGGCGGTATTCGAATTTACTCAGTGAATTAAAATTCTAATTTCCACACTAGCATTTCTCCGGTAGTTATCGTTTTATTTTTAAAACCGGCAACGCCGCATAAAAATTTAAACTGGCTTTCGCGTTATACAGGTCCAGCGAGCTTTAAACGAATCATAGCAAATACATGTATTTCGACTCTAGGCGGTTGGCCAGCAAAAGGTTTTTAAATAATTATTATATTATAAAAGTCCAATACTTCAGTCGACTGCTGGATTCTGAACTAAGCTACGCAAATGCTTCCTGAACTAAGCGCGCGTCACATTTACCATTTCAGTCTGTTTTAAATCAGCCGAACGAGTCTAGAGGTGGGCTAATGCGATACAGTGATGTTTTATTCATTGTGATTTTTGTCTGTAATTGTGATTTAACAGAGCAACGAAATATTCGTATGTTAAACTCCTAATAAAAAGTGTTACCACTATGGACCATCGTAAAATTCTACACGTGTTATAATTTTGTTTAGGTCACTATTATAAAATTGGGTTTGCTATTTGAACGCATACCATGCCACCAGTGCCAACCAAAAATAGAAAAATTTAGTAGTTTATGCAATATTTGTAAAATAAAGCTGTCTTATAAAACTTGGAGAACGTAGAAAACAAAATTTTAATACAATATTGTTTCCTATAATGCACAAAATGTTAAAGGTGGTATACAAAATGATATAAAAATGAAACATTTTGGATGCTTTGCACACATAAGCTTCATTGTGAACGATGGCTTAAAGGATGAGGAAATCAGCCACAATTTAACTTAAAAAATGATTTTATTGACGTTTCGACTTCCACCTCGGATGTCGTTATGAAAAATGATATGAGGAAATCATTAAAAATTTAACCAAAATAAAAAATACCATAAGCCACTTTAAAAAGAGTTCTACAAGCAACTGTTAAACTTTTAGATTTTCAAAAAAATCCAGGAAATGGGAATCCTCTCAAATTACTGCAAGATGTTTCCACACGTTGTAATTCGACATTTTATATGTTGGAAAGATTTATTCAGCTAGAAGAAATTGTTAAGGCTATTATAAGCATAACAAATATGTACATAAACAATAATTCAACAATGTATGAGTGGAATTTTATTAAACAGATATCCCAAATAATAATATCCTGTCGATTTCAACTTTTCTTGGCACAATAAGGTTTCGACTAATTCCTTTTAAGGATCCAACAAATGCGGAAATAGCAAAGAAAATAGAATCGCTCTTATTGCAGAAAAACTTGGAATTGAACAAAAAGATAAAGGAACTGCGACTCAAATTTTATTAGAACTTGAGAAAACATCTGCAGATCCGGATGACATATGAGATCGCAGGATCAACCACGAGGCACTACGACAAGCAGAGCAATAATAGAAATGCAAAGATTTAGGGAATGCGATCGGTTGCCGCGAAATGAAGCTCCGTTAAAATGGTGGAGAGAAAATAAATATATTTTTCCTTATCATGCACAAGTAGCTCAAGAACGCCTTAGTGTCATTGGAACGTCAGTGTCTTGCGAACGGTTATTTTCCAAGGCTGGTCTAATTATTTCTGATTGAACAATGTGGTAGGAAAATATGGAGAAGAGAGAATTAACGACAATGGGATAAGATTGATTAATCTATGCGAGGAGTATTAACTTAAAATATACAACACATTCTTTGAACATGAAGATATCCATAAATTTACCTGGTACCAACATACACGTGGACTTAAGTCAATCATTGACTATCTAATCTCGAGACAAAATGCAAAATTTAGCGTCCAGGATGTTAGAGCTTTCAGAGGGGACTGCTTAGTAATCGGTAAAATGTATGTTCCATTTGTACCGAAACAAAATAACTTAGAAGAAAAAGAACATAAAATGAATTCATATGATCCAGAAATAGAAAAATATAATATTAACAGCTTACAACATGAAAGTACACAATATCTGTACCGTAACAGACTTGAACAAACACTAAATCAAGAACAAAGAACAACCGAAGAAGAATATAATCACATAAAAACATGCATAAAACAAGCAGCACAAGAAGCACTAGGAAACTTAGAAAACGGAAAGAAACCAGAATGGTGGGATAAAGATATGGAGAAGAAAATAGAGAAGAAAAAACAACTTCACCTACAACGTCTACAAAATCAGGAAAACATTGAGATTCAACAACAATACAGGGACCTAAATAGAGAAGTAAAAAGAGAAGTGGTTAAAAGAAAAAACGCAACCTGGATAAAAAAATGTGAATACATATATCAACAATTAGGAGGAACTAGGAGTTCAGAAGCATGGAAGGTGATAAAAAATGTCAGAACATCACATACAGGCGGGCCCACAATTAAGAGTATATCTTATACCGAGTGGGAACAACATTTTAAGAAATTATTAGTAGAAAAACGACCACAATACATAACAAGAATATAAGAAAAAGAGAATAATATACAGAGAGAACACGAAATAGAACTAGATAAAAGCAAAGTTGAAGAAGCTATTAAAACTATGAAATCCCGGAGCTGGAGGAATTAATCCTGAATTAATAAAATATGGACTACCCAAACTATGGGATATGCTTAAAAAACTTTTCGAAAGATGTCTGAATGGAGAAAAAGTACCAGATGAATGGCTAACATCACATATTACTCCCATACATAAGAAGGGGCCTAAAAATAACCCCAAAAACTATAGGGGAATCGCAGTCATCAGCACGATTGGAAGATTATACTTCAGGATATTCAGAAATGAAGTAGAGCAAGAAATTCAAGGAAAACAAGCTGAAGAACAAGCTGGCTTTCGTGCGGGACGTTCAACGGTAGACAATCTCTTCACTTTAAAAATAGCACTAGAAAAAGAATACAGAGAAATCAGGAAACCCACTTCGCTCTTATCGTGTTCCCATAATAGAACTATGGAAGTCAAGAAAGGCATCGGTATCGAAGGAAAACTCATAAAAGCAACTAAAATGTTATACGAGACCACTAACACCAGAATCAAAAACGGCAAAAATTTCACTGGAGCATTTAATACTTCAAAAGGCCTCCGACAAGGATGTTGTCTATCTCTCACTCTCCTTAAAATATATCTCCGTAAAATACTCCAATCCTTAGAAAGGTAGACAAAAGCAGTAAAACCGATGGGACTGAAAGTGGGAAACGACTCCCTATTTACATTATACCTTGCGGACGACCAAGTTGTTATAGCCCAAGATCAAGATGACCTAAGCTATATGATACAGAAGCTAAATGAACATTACCAACAAGCAGGAATAGTAATAAATATGGATAAGTCAGAATACTTCATAGTGGGAAACGAAGACATTGAAAACCTACCATTGGAACAAGGACATATTGTTGGTGTTAAACAATGCAAATATCTGGGAGCTATATTTAACAAACGAGGAAATAGTGAAGATGAAAACAACACAGGATCAATAAAGGTAGAAGCATCACTAGATCCCTCAATTCAATTTTATGGAACAAAAAGATCAGGAAGGAAACATAGAGAAGGATATATGAAAGTATAATGAAGAGCGCTACAATCTACGTTGCAGAAGTTTGGGACATAAGTGCAAGAAATAAAAAGAAGCTACTTAGTACAGAAATGGACTTTTTGAGGAGAAGTTGTCAGGTTTCGAGATTGGAACATGTAAGAAATGAAACAATTAGAGAACGTATGAAGGTGGAAAAAACTATAATAGACGATATTGAAAAGAGGCAGCTGACATGGTTCGGTCACGTTAAAAGAATGAATGAGACTCGCTGGCCGAGAAAAATATTAGAGTGGGTCCCACTGCACCGGCGAGAAGAAGAAGAGAACTTCCACGGAGAAGCTGGAGGGACAATATTCAGTTGGCAATGGATTCGAGGCAGTTACATAGATGAAGATATGTGTTACGATAGAAAAAATTGGAAGCTGGGTATGGAGAGGCGGCGACAGCCGTAGAAATCCATTATGTATATAATGTGGACTCGCTAGTGATAATATTCTATCATGGCTTCAAAACTAAAAGTTTCTCTGATTGTCTGATTACCACGATTTGTTTCAAATCGTGGCAATATGATAAGTATTTGGGGAGCAGGAAGCAAGAGACAGAGAACAAAAGATATTGCATTCTCAGTATATGGATATCTGGAAGTTGCGTTGGTTATACGGCTATGCATGTAGAAAAAATTTCTATATCAAAATTATAAGGCATTCGTTTCCTAGGATCATGTGATCATTGCAAAGCATATCCTCTAGTTGTGACAGAATTTTCCCATTTTTCGTTGAATCGTGTTTTCTGGTGTATCAGTTAACTGCAGTTGTACAGACTACCTACAACTTTGTTGTAAATTATAAATTAATAAAATATTAATATGTTAATTAAAATTAAAATATTCTTATTTTACCTGTAAGGCTGCATACTACCAAGAATAGACTTCTCATCTTTACAGTAGAATCGGGTGTCAGCTGCTGAATTTCTCAAGTTCGTCACTTCAAATGTAATTACAGCCGTTTTACTATTAGGGATGATAAGCTCTGAACTTACTCCTACATCTACTGATAGCACAGGTTGAGGAAATATATTATTTGAACTGTAGTCATTCACATAGGTTAACCGAGAAAAACGATTGCCTTAAAATAAAATAAATATGCATTTTTTAACTTTTTGAAATGTACGGCCGGACGAAAACGAAACAGAAGCAATGGGAGTTGAAATAAGATAATAGGTTTGATTCCCTATAAATTAGTCTTTAAATTTTTAAATGCGGTCCAATACTTTTATTTGATTTATTAAGAAAATACATTTTAAAATTAATAGTTTTAGCTGGTTACTTATTTCTTAGTTGACCAAATGGTGAACCTGATGACCTCGGTCATCCCTAAAATGATAAAGGTTTGTTCGAAACATTCTTCCACGTTCCGAAGGATTTGTGGAGTGATTCGTAGGTGTTCGTTGACATTTCATTGACGTAAATCTTCCAGAGGTACGGGTGGTGTTCAGAACGCCTGCGAATGAGGTGTTCAGGCCAATTTTGTAATGCGCAGGCGTTCTCCCTCTGGGTAAGTTCAGGATTTGCTCCGCGAATACACCTATAGATTTTACTTTTAAGGTTTCCCCGCAAAAAAATTCAGGGCAGGTCAATCTGGTGACCGAAGAGTTCATTCGATGGTGCGTCTTCTCCCAATTCAATGCCGTGGAAAATTTTGGTCTAAATATTGACGAACAAGTTTTTAACGTTTTCTTATATTATTTCACTATCTCATCTATTTAGCTATAAAAAGTACTAGGCTTAAACTACATCCTTATGTAACTCCTTGCGTTGTTGCAGATGATTGCGCTTGCATATTTTGTGTTCACCTTGTATTTATTGTTTTCATATAGGTACTCAAGTTGCTTCTATCAGGTTTTCGTTTACTTATTCCTTTTTCAGGCTCCCCATAGTTTTCCTTTCGATTGAATCAAATGCTTTTCCATGTCTATAAAACTCATTTATACTCAGATAAAAGGCATTATATTTAATTTCGATTCAGAGATCATTACCATCTTTCTATGGACCATTTCGAACTCTTTTGTTCTCATCAGGAAAGCACTGTAATGATGCTCTGAATCGAAAAATAAACACCCTTGCCATTCATGCCAATTACAAAATATAATTAACATTAAGACGCGATAGCGACCTCTATTAACAAAATGTCGAAACCCAAAAGATTCCATTTTCAAACAAATAAATGTTTAAAAATAATAAAATCTTTGGATTTCTTAATTCGGAAACAGATTCCCTCTTATACCTATTCCCATCCTTCTAAAAATTGCAAGGAATAAAGGGTGATGAATGTAGAGACATGGGGAGTCTACATAGTTGCACTCCACAACATATCAATTCACCGAGGTAAAGATCAACAAATCTGCTTCCTAGTACTCAATACGTGAGTAAAAACGCAGGTAGATAAAAGGCATTATATTTAATTTCGATTCAGAGATCATTACCATCTTTCTATGGACCATTTCGAACTCTTTTGTTCTCATCAGGAAAGCACTGTAATGATGCTCTGAATCGAAAAATAAACACCCTTGCCATTCATGCCAATTAATTACAAAATATAATTAACATTAAGACGCGATAGCGACCTCTATTAACAAAATGTCGAAACCCAAAAGATTCCATTTTCAAACAAATAAATGTTTAAAAATAATAAAATCTTTGGATTTCTTAATTCGGAAACAGATTCTCTCTTATACCTATTCCCATCCTTCTAAAAATTGCAAGGAATAAAGGGTGATGAATGTAGAGACATGGGGAGTCTACATAGTTGCACTCCACAACCTATCAATTCACCGAGGTAAAGATCAACAAATCTTCTTCCTAGTACTCAATACGTGAGTAAAAACGCAGGTAGATAAAAGGCATTATATTTAATTTCGATACAGAAATCATTACCATCTTTCTATGGACCATTTCCTATGGAGAACAAAAGAGTTCGAAATGGTCCATAGAAAGATGGTAATGATCTCTGAATCGAAATTAAATATAATGCCTTTTATCTACCTGCGTTTTTACTCACGTATTGAGTACTAGGAAGCAGGAAGCAGATTTGTTGATTTTTACCTCAGTGAATTGATATGTTGTGGAGTGCAACTATGTAGACTCCCCATGTCTCTACATTCATCACCCTTTATTCCTTGCAATTTTTAGAAGGATGGGAATAGGTATAAGAGAGAATCTGTTTCCGAATTAAGAAATCCAAAGATTTTATTATTTTTAAACATTTATTTGTTTGAAAATGGAGTCTTTTGGGTTTCGACATTTTGTTAATAGAGGTCGCTATCGCGTCTTAATGTTAATTATATTTTGTAATTGGCATGAATGGTAAGGGTGTTTATTTTTCGATTCAGAGCATCATTACAGTGCTTTCCTGATGAGAACAAAAGAGTTCTAAATGGTCCATAGAAAGATGGTAATGATCTCTGAATCGAAATTAAATATAATACCTTATATCTACCTGCGTTATTACTCACGTATTGAGTACTAGGAAGCAGATTTGTTGATCTTTACCTCGGTGAATTGATATGCTGTGGAGTGCAACTATGTAGACCCCCCATGTCTCTACATTCATCACCCTTTATTCCTTGCAATTTTTAGAAGGGTGGGAATAGGTATAAGAAAGAATCTGTTTCCGAATTAAGAAATCCAAAGATTTTATTATTTTTAAACATTTATTTGTTTGAAAATTGAGTCTTTTGGGTTTCGACATTTTGTCATTTATACTTCTTTATGTTTCTTGCTTTCTCTATTACTTGTTGTTTACCTATGTCCTGTAATTTATGTTCTATTTTTATCCTAATTTTTTTTTTCTATTATTATTTCGTAAAATTTTGCTGCACATAATAGGGATAAGCCTCTACAGTTATGACAGCCTCTTGTGTTTCCCTTCTTGCCCTTTGGTACAATTATTGCATTTGACCAATCTCTAGGCATTATTTTATTCTTCCATATTAAATTTAGGATGTATAATATCTTTTCTTTAATTATCTCCTATATATTTCAACATCTCTGGATTAACTTCACCGCTCTCGGGAGTTTTGCATTCCTATTGCTCCCTCTAGATGTTCTTCCTGTATAACTTCTGTTTTCTCTGTGTTTTCCTCTGATCCGCCAATTACGTTGTTTTCATTTTCCTTTGCTTTTTCTTGCTTTCCGTTTAACAGTTGTTCGAAATGTTCTCTCCGTCTTTCCATTATATCTTTGTCATCAGTTAATATTGTCTCGTTATTGGTCATTAAATTTTATTTCTTTTTTTTTATTCGTAGGTTTTTCAGTGTTCTATAAAACAATTTTAAATTTTCTTTACTGTTTTCTTCCATTTTTTTTTTCTCCGAATTTGTCCCAGCTTTTCATTTTCACAATTTTGACTATTTCTTTGGCTGTTATTCCCTGTATTTTTCATATGTTTGTTTCGTTTTGTCTTGTAGGTATTCTTTCTACAATTTTTTCTTTTCTTTTATTTCGATTTTTACCTCCTTATTCCACCATGGTGTCCGTTTCTTTGTCCTATTATTTATTGTGGCCCTATATACTAGTTTTGCTGTATTTATCACAGCATTTCTAAATTTTCCCCATTGTTCTCCTACTATTTCTATCTTTTCTCCTTCTTTGTCCAAATTACATTTTATAAATCAATTTAACATACTGCAGGTCCTTTCTCACTTTTCTACTATTACCTTTCCACCTTAAAATTTCGTAAATACTTTCGCTTGTTTACTTTCACATATTCACTAAAAATTTTCAATATTAGACAACATTCTATTAAAATAAAATGTATTGCAGTTACCATAACTCCCAAATATGTCAAAATAAAATCTGTCATTTCCCAAATCAATGTTCAAGGTAATGTTAAACAAATTTAAATTATTACTCTTATAGTTGTAAGTAATGAAATATTTAACGGTTGTGCATATCTAAAATGAATAAATTTACAGTTTTCTCCGGAAGAAGTCACCAAATAGTGACGAAAGTTAGTAGTTATTCAAAAATTACTATTTAACACAGTACGGTCTCTGTAAATTTAGCTGCCGCTGGATTTTTCAAAAATTTAGTTTCTGATAATGACTGTATCGTTTTCGTTCGACCACTTGTATATATATAAAGATAATTTCATTATGTAACAGATAACTGGAACTTGATTGTGGAGATCACGATAATCTGACGGGCTTGAATATTATATAGGGTGTCAATTTAAAAAGTTGCCACCCCTATAATTTGGTCCCTATAGAAAATCTAAAAATATACAAAAACACGTCAAATTTATTTGTGAGGGAGACATTTTATAGACCAGTTTTCAACTAAATTACACTAACCCTCTAGCGGGGGCGGACACAACCCCCAAAATCTTTAATGGAAATGGGGGTTGAGTGATACCTCATTTTAAAGGTCGTTCGATTACCTTTTCAAAAATACCACATACATTATATTTCTTTTCAGTAATTTTAATTTTTTTATAATTAATTTTAATAAAATTAAATATCGAGTTCAGAACTCCAAAATTTTTTTGGAGTATTGAACTCCAAATTGAATTTTTTTTTGGGGTATTTTTGGAAAAATCAAGTAAAACCGTAAAGATATTAAGTATAGAGTTCAGAACTCCAAAATTTTTTAGAGTATTGAGTCCAAGATTTTTCCAAAAGTACTGAAAAGAAACATAAGGCATGTGGTATTTTTGAAAAGGTAATTTAATGACCTTCAAAATGAGGTATCCCTCAACCCCCTTTCCACTAAAGATTTTGGGGGTTGTGTCCGCCCCCGCTAGAGGGTTAGTGTAATTTAGTTGAAAACTGGTCTACAAAATGTCCCCCTCACAAATAAATTTGACGTGTTTTTGCATATTTTTAGATTTTCTATAGGGACCAAATTATAGGGGGTGGCAACTTTTCAAATTGACCACATTGACACACTGTATACCTAATAACAGTTAATAAATTTTATACCTTTCCCATCAGTTCCTTCCACTTGTACTTGGAACGATTTTTGCGTTACATTGGTGAGTTCAATATCTAGTTGTTTGCGTTTGTTGTTTTTTATGACTAACAGATTTTTCATTATAGTATATTTTAGATTGTTGGACAATATTCGTCCATCATTACTGAAAAAACTAATATTTTCAACTGATCCTAAATCTCCGGTAAAATCCAACTTCAATATTTTCATTTTGTTTTGAGGTGCGTTATCTGCGAAACAGTAAAAATTAATTAGTAATAATTTGAATGATAAATTAATTTAATAATAATAGTATTTTTAGGAAAATAAAATTGTTTTTCATTATTTGTATTTGAATGAATACATCTATATTTGTATGATTTCCAAAATTTGCAGTAGCACGAGACTACTTGGATACAACTTGTTAATACGTTTCCTTCACATCTATATTTTTGCAAATCAACCAGAAAATGGATATGATTAGTAAATTTGGAAGCAATTGTGGAAACAATATGGAAGAAAACTTAAATTTATCTTTTTCGTCACTCCACTATTCCATCTACGCTTTTTTATTTCCGCCACATGTCGTGGCCCTACTAGGAAAATCCACTAACTCCATTTTTTTCAATTTTGACATTTTAATACCATTAAATCCACAAACATCAATATGTTAACAGGAAAAATCGTATATCTCCAAATTCGTCATCCACCGTGCTTAAATCGGTACATTCAATGGCAAAGAAAATCAACTAACTCCATCTTTTTCTAAGTTTTAATGAATAAAATAATGTTTTTTCAAACATTTTTATGTACATGTATGTGCACACCACCTGTGGTTAACATCCTTCAAAATCATATCCAGGTACCAAAACTTAAACAGCTAATGTAACCGATTTTTAAGAGGTAAGCCATAAGGTATAATAATGTTTAAATGCGTTTTTCTCAAAACTTTACTTTTGTGAGTTAGTGGATTTTCCCAGTACGCCCACGATGTATTCGTTGTTCGTAATTTCACCGTCCAAAGATATCCTTTTATTTGTAGGATCTCCATTTTTAAATGAACATTCCAAATAGTCTGTTTTGTTCTACTAAGTTTGAAACCTTCTTCCTAAGAGCTTGTTTCCACTATTCCAGTTTTTATTCTGTTCGCTGTTATCTGATCCAAAACTAATGAGACTAAATAAGGACTAAGAACCGAACCATGGTGTAATCCTACTTTCACATGAAATTTATCAGTCTCTCCCACACCTGTCCTAACACTAATTGTTACTCCTGCATACATATTTCCTACAATATTTACATATTTACTGTAACTGGTGATAATATCCCCATATTTTCATGGTGTGACTAAGTAGTTTTATAGCCCTGTAGTTTGTACATTGTTGTATATTATATCTCCCTTGTTTTTGTAAACAGGTACTAATATACTGATCTCCATTCGCCAAAGACAGAAAATTTTTTAAAATATATGGTTATCAACGTCCATGGGGGAGAGAGTACAAAGATGAAGGTGATGAACCAATTAAGTAATAACGTTATTTTAAAAACCCATGAAATTATAGTCGTTAAAAATGCAACGCAATGTTGGTTTTACTCAGATTTTACATACAGTCCTTGTAATATTCTCAAAACACTGATATTTTCTATCATACCAGTCCGAGTGTTGTGTTCGTTTAATTGAATAACATTGCACCAGAAATACATCAATATTTAGAGTATATATATTTTCAGATATAAATTTATCTGAAAAGAAAGTTACGTCAGAGTTAAATTTTTATTGGAATTATATAAAATTGTTAATATAAAGGTCATATCTTTAACACAAATCAGAGGCGTAATGGGTAATAAATAATATGACACATTGTGATAGTGTACATTTTAATGTTTGCCCATGTTTTGCCTCATATTTATTAGTGGATGATATCATATATTATATTAATGTAATTATGTTTTTATTATTAACTACTTTCCGGTTTGGGTACTATTCTCACATGTTTCCTTATATATTTAGGCCAAAATCTATGACCAACTTATACAGGGTGTTTCATTGGAAAACGGAAATACTTGAATGGCGAATAGAGTCACTGAAGCTGTTCTAGATAATATACAACATTTATTACCCCACCGATTTTTATAACAGAGTTAGCGAGTTTATCAATTTTGCCCATTTCTTTCTGGGTCCTCAACTTTAGAACTACCTTGTATATTTTTTTGATATTTGGTGCACATAATATGTCTCATGTAGAACCGAAACCACTCAACTACTGATCACAAGAAAAATCCAGGTCTGGATTAACAAAAAGTATAAATTAATTGTGACCTTGAAATAACACCCTGTATATCGAAATTTTCAAAATTCGTTTGCAAATTTGAAAAGAGCACAAAAAACTAAGTTTAATGGTTCGCTTCAATTTTTTGGCCAGACAATTTAAAGACTTTAATTTTGAAATTATACTAAAATTTTTAAGAACTCTTAGATTAAAAAGCCGGTTTAATTAAATTAATGAATAAATACTCATTTTAAAAATAATCAATACTTATTTACTTCATTGGACCCACTTAGTAATAACACGAAAATCCAGGTCCGGTTAACAAAAAAATATAAAGTAATTGTGACCTTGAAACAACACCTTGTATATTGAAATTTTTAAAATCCGTTTGCACATTTGAAATTAGCACAAAAGACTAAGTGTATAATATGTTAGCTTTAATTTTTTGCACCGAAAGTTTAATAACTTTAATTTTGAAATTAAATATATTGAAATTTTTACAAACTCTGATGCAGGTATTATTACCTTTTAATAATAAAACATTAAAGTAAATGAATAAATACTCATTTTAAAAATAATCAATACTTATGTACTACATTGGAACGACCCGCTTACCAATCACAAGAAAAATCCAGGTCCGGATTAACAAAAAAAATATAAAATAATTGTTACCTTGAAACAACACTGTATATTGAAATTTTTAAAATCCATTTGCACATTTAAAAAATGCACAAGAAACTAAGACATTACTTTTGAAATTAAATCGAAATTTTTGTTAGTTATCAGAGTTCTTCAAAATTTCGACATAATTTCAAAATTAAAGTCATTAAATTGTCTTGCCAAAAAATTCAAGCGAACCATTAAACTTAGTTTTTGGTGCTCTTTTCAAATATGCAAACGGATTTTGAAAATTTTGACGTTCAGGTTGTTGTTTCAAGGTCACAATAAATTTATATTTTTTGATAATCCGGACCTGGATTTTTCTTGTGATTAGTAGTTAGGTGGTTTGCGTTCTAAGTGAGACATGTGTGTACCAAATATCAAAAAAATGTACAAGGTGGTTCTAAAGTTATGGATCCGGAAATAAATTCGCAAAATCGATAAAACACCCTGTAAGTCGGATATAAAAATCGGTGGGGCAATAAATGTTGTGTATCTATATCCATATATGTTATGTATCCATATAATACATTATATTATATTGAAGATTCACATTTTCCTAAGATCAGTGTAGGTTTCGACTATTAGCCTAGTTCACCTCTGATATATGTTTATATGACGCACTGGTCAAAGACTATAAACTTGCTATTACCGGGCATTTCCTCTACGAAAACATCAGTTGTGTGTTGATATTGAAACATATATGTTCAAAATAATTCTATAGTGAATATAGTGTGTATCTATAATAAAAACCGGTGAAAATCTATTCTGAACGGTGAATTCTGAAGAATGTCAAGGGTAAGGAAACATTACAAGTTTATTCTTATAAAGAGGCGTGCAATCATGACAGTTGCTTTTATTTTGGAATAGGTTATTAAAGTTGTGCGAAACAAACAATGCGAGAGCGATCTTACATGAAGACTTTGGACGAGGAGTGTTGACCGTCTACTCTACATGAGATTAACAAATAATAAGTTACAATATTTTGACAAGTTTTTAAATAATATATTCACAATTCGTAAATATTATAATTCAATATTTGCTTAATTTTACCATTATTTTTCTTTTATAAGAAGTTTCCTTATTCGTTTCAAGTATGTTTAAGGAATTAAAACCGCTATTTAATTGAATTTCTTGTCTGGGAGTCCTTTATAGACCGGGGCATTTAGCACTAAAAACCCCCGAATAAATCTATTTTTAAATACAGCCTCTACTAGAGGCTTGCAACTTTTTGCATTGTGTTCAGGAGGATGTCAGGAAAAGAGTCTACTATAGAAAAATGGGTGAAAATGCATAATTGCATTTTAAAGTGCATAAAATGCATCCAAAATAGCGTAAACATGTCAAAACAAGCATATTAAGGGATTTTGTTACTTGGGGGGTTTTTGGGGTCGCTGATCACGACTATGCCGTCAGATCCGACCCCCGGAGCACCTGGTACCCAGGGTCACTGGTAAGGCACGTCATCTGAAGGTTCGAGGGTTATCGGGACTAAATTGATGCAAACAGATTACTTGGAGGTTCTTGGAGTCGCTGAACACGAATACGCCGTCAGAACCGATCCTCGGAGCACCTGGTGCTCAGTGTCACTGCTAAGAAACGTCATCTTCTGGAGTTTTGAGAGTTTTCGGAATTAAATTGATGCAAACAGATTTCTTGGGGGTTTTTTGGGGTTGCTGAAAACGAATATGCCATCAGAACGACACCCGAAGCACCTGATGTCTAGGATCACGCCATCTGCAGTTTCGAGTGATTTCGGCGCTAAATTGATGCAAACAGACTACATGGGAGATTTTCGGGGTTGCTGAATACGAATACGCCATCAGAAATGACTCCCAGCGCACCTGGTGCCCACGGTCACTGCTAAAGAACGTCATCTTCTGGAGTTTCGAAGATTTTCGGTACTAAAATGCATGCAAATAGATTACTAGGCGGTTTTTGGGGTTACTAAATACGAATACTTCATTAGAACTGACCACCGGACCACCTGGTGCCCAAGGTCACTGCTAAGGCATGTTATCTTCTGGAGTTTGGAGAATTTTTGGGCACCAGGTTCACCGTGGATCGGATCTGATGATGTATTCTTGTTTAGCAACCCCAAACCCCCCCCCCCAGTAATCTGTTTGGATCAATTTGGGTACCAGGTGCTCCGGTTGTCGGTTTTGATAGCGGATTCGTCGTCAGCGACCTCAAAACCCCGCGAGTAACAAAATCTGGTCCGTGATACACTTACTTTGACATGTTTATGCACTTTAAAGTGCAATTATGCATTTCCACCCATTTTCCTATAGTAGACTTTTTTCCTGGCATCATCCTGAACATAATGCAAGCAGTTGCAAGTCTCTAGGTGCTGTATTTAAAAATCGATTTATTTTGTGCTAAATGCCCTCGTCTATTATTCTGTGTATGTAATGTGCTTATCTCCGTAAATATTTAAAAGCTCTTATTAACAACATTGCGACACTTATTTTCAAATTCGTTTACTCTCAATATTTATTCTGTTTATTTTATTCTTTCCACCCACTTGCGCTCAATATTTCCTTGGGTAATTAGTTAAACTTTTCGTATCTTGATCAAGTTGAGCAATTCTCTTTCAGTATTTGCCCTTCTTCAGGCTTCTTCGTTTCTCGCCCTATCCGTCCATGGTATGCAGAATATTCTTCGCGGGGTGCACGTTTTGATAGCCTCCAACTTAATGGAGGATATCACTCTTGTGATTAGTAGTTAGGTGGTTTGCGTTCTAAGTGAGACATGTGTGTACCAAATATCAAAAAAATGTACAAGGTGGTTCTAAAGTTATGGATCCGGAAATAAATTCGCAAAATCGATAAAACACCCTGTAAGTCGGATATAAAAATCGGTGGGGCAATAAATGTTGTGTATCTATATCCATATATGTTATGTATCCATATAATACATTATATTATATTGAAGATTCACATTTTCCTAAGATCAGTGTAGGTTTCGACTATTAGCCTAGTTCACCTCTGATATATGTTTATATGACGCACTGGTCAAAGACTATAAACTTGCTATTACCGGGCATTTCCTCTACGAAAACATCAGTTGTGTGTTGATATTGAAACATATATGTTCAAAATAATTCTATAGTGAATATAGTGTGTATCTATAATAAAAACCGGTGAAAATCTATTCTGAACGGTGAATTCTGAAGAATGTCAAGGGTAAGGAAACATTACAAGTTTATTTTTATAAAGAGGCGTGCAATCATGACAGTTGCTTTTATTTTGGAATAGGTTATTAAAGTTGTGCGAAACAAACAATGCGAGAGCGATCTTACATGAAGACTTTGGACGAGGAGTGTTGACCGTCTACTCTACATGAGATTAACAAATAATAAGTTACAATATTTTGACAAGTTTTTAAATAATATATTCACAATTCGTAAATATTATAATTCAATATTTGCTTAATTTTACCATTATTTTTCTTTTATAAGAAGTTTCCTTATTCGTTTCAAGTATGTTTAAGGAATTAAAACCGCTATTTAATTGAATTTCTTGTCTGGGAGTCCTTTATAGACCGGGGCATTTAGCACTAAAAACCCCCGAATAAATCTATTTTTAAATACAGCCTCTACTAGAGGCTTGCAACTTTTTGCATTGTGTTCAGGAGGATGTCAGGAAAAGAGTCTACTATAGAAAAATGGGTGAAAATGCATAATTGCATTTTAAAGTGCATAAAATGCATCCAAAATAGCGTAAACATGTCAAAACAAGCATATTAAGGGATTTTGTTACTTGGGGGGTTTTTGGGGTTGCTGATCACGACTATGCCGTCAGATCCGACCCCCGGAGCACCTGGTACCCAGGGTCACTGGTAAGGCACGTCATCTGAAGGTTCGAGGGTTTTCGGGACTAAATTGATGCAAACATATTACTTGGAGGTTCTTGGAGTCGCTGAACACGAATACGCCATCAGAACCGATCCTCAGAGCACCTGGTGCTCAGTGTCACTGCTAAGAAACGTCATCTTCTGGAGTTTTGAGAGTTTTCGGAATTAAATTGATGCAAACAGATTTCTTGGGGGTTTTTTGGGGTTGCTGAAAACGAATATGCCATCAGAACGACACCCGAAGCACCTGATGTCTAGGATCACGCCATCTGCAGTTTCGAGTGATTTCGGCGCTAAATTGATGCAAACAGACTACATGGGAGATTTTCGGGGTTGCTGAATACGAATACGCCATCAGAAATGACTCCCAGCGCACCTGGTGCCCACGGTCACTGCTAAAGAACGTCATCTTCTGGAGTTTCGAAGATTTTCGGTACTAAAATGCATGCAAATAGATTACTAGGCGGTTTTTGGGGTTACTAAATACGAATACTTCATTAGAACTGACCACCGGACCACCTGGTGCCCAAGGTCACTGCTAAGGCATGTTATCTTCTGGAGTTTGGAGAATTTTTGGGCACCAGGTTCACCGTGGATCGGATCTGATGATGTATTCTTGTTTAGCAACCCCAAACCCCCCCCCCAGTAATCTGTTTGGATCAATTTGGGTACCAGGTGCTCCGGTTGTCGGTTTTGATAGCGGATTCGTCGTCAGCGACCTCAAAACCCCGCGAGTAACAAAATCTGGTCCGTGATACACTTACTTTGACATGTTTATGCACTTTAAAGTGCAATTATGCATTTCCACCCATTTTCCTATAGTAGACTTTTTTCCTGGCATCATCCTGAACATAATGCAAGCAGTTGCAAGTCTCTAGGTGCTGTATTTAAAAATCGATTTATTTTGTGCTAAATGCCCTCGTCTATTATTCTGTGTATGTAATGTGCTTATCTCCGTAAATATTTAAAAGCTCTTATTAACAACATTGCGACACTTATTTTCAAATTCGTTTACTCTCAATATTTATTCTGTTTATTTTATTCTTTCCACCCACTTGCGCTCAATATTTCCTTGGGTAATTAGTTAAACTTTTCGTATCTTGATCAAGTTGAGCAATTCTCTTTCAGTATTTGCCCTTCTTCAGGCTTCTTCGTTTCTCGCCCTATCCGTCCATGGTATGCAGAATATTCTTCGCGGGGTGCACGTTTTGATAGCCTCCAACTTAATGGAGGATATTTTCAACGTCCATGTGTCCATGCTGTATAACAATATGGACCATACCATACTAGCGGTTTAAATTTAACAAAAGTTTGTCCTGCTTTTTCGGTACGGTATTTTTATTTCTTGTTGAGGGTCCCTTTGGTCGTTCACGATCATTCCCAAGTATTTTAGTGTTCTCACTTGCTCGAGTATTATTTGCAGTTGTGCTGTTAAAAGTGTCGTGTTTTTTATTGCCATGTATTTAGTTTTTCCTGCATTTATCATCAAGCCGTATGTTTTTCCTACATTATTTCTTTTATTTAGCATCACTTGCATATCATGTTCGTTCTTCTTCTTCTTCTTAGCCTTCTATCGTCCACGTTTGGACATAGGCCTCTCCCAACTCCTTCCATCGGTCTCTATCCTGAGCAAATTTGTTCCGGCTACTCCTTTAATATCATCAACCCATCTCATCTGTGGTCTTCCTCTCGGTCGTTTACTTTGGTAAGGTCTCCAATGTTGTATCGTTGCATTCCAACGTTGGTCTTTTTGTCTAGCAGTGTGGCCTGCGAAGCTCCATTTAAGTTTGGCAACTTTTGTTGTTATATCCTTGACTTTTGTTTTTGATCTTACCCAGTCGTTCCTCTTTTTATCTGACAGTCGTATACCTAACATTGCTCTTTCCATATCTCTTTCTGTTGCGGCTAGTTTATTCATATTTGCCTTGGTTAGGGTTTGACATCCATGTCATGATAGGAAGGATGCACTGGTTGAACACTTTGGTCCTCAAATATTGAGGTATTTTGCGGTTCCTAAGTATCCAACCAAGTTTTCCAAATCCTGCCCATGCTAGTCTTGCTCTCCTAATAATTTCTGCACGTTTTCTTTGTCAAGTTTCAGGATTTGGCCTAGGTAGATATATTCCTGGACTTTTTCTATGTCACTGCCATTTATAGTTATACGTCTGGGGTCATCTGTGTTTGTCATTATTTTTGTTTTCTTCATGTTCATTTTCAGGCCGACGTATTGGGAGCTGCCTGCGAGTTCCTCCATCATAATTTGCAGTTCCTCGAATGAGCTCGCTATAATCACAATGTCGTCAGCGAATCTGAGGTGGTTTAGCTTCTTGCCATTAACGTTAAGCCATAGGTTGACCAATTTGTCTTTTTGAAGACGTCTTCTAGTGCTAGGTTGAAAAGCTTTGGCGATATTACGTCTCCTTGTATCACGCCTCTCTTAATAGGGATGGGATTTGTACTTTTGTCTAGTTGTACTATCATAGTTGCATTTTCATATACATAATATATTATATTATCTATATCTGTTAGTTGTCTATATCTCGAATCTATTCTACAATCATGTTCGTTATATGTGAGTATTCCGGAGTCGTCGGTTTAACGAATGTTATTTATCGTATTCCCGTTGACCTTTATACCACACTCAGAGCGTTTAAGTGCCCCTCCAAAAACATTCTCAATTTAAATGGGTCTTGGTGCTTTCTTGGCCAACGAGAGATCCAAATCTCAATTCAACTCTTAACTTTTGCTTCTAGGATTTTATAAAAGAGAACGGATATTATGTAGTAGCAATTATTGACGAACAACAACCGAAAAATATAATCATTAAGACGCAAATCATCATCATCATCACGGTGCTAAAGCCATTAAAGGGCCTCGCCAAGCTTTTTTGGCTCAAGCTTTCTGCACCATTCTACTCTATCCCTTACTTGGATTTTTCATTTGGCAACACCGATCTTCTCAGCATCCGTGTTATGCCGTCTGTCCACCTTAGTTTGGGCACCTCCCGTCTTCTTATTCCCACCGGCTGCGCTGTTAAAATTCTGTTTATCATTTTGATTCGGATATTTAGGATATTTGGAGGCAGGAAATTAACGGACGTAGGCTTCTCAAATAGTCATAACAGATGACGTAATAGTGACAAATGACGTTACAGAGCAACTTTGACCGATAATTTTAAATGGGACCTTATTGCAAGTGATATCTCGTTTGAAATTCCTCACAACCTGATCTTTTTAGGTTATTATATAACCTAAAAGATCAGATATTATACAGGGTGTCTCATTAATAATTGTCAATATAGTAACTGGAGAAACCTTAGCACAAAATACGAAGATTTAACCTAAAACACTTAAATAAAATGTGGTTCCTTACTGAGTTACATGCCCGATTTCACCAACAATACCTAAATATTTAAGAATTACCTAAGTGGGTTTAGGTACTTCCTAACTCTAAAACGGATTTCACCATACGATAAGAATTGCCTAAACCGCTTAAGCATTACCTTACGTTAGGATACGGATTTCGATCTCCCTAAACTTTAGGTATTACTTATCGTTGACAGTCGGGTTATATTTTTACAATTTTGACTAATGTACTTGTGACGTTTGTCAATAATTTGTTTCTTACCTTAATTTTTCTGTTATTCTGTAATATTAGGTATATTATTAGTTGTAATTTTGTATTTTCTTTTATATTATTAATATAATATGTGTTGGAAAATATAGAAAATCCTTTGGAGTTTTTTACAGGTCTGTTGACAAAATTATGTAGTCTACCTACTACCTAACAAACTAGTGTTGTGTTTCAAAAACCCATTTATGATATAACTAAAAGTGTGCCATTAAAAAATTAATAATAAAAAACAATTTTCAGCATATTATGTATTTTAAAATTATTTCAATAATGGCAATTCAACTAACTTAAATTTTTCGTCATATGTGAAATTTACAACTCTTTTCTTTTCCTCCATTTCACTGTACATATACAAATAACATACAAGACTATATTTATTATATACAAACTTAATGCACAAATAACTAACTGCTAAATAAAATAACTATAACAGTACAAAACTGAATAAAACCAAATTGGCAAACAAACAATAATGACAAATAATCGAAAAAGTAAGAAAATGTCATCTTTTTCTTCTTTTTATTTATCAAAAATTGTTCAAACGTACCCTAGGTGATACCTAGGAAGCATTTCCTAGATAAGCAGTTTTTTTAGTTGTGAAATGCGATTGTTCCTAAGTATTGACTTAAGAAGATCCTATCGATAAGAATTACTTAATAAGGCAACTGTTTAGGTATCGTTGGTGAAATCGGGCAACAGGATGTTTTATCTAAAAATTTAAAAACTATTTTTGCTCAGCATTTTGAAACTATTCGACGTATCCTTTTCATACTTCGCAGAAAGTGCGACTACTATACACCCTACTAAATTATGATAAACAAACGTTTCTAGCTACTACCAGAGGCGTACGACAGGGGATAGTGAATGGTTAACCCTTCTCAAATTCTACGCCACTGGAGGAATTACTAGTGTAGTGCCATTTTTAAATTTTTTAATACTTTCTACGTAAATAATATACTACTCATTGGTAACGATAAAGTCATTAGTTTTCGAGATATTTGAAGTTAAATATGAAACGGCACAGTTATTTTGATTAATTAATGATATGATTCATATGATTGAAATTTAAAAATTATTTGTACCTAGTACTTTAAAACTATTTGGCGTATCCTTATCATACTTGGCAGAAGGTGTAGGTACTGTACACCCTACTAAATTAAGATAAATAAACGTTTCTAGCTACTACCAGAAGCGTACGACAGGGGATAGTGGCTGGTTGACCCTTCCCAAATTTAACGCCACTGACGAAATTGCTATTTTAGTGTAATTTATTAATACTTTTTATGTAAATTTATGTAAATATACTCTTCATTCGTAACGATAAAATGATTAGTTTTCGAGATATTTGAAATTAAAAATGACGCGACACAATACATTAATCAAAATAACCGTGTCGTTTCATTTTTAACTTCAAAGATCTCGAAAACTAATGATTTTATCGTTACGAATGAAGAGTATATTATTTTCATAGAAAGTATTGGAGAATCCAATCCAAGTATATTGGAGACGAATACTACGAATTCCTTGGACCGACCATAGAACAAATAATTCAATTTTAAGAGAGCTAACAGTTAGCCAACGACTCTCCAGTAAAGTCCATCTCCAACAATTAAAATACTTTGGACATGTTATGAGAGCCAACACAGAAAACATGGAAAGACTCATTATACAAGGAAAGATGGAAGGCCGAAGATTACGAGGAAGATCCCCAACAAGATGGATCGATCAAATTACAGAAATATGCAAAAGACCTACGCATGGGTTGAAAAAAATGTCCAGAGACAGAGATCTTTGGAGACGGACAATAAACGACATCACGTGGACCACTACACTCCCTCCGGGGGGTCAGGATTAAAGAGAGAGATTGGAGAATCCAAAAATTGAACTAAAATAGCAATTTCGCCAGTGCCGTAGAATTTGGAAAGAGTCAACCATTCACTTTCCCCCGTCGTACGCCTCTGGTAATAGACAAAAACGTTTGTTTAACATAACTTAGCAGTTTGTACAGTACCTATACTTCCTGCTAAGTATGAAAATGATACTTCGAATAGTTTTAAAATGCTGAGCAAACATAGTTTTTAAATTTTTAGATAAAACACCCTGTAACTCAGTAAGGGACCACATTTTATTTAAGTGTTTTAGGTTAAATCTTTGTATTTTGTGCTAAGGTTTCTCCAGTTACTATATGGACAATTATTAATGAAACACCCTGTATAACCTAAAAAGATCATGTGAGGATGTTCGCAGAATTTCAGACCTAATTTTTCTTTTCTTAATTTAATGATGACGATTTCCAGAGTGGAAATCGAAACGTCCAACAAAATGTAATTTTCATTACACCAACAATTGTGGCTCAATCTCATAAACACAATACTAAACTCAACACTTATTAAAATACACATCATACAATACAACATAATTTGAACTGGAGGTTGATCTTGACAGCGATTGCCGAGATCTGCATTATGTTACATACGTACCAATATGGTAATCCTGTGTGAGTGATGCATTTGGTCTATTCGTGCAGCACATCCTGAACATACCCAGAGGGAGAGCGCCTGCGCATTACAAAATTGGGCGTTCGATAACATTATATTCTTTGGTTCAGGATACGTTCGGGGCATGCTGCACAAATACGGCTATTGAATCTCAAGTATCGATATATGTGCCGATATATCGAAAGTTGAATATCGATATAGATATATCGATACAATTTTAAAATACATATATCGATATATTTAATGTATATCGTGGCCATCCCTATGAGCCAATGTCCGCTCCAGGATCAATATTTGAAAATCGGCAACTGATGTGCTGCCGTTTAAACGTTTTCCTGCCTATATATACGATCGAATATCTTTTTTACCTGTATTTTCCCTCACAAAATACGCCTGCGCCGTCAGCCGTGTGCGTGCATAAACCTTCACATTGCAGGGAATCGAGGACGATGTTCTGACGTGGAGACTCCAAACTCCGACTCCTTGCGTCGCATCCAGAAAAATTTCTCGGTGACCTCGTTCTGTAAAGCCGAATGATCCAGTTCCATACGATGCAATGTCATCGTTGTCCGTTAATGTCACGCGATGTCCTGAAAAATGCATATCTTAAATGCCACTGCAACTTTGGAGTTTGACAGGTCAGTCAAAATATTTGTATGAATTTGTAAGGTACGGTCTTAGGACCAAAAACAATACAACAAAACAGTTTTTAGTATTATTACTTTAAAATATTCGAAACAAAAAGACGAAAATAGCTTTGGTAGACTGATAGATATTTTTTTAGTCTTATAAAATCTTTTTACCTGTTGAAGTTGTGAGTGTTCCTTCAACATCTTCAGGAGTTAATATTATGTGTATAAAAATGACTTCCGAATCAATGGGAAAATTGAATGTTGAATCTTCTGTGATATTTGATTTTGCAAATATAATCGACTACAACAAAAATGTTTATATTAAAAAATACCAGTATAAACACAATCTTTTGTATTATGTATTTAAGGCGTAACTCTATATCGTAGAGCCTCCATATATGGACTGCAAAGTGCGGTCACTGCAAGCAGCATCATGCGGTCGCCGTTGGGCGATCTGCAGTTTCAATACAAAATTATCATTTCGTAATGCACGGACTACTCATGCAGTTTAACTGCAAAAATGCAGTTGGCTTGCGGTCTAGTTTCGCCTAAAAAGTGGTTGGACACATTCCACACGAACCGCATGGATCAGTGTGCAGTCCGGCCGCATATTTTCTTTCGAGCAGTCCGATTAGATCATTCATTCATCGTTGTACCACGATACAGTATACTATTGTTGTGCTTGCTTTCAAGAAAAATGCAAAATATAGCTGATTAGGATAACAGTGCTGAGCTGAGCCCCCTCCCCCCGCCCCAACTTGCAAAAATTAAAAAACAAATAGCGCTGTGAAATTGTTGAAAAAAAATTGTTCTCGCAGTAAAATTTATTCTTAAGCGTTTCTATCTTGGTTATTTTGATTCATACAGAAATAAAAAGGCAAATAAACTCTTTGCTAATAAAAAAACTCCAAATTTCGTCCTCTATAATTTTTTACGTGTATCGAGTATTGTTGGAGTTATTATTATCAACAAAAAAATTACGAAAATTTGAAAAATTTTGATTTTTTTAAATCATATATATTTTATATTTTGTAAAAATATGCATTCTAAATCGGTCAAAATGTTTGTCATTACTTATGCTAAATCTTATAGGGATTGCTAAAAATTTTTAAATTTTTTGAAAACTTCGTATGTTTTATTTTTCCTATTTCCTAAAAAATTCTAAAGGGTCGTCTTATTTTGATTGTAACTTGCTATAATTTAACGATATCGACTTCGTCCGTAGCTCACTTGTCAAGTATTGCTGAGTACTTTGACAAGCGTATATTAAATATATTTTATAAAATGAATTGTTTTCTCGTTAATTAGGCTTGAATAATTAGATTTGAGTACTCGCCGAAAAGAATACATTTAATTACCTATGACTCACTTTGAACTAATAATGTTTTAATAATAAGGTTTTTCAAAGCTTTTTGGTAATGATACTTTTTTGTAAAAATTTTACAGTTTTTGAGTGCTTTACGAAAAACCGCTTTAAAGCATGCATTTTTTTCACGAAAAATTAAATTGATTGATTTATTTTAATACCTTTATACAGGGTGTCCAGAAACTCTACCGACAAACGAAGACAGGACATTCCTCAGATAATTTTAAGATAATTTAACCCAATTCACCTAGTCCGAAAATGCTTCCTAAGGGAGCTAGAGCTCTTTGAAGATGGCGTCATGTAATTAGTTTTTCTTAAATACCTCCAGAAAGCTTTTATTTAGAAAAACAAAAATTGGTATGCTTATTTACTTTCCAGAGATGGATCGATTTCATCCATTACGAATTTCTAGTACCGGTCATAGGCGTGCGTTTTGGGTAGGGCAACGGTTATTTTATCGCATAGCTTTTTTGTCTTTAACTTTTAAGCATTTCTGACACTGTATTATTAAATTGTGAGGTATTCTAGTACTAAAAGATACTCTTGCTTTAAGTTGATAGGACACACTGTTTCCTAGAAAAATCGATTTGAAAGTTTTTCGTTTTTGGCATTTGAATAAAAATTTTTTCAAAAAAGAACGATGTATTTTACCAACTTAAAGCAAGAGTAACTTTTAGTACTCGAATATCTCATAATTTAATAATATAATGCCAAAAATGCTTAAAAATTAAAGACAAAAGTTATGCTATAAAATAACTGTTGACCTACCCAAAACGGACGCCTATGACCGGTACTAGAAATTCGCAATTAATGAAATCGATTCATCTCTGGAATATAAATAAATGTACCAGTTTTCGTCTTTCTAAATAGTTTCTTTTTTTAATTTTTTTTTGTTAGTCAAAAAACGAAAAATTTTGTAATCGATTTTTCTAGAAAACGGTGTGTCCTACCGACTTAAAGAAAGAGTACCTTTTAGTACTATAATACCTCATAATTTAATAATCCAGTGTCAAAAATGCTTAAAAGTTAAAGACAAAAAAGTTATGAGATAAAATAACCGTTGCCCTACCCAAAATGGACGCCTCTGACCGGTACTAGAAATTCGCAATGGATGGAATCGATTTATCTATGGACGACAAATACGCGTACCAATTTTCGTTTTTCTAAATAGAAGCGTTCTGGAGTTATTTAAGAAAAACTAATTACATTAAGCCATCTTCAAAGAGCTCTAGCTCCCTAGGGAAGCATTTTCGGACTAGGTGAATTGGGCTAAATTATCTTAAAATTATCTGAGGAATCTCCTGTCTTCGTTTGTCGGTAGAGTTTCTGGACACCCTGTATAACAAATTTTCCTTATAATTTGTCTTTCTATCGATTTGTGGAGTTATTTTTAATAAAATAATTTTCACCCCGAGGAGGGGTGGTTATCCACCTCAGGGTACTTACTCAGGCGCAAGTTGCCACCATGTCACCTTTGTTTCTTGAGGTATCCTCTAACACTCTAACCACTCACCAATTTTCGTGAAAATCGATGAAGGTTCACCGAAATGAACAGTCGATTTTTACCGTCAGTGACTGCACTATACAAAAGAAATTGCAATTTAATGATCTAAATGCGCGTATTTTGGGAACTCATAAATTATTAAACTATATGTAGTCGCCAAATAATTAATTTAATTCAAAATAAGTTATCAATCGAAGTAGCACAGAAAACGACAATAAATATCGTTTCCATACCACCAGATTGACAACAGGTGGAATACTTTCTTTGGTTACAACCTCCCGAGATTTTCACAAATTATAAATCATAAAGGATGCCGAGGAAATTAAGATGAGGGAATTTTAAATAATTCACGTCCCATCTGCTCAGCGTGGTAATAGTTCCAACAAGAAAGATTCCTTAGTACTCAACAAAAGAGTAAATGAATGAGAGAAGAGGATATGGGACTACTGATGAGGAGGAAAAAACCTCCGAAACCGGTATGGACTCTTCCTGCACTGTCCGATTTAACCAGAGTATTATGCAGCAGCTGCATTTTCGTGTTGCAAAGAAATTGAATATGAAATTGAATATTAAATATATGAGCACCGAAAGCAAAGTCCGCATTTATAAGACATGTGTTAGACCCGTACTGACATACGCAGCTGAGACAAGGGCCGAGACAACAAAGACCAAACAGATAATGAGAACAACAGAGATGAAAACCCTAAGATCCATAAGAGGTATCACACTCAGAGATAGAGTACGAAACGAAGACACATTGAGAGAGCTAGGCGTTCAGGACGTAGTGAGATGGACAAGAGCGCGACGACGCATGTGGAGGGACCACGTAGATCGGATGGACCCTGAACGTATGGCGCATTGGGCGAAAACACAGAAGCCCAACACCAAGCGACCCATAGGAAGACCCAAAAAACGATGGTACGAGAGTTGGAGCTCCGGATCGCAGCAAAGACTGTAACAGAAGAAACAGGACATAGTCCTATTACAAGAAGAAGAAGAAGAAAGAAATTGAAAATGTTTATACATTTTTAATTTAATTCATTTTAAGTACAACTCTCTTAAGCCGGGAAGATGGGGTGGTTTTCTTGCGAAGCGGTTGTAGCTCAATAATCGAAATGCGCGTGATTTAAGAGTTTATTCTTAGAGTGTATACGCTATACCAATTATCTCCGCGATACGATATATTTTAATTTTTCTCTTAAGTTGAATCAATTAAACGGTTGTTTGGGGTGAAGGAAATGAGCTTAAGAATCGAAACAACTAGATCACTTCGAAAGCTCTTAAATAGCTCGTAATTCTGCCACAAAGATCGATTCAATATCCCTATTTTTAAGTAGTGGGGGTGGCTGACCCACTAAAATATTAAATTCCTGTCCAGTGTAACAAGCTCAAAATTTTTAATTTGCGGAATATAAAAGTTCATAAATCAGCGCCATTTTTTAAAAATTATTGCAAGTGGGGGGGGGGGGGGGGGCAGCTCAACACGGGCGATTTGGATGATGACTTGAAATATTCCATTCTGCTCTCTAGGTTGCCATATAGCGTGCAACCCCCGTTCTACGACGTCTTCTACGCATTCTCTTCATCCGAATCCTTGCAACTGATTGAATAGGTGCAGTCGCATACGACTTCAACCGGACAGCTGGGTGCAATCGAGTCCGCAACACGACCGCACTCGTGCAGTTGGGTCTCGACTACACTTTGCAGTGCGTATATGGAGGCCCTTAGTCTAATAGGGGACTATTTTTTTTTTCAGTAGGTATAGTCTATAATATTATTGCCCCATTATGTGCCATATCTGTAGGTGAAGTTATTTCACCGGTTTTATGGTCCTGTCTTTGTACAATTGCTTTTGTTTTTTTAGATATAATATGCTTTTATATTTCATAACTAACTTCTGAGATTGTTCACCGCTTATTTGACAATATGGATGTGTTGTTTTCTGCATTCCGAGATATTCGGATATATTCATTTACTTATTTTTCTTGTGGTATAATCTTTGCAATGGAATATCGTTAAACTCTTCACAAATGACCCAAATATAATACTTTTCTTTGTTGTGCAGTATCTAAAAGCGGTCTCTTTTGCCTGCTCTTCTCCAAATATCTTCGTTCATAACGTGGTCCGTCCATTAAATGCCATTAACTTGAGTATAATCCACATCTCAAAGCTTCATTTGCGATTTAGCTTTCTCATCTTTAGTGATTGGTTTCTGCACCATTATTTTTTCATGTTTCTCGAACGTTATTTTAGGTGTGTCGATTGGTGTTAACAATATTTATCATTATTTCGCATTGGTTTTCCAATTTCGTACTCTTAACATTCGTAAGTTTTCTTCCACCTAGTCCTTAAATCGTGCTCTGGTTCTTCCTCTTCTACTTAGTCCATCCGGTCTTTGGTTATAAATGTGTTTCGATGGCTCCATCTCGTTCATTTTCTTTAAGTGGCCTAGCCACCGCAACCTGTTTATTGTGATGGACCTACCAATACTAGGTTCGCTATGAAGGCGGTAAAACTAAAAATTATAGCGTATACGCCATAATTCGTTTTCCTGCACGCCTTTATAAATATGCCTGAGGATTTTACGTTCAAAACAACCTAACCATTCTTAATTGCTTTTTTTCATCGTCCACGTTTCTAACGCGTAAGTGGGGACAGGCTTGTTAAGAGTTCTGGTAACCCACACTGGTATTTGCATATTATGTTTTAACAATATGCAGATAGTCGATAGTAAAGAATGGAGTCCAATATTTTGTAGGTCACTTTTAAGGAGGTAATTCCTCTGTAGTTAAAAAACTGTTAGATTTCCTTTCTTGTGAATAGGTACAATTATACCTACGTTCCAGTCTTCTCGTAGTTGCACCTGCTTCCAAATCAGTTCTACTAGCCTACATATACTACAGGTGAGATTGTTTGCGCCATGTTTTAAAAGTTCAGAAGGAAGGCCATCTGCTCCAGGAGCTTTGTTTTCTTTCAATTTGTTTATTGCTTTGATGACTTCTTCCTCTGTTGGGAGAAGTCATCAAAGCAATACAAAAATTGAAATTAAACAAAGCTCCTGTAGCAAATGGCATTCCTTCTGAACGTTTAAGTTAGTTAGCAGTAGTAAGTTAGAGATAGTGCAAACACTCCTGACCATGGAGCTGCGCGAAGGCGGAAATTTTCACGTTGAGTACAGTGCGTTTCACATGGAAGTGCGAAATTTCGTCTACTGCGCCGTGGTCACGAGTGTTTGCACTACCTCTAACAATATTAGAATCTATTAAACTACGAAACTCGTTAAATTGGTTATCAGCAGGTTTTCATACTTATCTAAGTTCATACCAAACCCTTCTTTCAGTCCGTCAACGATAAAATGTCGAAATATACTAACCTAGAATGACAATTGTAATTTTACCCCTTAACATTGTGAAAGTATGCAATTATCCTTCCACGAATACATAATTTTCTGAGTTCTATATATAATAATCATGATAGAGAGAATTCGGTTTGGTGTGAACTTTACGTATATGTTTATTAGTTTCGGTAACAGAAGACAACATGGGTTAACTCCTTTTAGAATGTCAAATGGTTCCATCGATAGATCGTTATTAATATTCACCTCGACCATCTGATTCCAGTATATTTGAGCTGAGTTTTTTGTGCTTTCCATACCGATTTCTCGCTGTCTTTGTATCAGCTAGTCGTGCTTGACATATACGAAGAAATGCCGTTTGGTACTGTTTAGGTTTTGATCTCTTTTAAAATGGTCAGTCCTTGATTTTAGCCAATCGTCTGGTATTTGACCTATAACAAATATTTTTAGATTCATCATCATCATCATCATTCTCTTTGCCTTTATCCCTATGCGGGGTTGACTTCCCCAATTGCATTGCTCCATAAGTTTCTATCTTGGGTCACATCAATATCAATCCGCTTTACCGACATGTCTTGCCTAAGCGTCTCACCCGTGTCTTCTTTGGTCTTCCTCTCGTTCTCCTTCCAGGAACCCGTAGTTCAGCAATTTTTAAAACAGATATACAGTCGAACCCGCTTATTGAAATAGCCTTCGTGCCAAGCACAGTATTCCTATAACCGGGATATTCTAATAACCGATCATTGGAAAGAAAAGTTTCGGGATCTCAAATTTCTATTCCTTAAACCGGCATATTCCTATAACCGGTATTCTAATAAGCGGGTTCGACTCTATTTTGTATTTACATGTGTCGTCACTTCTGCGTAGACATCGTTATACTTGCATGTATAAAAGATTAAGTGGTTGCTGATATTAGTATTGTTTTATACTTACAGTGTTCAAATCTTGTGGACTACCACTAATGAAATTTCTGTAATTGTAACCTGACAAATCCTTAATATTATTAAATAAAAACAAACCGCCAGAGTAAGAACATAATTCTTGTAATAAACGTTCTTCACTGTTTCTTGTTGGATATGGTCCTCCCCAAATGACATATACCTGAAAAATATATTTAGGTATATTTGATTAGAAAAACAAATTAGTTTTTTTTATTTACATACTCTAATATTTTTCTTCTTGAAAATGGCTGTGTGTCCTGCCAAGTCTTCATCGTTAATTTTTCTGTCAATGAAAATAACTATGGCGCTATCTGTAGGTAAAGCTGCGGCAGCTTGTAGAGTAGCGAAGAAAGCAACCGCTCCCAAGGGCTGTGGAACTCCTAGTTCCAGGTTTTGATCTCTGATTTTGTAAGAAATAGCATCGTAAAGCTGCTCTGTATCACTACCTTTTATTTCCAATATTGGCGCGGAACCTAAAAGTAATTAATATAAGAAGATAATTAGATTTAAAATAGACGTTTTATAAGTTTTTCATTGTACCTACATATACATAATCGTTCGACTATTTCGTTCTAACTTGTTTAAGTATTCTTGTATTACTCCAGGGAAATAAACTAGAAATAGACCATGTTCGGGACACTTAAAGATCCAGGTAGCTGACTACTTTTTTAGTTATTGTAGACCTGTAGGAAGAAAACCTACCTGTTTCCTGCCTAGAGTTCGCGTCCGTTTTTTAATTATTAACAATTTAGTGCAAAAATCGATTTTTTTAGATTTTTTGCACCCCATACAAAGCTAAACAGGTGAAACAAAACTATAAAATTTAATTTTTTTGAATATTGGAAAACCTTCAAAATGCCGATTTTTAAAAGTTAAAAAGTTAATTTGTTGCTACGAAAACTGCAAAATAAGTGAAAATCGTTATTTGTTAAATATTATTATTATCCCGGTTATTTATAGCGTTCTTCGCCTTCCCCTTCCCAGTTTCCAGCTTCGTCGGTCGTTCCGTTCGCCAGGGCAAAGATTCCTTTCCGACATTATCTTCTGAATGCCGCCTAGCCAGGATTTTTTGGGCCTTCCTCTCTTTCTTCTTTCCCTTGGTGTCCATTTTAGAATTTGTTTTGGCAGTCTGTCGTCGTTCATTCTTTCTACATGGCCATACCATCTACATGGGCATATTTGTTAATAACTTTTACTAAAGCTTATACTAAAACTACTTTAGAACTTTAGTGTTTCACCCAAAGTTGGGTATTGGGGTAAGTACTTAACAAACCCTCAAAATTTGAGACCGATCCATTAATTAGTTTAAAAGTTATTCTATTTGTTTATCCCAGCCTTTATTTTGCAATAACATAAGATAGAAAATAATAACGATAGGGCAATTCTGCGTAAGAAAAAGTGATATGTACTATTAAAATGTACTAAAAAAAATATAAAAAAATATCTAATATAGTCAAAAATCCTAATACCAAATTTTTGAAATTTTGTAGTGTACATTTAGAATAAATTTAAAAATATTGTCCGTAGAAAAAATCATTTTACATATTAGAAAAGTTGGTATTTTACACGAATTTTTAAAAATGTAGTTCAATTGGTGACTAGTCGTGCCAAGTGAAAGGGGAGCTGGGAGCCGACAAATGCACGAGTTCAAAAACTAAAAAAGGCAACTTAAAACTTTTCTATATCTCGGGATCTACTGAATATATTTTGATCTTTCTTTTTTTAATTTGTATGTAATTTTTCTGTACATTACAAATATGCAATTTGTCTATTTGCGATTTGACATTTATTAATTAATAAACAGTCTAATTTGTTAAACAATTTTTGAAAAAATCATTTTTTCCCAAAAATCCATGTTTTTAATCATACTGTCATTATTAATCATAGAAAAAGTTAAGGTATACTTTAATGTAACAATAAATAATTATCTAATAAAAATAATTTATTTATTAAAGTGTAGGTACTTTAACTTTTTCTATGATCATTAGTGATATTATGATTAAAAAAATAGACTTTTGTAAAAAATATTTTTCAAGAATTGTTTAAACAAATTAGACTGATTATTAATTAATAAATTTATAAGCAAATTGCATATTTGTAATGTACGTAGAAATTAAATACAAATTAAAAAAGAACGATCAAAATTCATTGAGTTGATCCGGAGATACAGAAAATTATATTACATAGTTTGAAATTGCTTTTTCGGTATTTTAACTCGGTGGATTCGTAGGTTCCCATTCGTAGGACAACATTTTTAACGTTATTCTAAATTTTTATGGTAAGACCCCATTTTAACAGTCCCCGTTTCAGCGGTTCTCGATTCCACCGACTCTTTTCAGCAGTCCCCGGTTCAGCGGTACCCATTTCAGCAGTCCCCGTTTCGGCGGTTCTCGATTCCACCGACCCGTTTCAGCGGCGCGGCGTTTGGTTCTGCAGCATGCCGTTTGAGAGGCATCGTTCAGGAAAATGAGTAAAAACAGGACCCTCTTGGGGACAGTAGTTTTAACAATAAAAAATGAACATATAAAATTATTTTTTCTTTTTTTATATGCATTTTTTCATCAGCTTTTCATTGAGCCTACATACAAGCACGGAACATAAAAAATGTCTAAGTTATTTTAATTGTTTATAAGCTAAAAGTCAGGTCTTTTTCAAACAGTTTTTTTAATAACAATTTCAATAAAATGTTAAAAAAAATTTAATACGTCTTAAAATTAAAGTCTCAAATAATCGACTGCGATCTGCTAAATATCTCACAGAGTCACTGTAGGGCAAGAACAGTTGTATAAACATGCTCTCTGGGATAAACAAATTGAATAACTTACAAACTATTTGGTCGATCTGGTTGAAATTTAGCACACTTAAATAATTCAATAATTGACATAATTTAAAGTCATTAAATTTTACGTCATTGTGCAAAAAATAAAGTTATTAATATTTATAATTTACTGCAAAAATGAGGGTGTTTTGCAATTATCTCGGTCAATTGTTTATATATTACAATATGCTTACCACCAAATTAAAGAACTTTTTAAGATCTACATTTATTTGAAACATTTTTCACTAAAATGTACAAGAAACGTTTTATAGTCAAAAAACTGCTTTTTTCATTCTTTGCAATTGTTTAAAAAAAAAAGCAAAAACAGCTGTACGTCTTCACGGAATTATCATCAGTTATCCCTCATCTAACGTTTAAAACTTTGAAAACCCTGTAGAACATTTTTACCTGAAATCGATGATTTTTTTCCCTATTAACTGGGGTATATACCAAATACTTAGATATTACCTGTATATTTTCAAACAAGAATAGGTTAAAATAATATCCTACAATAAAACTAATTACTTATCATTGTCATATTATTATTTTCTTATTGAGACCGCTCTATTGGGGACCGCGTTTATGGAGACCGCTGAATCGGGCACCGCTGAATCGGGGTACCGCTGAAACGGGGACCGCTGTATTGAGACCGCTCAATCGGGGACCGCGCTTATGGGGAACGCTGAATAGGGGTGAAACCATTTTTATAAACTACAAAATTTCAAAAATTTGGCATTCGGATTGTTGATTATATTATTTTTTTATCTTTTTTTAATACATTTTGATACTATCAGTCTTCTACTTTCATTTGGCATACTCAGAATTGCCCAATGGTCATTATTTTCTGTCTTATGTTATCGCAAAATAAAGGTCTCTGGGATAAACAAATAGAATAACTTTTAAACTAATTAATGGATCGGTCTCAAATTTTGAGGATTTGAGTACCAAAATACCCAACTTTGGTTAAAACCCTAAAATTCTAGTTAAATTTAGTAAAAGTTATTAAACAAATATCGATTATCATTTATTTTGCAATTTGCGAAGCAACAAACTAACTTTGTAACTTTTAAAAATCGGCATTTTAAAGGTTTTTCAATGTTCTAAAAAATTAAATTTTGTAGTTAAATGTCAACTGTTTAGCTTTTAAATGGGGTGCAAAAAATCGAAAAAATCGCTATGTTTGCACTAAATTGTTAATAATTAAAAAACGGACGCGAACTATAGGCAGGAAACAGGTAGGTTTTCTTCCTATAGGTCTACAATAACTAAAAAAGTAGTCAGTTACCTGGATCTTTGAGTGTCCTGAGAAAATCATTATTTTTCTGGACTATATTGCATATTTATTGGCTATGGTCAATAGGGAGGAATGTTGTTCGTGGACATTTAACTAATTATATTTTTTAGTATTAGTTATAACTCCTAATTATTTTTTAGTATTAGTTGAATAATTTTGGTTTTGAGAAAAAACATTGCTCCTGTACATTGCTCCTGTACAACTCCAAAGTACAGCTCCTGGAGCGAACCATGGCCAGTGAGAGAAACCCTGTCTCCGTAAAGATTAGGTGGGTGTACGACCGACGAGAGCGTCTGTCATCGGCCATGATTCACTCCGCTAGTAACGCTTCTGGCCGGTGCTTGAAATAACATGATTCTTTATTTCTGGGGTTGAACTTGACTTGTCCCTGTCTAGGATTTTCTCTCTTCTAAGTCTCTTTGATACAATATGCGAAACAGGGCCTATACCAACAGACTGGCTACTGTCAACATTGGTCATGATACCAAAGAAAATAAACGCCAAAAAGTGTAGCGATCATCGCACTATCAGTCTGATGAGTAATGTACTGAAAATTTTCTTAAGAATACGGCATTCGATAATTTACAACAAAATAGAAGAACAACTAAGCTAAAACTTTAAAAAGGGGGTAAACCCTGTAGTTGGCTGTATACCTTCAATATAACAACGTGGAATGAAGTAAACACTTCTGTTGTGTTTATGAATTTATTAAAATTCTTAAAATTTATCCACAAGGGAGTGGAAGTACAAAACGTTTTCATGGATTGGATGATGGTCAGTTTGACCGAAAACGTTTTGTACTTCCACTCCCTTGTGGATAAATTTTAAGAATTTTAATCAATTCATATGCCTACATACAACAGAAGTTTTTACTTCATTCCACGTTGTAATTAAGCTAAACACAGTTTGGTTTCAGAAATAACCTTGAAACCAGAGAAGCATTATTCAGTTTGCAGGCCATGGTTCAAAGATCTAGGGATACACAACAACAGGTTTACATGTGTTCTATTGATTTCGAAAAGGCGTTTGATCGAGTAACCCATGACAAACTGATATGGGTCTTGCAACATGTGGGAATTGATGACCAAGACCTCCGTATTATCAAAAATTTGTATTGGTATCAATGTGCAAACATACTAATTGGTCAGAACACGACGGAAGCAGTGGAAATACGACGCGGAGTGAGGCAAGGATGTATTTTATCGCCTCTACTTTTTAATATCTACTCCTAATTCATTTTCAAAGAAGCCTTAGATGAAGATGTAGGCATTAAAATCAACGGAATTAATGTCAACAATCTTAGATACGCAGATGACACGGTATTGATTGCCTCCAATGAAGAAGACTTACAAGGACTAATAAACAGGGTGATCGAAGCATGTGATGAATATGGGCTAAAGCTTAATATTTCTAAGACAAAACTTATGGTTGTCAGCAAAACGGAGTTACAACCAATGAACAGCAGAGCGTATGGAATAACGTTAGAAAGAGTCAACAATATTACCTATTTAGGCACCAACGTTAACGATAACTGGGATATAAGTAAATAAGAATACGCATTAAAAAAGCCAGAGCCGCCTTCTATAAACTAAAGAAAATTCTTATTAATAGAGACATCACGTTAAACCTTAAAATCAGGTTAATACGCTGCTACCTACTCTCCACATTGCTGTGGATGGAGAGCTGGACCCTTACAGAGACACTATACACCAGGGAAATAAGGCAAAAATATACCATGTTCGGGACACTTGAGCAGCCAGGTTGCAAATGGGTTTTTTGGGTACTATATACCTATACATTATAAATACAAAAATGCCCGTCACAGTTTGGACGAGAAATTTAGTTATTAACAAATAAGGGTCAAAACGGGAGTTTTTTTCGTTTAAATCGCTACAGGTAAAAATAGGGTGTTTAAATATCTTATTTATAATATTTTTCTTTTAGTAAATGAGCCAAGGTTTAAAATAGCGCTTTTTGAATTTTGGTCCGATCATTTGTTGCTTCGGATATTGCAAAATAAAACTAAAATTTCGAAAATAAAAAATTTGCTATAATTTTTGCGAAAATGAATTTAAGACTTTCGTATTGCATGAAAAGTTGAGTCAAACAGTCCGCACAATGCACAAAAAAATTTAAGACGATTCGTCAATTAGTTTAAATTTTATTCAATTTGTTTATCGCAAAGAGCTTTTTTCGCAATGCTATTGTTCAGAAAATAATAACGATATAGCAATTATGTGAAAACAATATGAAAGAACAATAGACATATTTTCAACGCATTTAAAAAAATCATTAAAAAGTCATTTTTATCACTCAGACAGTATTTTACTAAAATAGAGTCATTTTTGGCTTATAAACAATTTGAATAACTTTGTTAATATTGACTGTAGGCTAAAACTACACTGGGATTTGAAATACTGGTATTTTTATACGAATTTTCAAAGAAAAATTTTTCGCCTAGGTTAATTACGGTCAAAGTTAGTCACTTTTTTTATTTAATTGACGGCTGCTTTGTTTATAACAATTAAGCAACCTAACTTGAGCTATTTTGAAGTTGAAGATATATAGTTTATGTGTAAAAGTTTGACTAAACTTTGAACCTCACCACAGTGGTTAATAAAGTTTTAAAAATGGCGTCCGAACGGAATTCGTGGTCGGTGGAGGGGAATTAATAAAATCCGTGCACTCAAAAAATGAAATTGATTCTGCAAACATATGCTGTGATTAATATCGCCGGAGCTTGTTGATGGATTTTGATCATAATTTTTTTAATTTGTATGTACTCGTAGTCGTATAGAGTACGTTATGTACTCACCCACCTAACATTACAAAATGTTAGAGGAAACTCCCCTTATCACTCAGGGATATGAAAAATAGATTACGACCGATTCTAAGACCTACCGAATATAAGCGGTCTCGGAGGAGTATGAAAACTAACACTGTGACAGGAGAATTTTATAGATGTAAATATACAGGGTGTCCCGGAAAATAGTGCGTTCCTTGAAGGTATAGGTAGAAGGCACCATGTAGAACAAAAAACTCTTATAACATTTTTTTCTAAATGCAACCGTTTGACCAAAAAATTAAAATGTATTTTGGTATGTAAATTTAAATCTGACAACTATGTGCGGTACGCAAATTTAAGCATAGACAGTCCCATGTAAATAGATAGAAGATACTAAGATACATAGTAAACAGGTAGTTTTAAAGAATCCTGTTTAGTGTTTAGTGTCAATGCGAAAATGTTTTCGAATAGTGAGTGTATTACCTATTATGTTATTACCTATGAATGGTGTTTGTGAAAGGTTACTTGAAACATCTATTCGGTATAATAATTATTTTCAAGTAAGTACAACTTAGTTATTTCAGTTCACAAGTAAACAAATTACTGAGACATTATCTGGTGTATTTAAGTTCCACTGTAAACTATTAAAACTATGTAATTCAGTTAAAGCCCTCAGGAGTACTCAGCATTCAACCCATTTAAACCTTACTAAATACATAATACTAGTTTAGTTAAAAGACGTGTTTTTATGTTAAAAGATGTGTAATTCGTTTAAAATTATGCAATAGGTATTTCAATACATTTCAAAAGAAAATAATTTTAGTAAACAAATCGTAAATACATAAGTATTACCTACTATTAGGTTGGATTATTTTAAATACTGTTAATCACAATCACAAACGAGTTTTTATTATGTTATTATTCCGTAGTGCGTTCGATGTTGCCAGTTTATTAAAATTTCCAAACATTAAAATACAGGTATATGGAAAACAATGTTAACTTTTTTTTGGAAACGGCTAACTTTAGAAAAAAATGGTATAGGACTTTTTTGTTCCAAATTGTGTATTCTCTCCATACCTTAAAGGAACGCACTATTTTCCGGGACACCCTGTATAGATGGCTATTAACAAATAGGGGTTGGTGATAAAAGAGTGAAAATAAAGGGTTGAGTGTATTTTCTAATTCTAGATCATATGAAATTAAGGTAGATAATTTTGTCCAAAAAATAAAAAAAAAATGTCAGGGGGGCCTTATAACGTATGGGTATAAAAAATAGGTTAAAACCTCTTCTCCGTCCTATAGGATATACGTGTAAAATTTCATAAAAATCGGCCAAGCCGTTTCGGAGTAGTATGGTAACTAACACTGTTACAGGAGAATTTGATGTATATACAGGGTGTCCCGGAAAATAGTGCGTTCCTTAAAGGTATAGGTAGAAGGCACCGTGTAGAACAAAAAACTCTTATAACATTTTTTTCAAAATTCAACCGTTTGACCAACAAACTATAAAACATTTTGGAATTCAAATTCAAATCTGGCAACTCTGTGAAGTACAAAAATCTAAACGTAAATAGTCCCATGTTTATTAAACAGATAATTTGGAAAAATCCTGTTTAGTGTCAACGCCGAAAATGTTTTTGAATCGTGTGTTCATGAGTAATATTATGATATTATGTTGTTTATTTATGGCAGATCAATAAATGGAGAGACATAATACCTACTAAAATTCTTTCAAAATGTTTTGCTGGAATTTCTCGTCGTATGAGTGCATGTTACTCATGTGTTCGTAATTCATGTGTTCGTGAAAGTGGTGGTTCAGTTAAAATATGTGTTTTTATCTTAAAATATGTAAGTATAATTCGTTTAAAATTATGCCGTATTTCAACTACATTTTAAAAAAAATTATAGTAAACAAAAATAGTAAGTATTAGGTTGGATTATTTTAAATACTGTAAGACACAAACGAGTTCTTATTCACCAGTGCGTAACATGTTGCCAGATTATTTAATTTTCTGAAGATTAAAGTTCAGCTATATGGAAACCATTGTATTATTTTTTTGGAAACGGTTAACTTTAGAAAAAAATAGTATAGGACTTTTTTGTTCTAAATTGTGTATTCTATCCATACCTTAAAGGAACGCACTATTTTCCGGGACACCCTGTAGAAGTAACTGGTAGGCAAATTGTGAGGTTGATTAACGTCTGTTCCGTGAATAATCCAATTTCCATTGGAATTACGAATAGATAAATCGCCAAGTTAACACAGTGTGTAAATAAAAGTACAAGTGCACTAGTGAGTGAAAATAAATCGTCCAAAGCATCGAAAAAGTAAGATCTCTCCATTATTTACTGTAAACAGGTATTTTAGATGCCAATAATTATTCGAACAATATAAATAAAATAAAACCACTGATAAGAAATTCAAGTTTTGATGGGACAAACAGACTTGATTTCTTTTCGCAGTGCAGAGTCGGACTTAATAAAATAAATCTAAAATAGTGCGAGAATTAAAAATCAATAATTTTTATTTTTACGGTGATTACGAACTGGCTTAAAGTTAATTTCTAAATTAAGTTTATAGATTGTGTCTAATATAGGTTTATTTTTAACTAACCTTATATTTATATTGTATTCTATACAGATTTTTCTAATTGTAACATTTAGCGGGGCACTCTTAGAAAATGGAAAGAAAGGATAATGACACAGGAAGTGAAACCGATGACGAAACGAAACACAAAAGAGAAAACTTGGATGATTGTTTTAATAGAAGTAAAATTACAAAACGGTCACCAAGCAAAGCAGGCAACGAAAAAAAGGAAGACATGGAAAATGTTATGATTACGATGATGAGAGAGCTCATGAATAAAAATGATGAAATGCTTCAGGAAATAAAACAAATAAGAAAAGACCAACAACAAGCCAATAAAGAGTTAATGGATGTAAAAGTAGAGAATCAAAAACTAAAAAAAAAGAAGTAAAATTGCTACATGAAAGAATGGAGCAACTGCAGAAATTTAGCAAAAAGAAAAGCTTGATCGTAACTGGGTTGAAAGTACAAACAAATGATGATAATAAATTAAAAGAAGAAATGGAAAATTTCATAGCCCAAGAGTTGCAAACACAAATAAAACTAAGAAGTGCAACAAAAATAGGAGAAACAGTATGCGCAATAGAGACAGAAACTTTCACGGATAAAATGGAAATCCTAAACAAGAAAAGTAAACTAAAACAGCATAAAGACCGTATCTATATAAACAACGATTGGACATCGAAAGAAAAAGAAATACAAAAGGAAATAACTAAAATAGCAAAGGAAGAAAGAAGCAAGGGTAAGCAAACGAAAATCGGCTACAAGAAATTAATAGTAAATGGCAAAATCTGGATATGGGACGAGGAGAGAGAGCAGCTGATAGAAAATTCAAAAAACTAATAAACGAAAAACAGCGGCTGAAATATGGTATTGACATGGCAAAAAAAGGAATAACGACTTTGGAAAATGAGGAAAAAAACGATACAAATAAGGAAAAACCTGAGGAAATAATAAAAATTGGAACCTGGAATGTACGAAGTACGTACGAAGAGGGTGCCTTAAAAAATTTAGATAATATTATGGAGAATTACAAAGTAGACATCCTGGCCTTACAAGAAACAAAACAGTTGGGAACTGAAATAGTCAAAATAGGAAAAAGAACATTTTTTAAGAGTGGCGGGACAAACAGATATTTTGGAGTTGGATTTATGGTGACAGAAAAAATAAGTAAATTAGTTATAGACTTCCAAGCAATATCAGATAGAATATGTTATTTAAGAATAAGAGGAAAGTACAGAAAAATTAGCATCATTAATGCACATGCCCCCACTGAAGAAAAAGACCTAGAAACCAAGACAGAGTTCTATGAGAAGCTAAGTAATTTGATGGATAAAATTCAGAAATATGACATAAAGATAATCGTAGGAGATATGAATGCCAAAATAGGAAGGGAAAAGAAGCAATATTGAAGCAAAAAAATAACAAAAGCGCAGGAGAAAGCGGAATTCCGGCAGAGATTTTTAAAGCAGGAGGAGAAAAGCTGCAAGAAAAAATTTTCCGACTAATATTAACAGTCTGGCAAAAAGATGAGCATCAAGTTAGCTAAACACCTATCACAAATCGATTCGAAAGTAGGTGGATAATTTGCCGCTAATTAGTCGTTAATTAGTTGTGAAAATACCGATTTTGTCGTTTCTTTTTTTTTTATTTTTTTAGGTGCTTTGCTAACTTGATATAAAGTTAGCAAAGCACACCTCCGAAAAATGACTTTAGAGCGTTCGTAGGAGAATCGGAATAGGATTAGTTTTTGCCGCTAATTAGTCGCTAATTAGTTGTGAAAAAATTAATTTTCTAAATTAATTTTTTTTTTGTTTTTTTGGGTGCTTTGCTAACTTGATATAAAGTTGGCAAAGCACGCTTCCATAAAATGATTTTAGGGATTTCGTAAAAGAATGAAAATAGAATGAGAATTTGCCGCTAATTAGTCGCTAATTAGTTGTGAAGAAATGAATTTTCTAAATTAATTTTTTTTTGTTTTTTTGGGTGCTTTGCTAACTCGATATAAAGTTGGCGAAGCACGCCGCTATAAAATGATTTCAGAGTTTTCGTAAGGGAATGAGAATAAAATGAGAATTTGCCGCTAATTAGTCGCTAATTATTTGTAAAGGAATTTTATTCACAAAAAAATTTTTTTTTGTTTTTCACGGTGCTCCGCTTACTCGATATAAAGTTGGCAAAGCACGACTCCATACAATCATTCTAGGGTTTCCGGAGAAGAATAGCAATGGAATAAGAATTCTTTGCTAATTAGTCGTGCATTAGTTGTGAACACACCAATTTTGTCGTTTTTTTGTTTTTGACGGTTCTTTGCTGACTTGATATAAAGTTCGCCAAGCACGCATCCATAAAATGATTTAGGTTTTTTTGTAGTAGCATGAAAATAGGATCAGAATTTGCCGCTAATTAGTCGCCAATTAGTTGTGAACAAATTGATTTTCTAAATTAATTTTGTTTTTGTTTTTTTGGGTGCTTTGTTAACTTGATACAAAGTTGGCAAGCACACCTCCGAAAAATCATTTTAGGGTTATCGTAAAAGAATGGAAATAAAAAAAAAATTTGCCGCTAATTAGTCGTGAATAAGTTGTAAGAATACCGATTTTGTCGTTTATTTATTTTTTTTTTATTTTTTTAGGTGCTCTGCTAAATTGATATAAGGTTAGCAAAGCACAACTCCAAAAAATGACTTTCGAGCGTTCGTAGAAGAATGGGAATAGAATGAGAATTTGCCGCTAATTAGTCGCTAATTAATTGTAAAGAAATTAATTTTTTTAATTAATTTTTTTTTGTTTTTTTGGGTGCTTTGGTAACTTGATATAAAGTTGGCAAAGCACGCTTCCATAAAATGATTTTAGGGATTTCGTGAAAGAATAAAAATAGAATGAGAATTTGCCGCTAATTAGTCGCTAATTAGTTGTGAAGGAATGAATTTTCTAAATGAATTTTTTTTTTGTTTTTTAGGTGCTTTGGTAACTTGATATAAAGTTGCAAAGCACGCTTCCATAAAATGATTTTAGGGATTTCGTGAAAGAATAAAAATTGAATGAGAATTTGTCGCTAATTAGTTGTGAAGAAATGAATTTTCTAAATTAATTTTTTTTTGTTTTTTTGGCTGCTTTGCTAACTCGATATAAAGTTGGCGAAGCACGCCGCTATAAAATGATTTCAGAGTTTTTGTAGGGGAATGAGAATAAAATGAGAATTTGCCGCTGATTAGTCGCTAATTATTTGTGAAGGAATTTTATTCAGAAAAAATTTTTTTTTGTTTTTCACGGTGCTCCGCTTACTCGATATAAAGTTGGCAGAGCACGACTCCATACAATCATTTTAGGGTTTCCGTAGAAGAATAGCAATGTAATAAGAATTCTTTGCTAATTAGTCGTGCATTAGTTGTGAGAATACCAATTTTGTCGTTTTTTCGTTTTTGACGGTTCTTTGCTGACTTGATATAAAGTTCGCAAAGCATGCATCCATAAAATTATTTGGGTTTTTATGAAAAAGCATGGAAATAGGATCAGAATTTGCCGCTAATTAGTCGCTACTTAGTTGTGAAGAAATTATTTTTCTAAATTAATTTTTTTTTGTTTTTTCGGGTGCTTTGCTAACTTGATATAAAGTTGGCAAGCACACCTCCGAAAAATCATTTTAGGGTTTTCGTAGAAGAATAGGAATAGAAAAAAAATTTGCCGCTAATTAGTCGTGAATTAGTTGTGAGAATACCGATTTTGTCGTTTATTTTTATTTTTTATTTTTTTAGGTGCTTTGCTAACTTGATATAAGGTTAGCAAAGCACACCTGCAAAAAATGACTTTCGAGCGTTCGTAGAAAAATGGGAATAGAATGAGAATTTGCCGCTAATTAGTCACTAATTAGTTCTGAAAAAAATAATTTTTTTAATTAATTTTTTTTTTGTTTTTTTGTGTGTTTTGCTAACTTGATATAAAGTTGGCAAAGCACGCCTCAATCAAATGATTTAAGGGTTTTCGTGAAAAAAAGAGAATAGAATGAGAATTTGCCGCTAATTAGTCGTGAAAAAATGAATTTTTTAAATGAATTTTTTTTTCGTTTTTTTGGATGCTTTGCTAACTTGATATAAAGTTGGCAAAGCACGCCCCCATAAAATGATTTTATGGGTTTCGTAAAAGAATGAAAACATAATATGAATTTGCCGCTAATTAGTCGCTAATTAGTTGTGAAGAAATGAATTTTCTAAATTAATTTTTTTTTTGTTTTTTTGGGTGCTTCGCTAACTTGATATAAAGTTGGCGAAGCTCGCCTCCCTAAAATGATTTTAGTGTTTGCGTAAAAGAATGAAAATAGAATCAGAATTTGCCGCTAATTAATCGCTAATTAGTTGTGAAGGTATTTCATACATAAATTCTGTTTTTTTTTTTGGTTTTGACGGTGCTTTGCTTACTCAACATTAAGTTCGCAAAGCACGCATCTTTAAATTGATTTAAGTTTTTTCGTAGAAGCATGGAAATAGGATGAGAATTTGTCGCTTATTAGTCGCTAATTAGTTGTGAACGAATTTTTTTCAGCAATTTTTTTGATATTATTTTTGTTGTTTCAGGCGCTCCGCTAACTCGATATAAAGTTAGTAAAGTACACGTTCAAAAAATGACTTCAGAGCGTTCGTACAAGAATGAGAATAGGATTAGTTTTTGCCGCTAATTAGTTGTAAAGATATTAATTTTTTCAATCAATCTTTTTGTTGTTTTTTTGTCGTAAGTGTTATTGTTGAAAATGTGTAAAAATTTGTATATATGTTGATAAAAGTGTAAAAAAAGTCTAACTTTTGTAAGTGTAATTGTTGAAAGTGTGACTCGGATGATAGAATGCTATTGATAAATTCTACTTTTATCATATGAGGCGTTTATTTTAAAATTTTCTTTTTACGGGTGCGTTTGTCATTTGATATATCTTTAGCAGAGCAGGCAATAAAAAAAAACTTCAGAAAGGGAACAAACAGTTGGAATTGGATGGTGACTTGCCGCTAATAAGTTGCTAATTAGTTGTGGAATAATTGATTTCGTTGTTTGATTGTTTTTTTTTTGTTGTTGTAATGGTTGGTAATGCATAATATAAACAATGGTTTAGACTTGTTAATATTGAAGTGCAGTTTGAACTACAGAATGGTGCTAATTAGTTGTTCTTGAATGTTTTTGTTTTATTTTTACGGTGCTTTGTAAACGTGATTCTATATTCCGTGAAGTAGGATTTCGAAAAAAATTGTGACTTGCAAAATAACTTTTCTTTTAAAAAATGGCAAAAATTTTGAGGCATTTGACTATTACAAGTCGAATAAGTTTATCGTGTGGTGTTTACGTCGTTTTCATATTAGATAGGGACATAGTTTCTGGAAACGGTATGCTGACAAAATAGTTTATTTAGCTGACAAATAGTAGGTAAGTCATTTGTTTCATAATTTCGAATAGAACAATAATTCAACTTTCATTTCAGTCATAAAATCATTTTATGGGGGCGTGCTTTGCCAACTTTATATCAAGTTAGCAAAGCATCCAAAAAAACGAAAAAAAAATTCATTTAGAAAATTCATTTTTTCACAACTAATTAGCGACTAATTAGCGGCAAATTCTCATTCTATTCTCATTTTTTTACGAAAACCCTTAAATCATTTGATTGAGGCGTGCTTTGCCAACTTTATATCAAGTTAGCAAAACACCCAAAAAAACAAAAAAAAAATTAATTAAAAAAATTATTTTTTTCAGAACTAATTAGCGACTAATTAGCGGCAAATTCTCATTCTATTCCCATTCTTCTACGAACGCTCGAAAGTCATTTTTTGCAGGTGTGCTTTGCTAACCTTATATCAAGTTAGCAAAGCACCTAAAAATAAAAAATAAACGACAAAATCGGTATTCTCACAACTAATTCACGACTAATTAGCGGCAATTTTTTTTTCTATTCCTATTCTTCTACGAAAACCCTAAAATGATTTTTCGGAGGTGTGCTTGCCAACTTTATATCAAGTTAGCAAAGAACCCGAAAAAACATAAAAAAATTAATTTAGAAAATTAATTTCTTCACAACTAATTAGCGACTAATTAGCGGCAAATTCTCATTCTATTTTCATTCTTTTACGAAATCCCTAAAATCATTTTATGGAAGCGTGCTTTGCCAACTTTATATCAAGTTAGCAAAGCACCCAAAAAAACAAAAAAAAAATTAATTTAGAAAATTAATTTTTTCACAACTAATTAGCGACTAATTAGCGGCAAAAACTAATCCTATTCCGATTCTCCTACGAACGCTCTAAAGTCATTTTTCGGAGGTGTGCTTTGCTAACTTTATATCAAGTTAGCAAAGCACCTAAAAAAATAAAAAAAAAAGAAACGACAAAATCGGTATTTTCACAACTAATTAACGACTAATTAGCGGCAAATTATCCACCTACTTTCGAATCGATTTGTGATAGGTGTTTAGCTAACTTGATGCTCATGGCAAAAAGAGGAAATGCCGCAACAATGGAACAATGCACTCATCTGTCCAATCTACAAAAAAGGTGATGAAACAAGTTGCGAAAATTATAGAGGAATATCGCTATTAGAAGTGGCCTATAAAATACTTGCAAAAATCATCCGAAATAGATTGCAAAAGGAGGTAAATAAGATCATTGGAGAATACCAAGGAGGTTTTAGACCAGGAAGATCAACAACAGATCAAATTTATTTATTAAAACTAATACAGAACAACAGCTACGAACAAAATTTGGGACTACACATGTTGTTCATTGACTTTAAACAGGCTTACGACTCAGTAGACCGAGATATGCTATATGAAGCAATGAGATCCTTGGGTATTTCAGGAAAGCTGGTTAAATTAGTGAGAATGGCGCTCAACAATACAAAAAACAGGATAACACTGGAAGGAAATTTTTCAAAACAATTCACAGTGAATAAAGGACTGAAACAGAGTGACCCTCTATCTACAGACTTATTTAACTTGGTACTAGAGCACATAGTAAGAAGGATAAAAATTAGTACAAGCGGTACCATATTTAACAACAGACAGCAGTTTATAGCTTACGCTGATGATCTAGTCATCCTAACACAAACAAAGGAACATCTCCAAAAAATATTCCAAAAGTTCGAAGCGGAAGCAAAAAGGTATGGATTAAGAATCAACCAAGGAAAAACACAATACTACATGGTAATGAAAGGAGATATAAATAAAGAGGATAACTATATAAAAATGAAAGGAGAAGGAGATGAATATAAATTTAAGGAAGTAGCAGAATTCGAATACCTGGGAGTGACTGTAACCAGTACTGGAAGGGAAGAAAAAGAAATAGATAAAAGATTATTGAAGGGAAGTCGAGTTGTGGGTGCCTTAAACACGATATTAAAAGCAAAAAATGTATCAATAAACGCGAAAATCAGAATGTATGAAACGATAATACGGCCCACAGTGTTGTATGCGAGCGAAACGTGGGTAATGAATCAACAAGAGGAGAAGAAGATACAGATATGGGAAAGGAAGGTCCTGAGAAAAATTTTTGGAGGTATACAGATAGCGGAGAAAACCTGAAGAATGCCCGAAACTAGAAACGTCAAACGAATATTGAATGACAGAGCATTGGGAAAAAGGAGACGAGGTCGCCCAAGGAAGAGATGGTTAGAGGCTGCAGAGAGGGATTTGGAAGAAATCGGGGTGAAGGACTGGAGAAAGAGTGCAGAAGACCGAAAAGAATGGAGAAATATTATCCAGAATTTAGAAGCCGTAGGCCTATAAGGCCTGTTAGCGCTGTTATATATATATATATATATATATATATATATATATATATATATATATATATATATATATATATATATATATATATATATATATATATATATATATATATATATATATATATATATATATATATATATATATATAGAAGTAACTGCGAATTAAATAATAAAAGTGGCTAACTTTGAGCCTAATTAACCTAGGCAAAAAGATTTTTTTCTAAAAATTCCTGTAAAAATACCAGCTTTTGAAATCCTAAAGTAGATTTACTCTATAGTCAATATTAACAAAGCTATTCAAATTATTTATAGGCCTAAAATGACTCTATTTTACTTAACTTTTTTCGGAGTGATAAAAACAACTTTTTAATGATTTTTTTCAACACTTTGAAAATATAACTATTCTTCTTGCATGTACTTTTCACATAATTGCTATGTCATTATTATTTTCTGAACAATAACATTGCGAAAAAAAAGCTCTTTGCGATAAACAAATTGAATAAAATTTAAACTAATTGACGAATCGTCTTAAAAAATGTAATGCATTATATGGAATGTTTGACTCAACTTTTCGTGCAATATGAAAGTCTTACGGCCATTTTTGCAAAAGTTATAGCACATTTTTTATTTTTGAAATTTTAGTCTTATATTGCAATTTCCGAAGCAAAAAATGATCGCACCAAAATTCAACAAGTGCCATTTTAAACCTTGGCTTATCTACTAAAATACAAATACTCTAAATAATATATACAGGGTGTTTCATTAATAATTGTCCATATAGTAACTGGAGAAACCTTAGCACAAAATATGAAGATTTAACCTAAAACAATTAAATAAAATGTGGTTCCTTACTGAGTTACAGGGTGTTTTATCTAAAAATTTTAAAACTATTTTTGCTCAGCATTTTAAAACTATTCGACGTATCCTTTTCATACTTGGCAGGAAGTATAGGTACTGTACATACTAGTAAATTATGTTAAACAAACGTTTCTGGCTATTACCAGAGGCGTAAGACGGGGGAAAGTGAATGGTTGACCATTTCCAAATTCTACGCAACTGGCGAAATTGCTATTTTAGAAATTTTTGGATTCCCCAATACTTTCTATGAAAATAATATACTTTTCATTCGTAATGATAAAGTAATTAGTTTTCGAGATCATTGAAGTTAAAAATGAAACGACATGGTTATTTTGATTAATGTATTGTGCCGCTTCATTTTTAATTTCAAATATCTCGAAAACTAATCATTTTATCGTTAGGAATGAAGAGTATATTATTTATATAAAAAGTATTGCAAAATCAAAAAATTACACTAAAATAGCAATTTCGTCAGTGGCGTAGAATTTGGGAAGGGTCAACCAGCCACTATCCCCTGTCGAACGCCTTTGGTAGTAGCTAGAAACGCTTATTTATCTTAATTTAGTAGGGTGTACAGTACCTACACTTTCTGCCAAGTATGATAAGTATACGCCAAATAGTTTTAAAGTACTGGGTACAAATATTTTTTAAATTTTAATCATATGAATCATATCATAAGTTAATCAAAATAACTGTGCTGTTCCATATTTAACTTCAAATATCTCGAAAACTAATGATATCGTTACCAATGAAGAGTTATTATTTACGTAGAAAGTATTGGAGAATCTAAAAATGGCACTAAAATAGTAATTTCTCCAGTGGCGTAGAATTTGATAAGGGTAAACCATTCACCATCCCCTGTCGTACGTCTCTGCTAGTAGCTAGAAACGTTTGTTTATCATAATTTAGTACGGTGTCTAGTAGTCGCACTTTCTGCCAAGTGTGAAAAGGATACGTCGAATAGTTTTAAAATGCTGAGCAAAAATAGTTTTTAAATTTTTAGATAAAACACCCACACCCACACCATTTAACTCAGTAAGGAACCACATTTTATTTAAGTGTTTTAGGTTAAATCTTCGTATTTTGTGCTAAGGTTTCTCCAGTTACTATATGGACAATTATTAATGAAACACCCTGTATAATTACCCTATTTGTACCTGTAGCGATTTAAACGAAAAAATTGCCATTTTTGACCCTTATTTGTTAATAACTAAGTTTCTCGTCCGAACTGTGACGGGCATTTTTGTATTTATAATGTATTAGGTATATAGTACCCAAAAAATCCATTTGCAACCTGGCTGCTCAAGTGTCCCGACAAAAACCTTCTTTCTCTGGACTACTAATGAAACAATTGAAGGCCTTTAAGATATGGATCAGTTTGGTTGATCGAATAAGAAATGAAACAGTCTTACATCGAATGAATAAGAGCACAGAAATAACAAAAACAATAAAAATTCGAAAGTTACAATATTTCGGCCATGTAATGAGACATCCAGAGAGGTATAACCTTCTACACCTCATCATTCAGGGCAAGATAGTCGGAAGAAGAGGCCCAGGCCGAAGAAGAACATCCTGGCTCCGAAATATCAGGGAGTGGTATCAAGAGACCACTGATAATCTGTTTAGAGCTGCCGTAAACAAAGTCATTATTGCCAATTTGATCGCCAACGTTCGATAATCGGACAGGGTACTGAAGGATGAAGAAGGATTTTCTCTTGAGGGTTTGAGTTGAGTTGTGTTTGTTGTACAAAGCAAGACCAGTGCCTGAAAGAGCCGATGTGGTAGTTGTTGGCTTGTGCCTGTAGTAGTGAGCACAGAGAAGGCCGGTAAGATGTAGTGGACGTTGTAGATTCCGAACCATAAAATCAGAAAAATTCGGTTTGCTAGAATTTGGTGTTCTTTCAACACCGTTTTCGATGATGTTGGAAGCTTTTGAATATCATCTCTTTGGTTTAGATGGTTGGGATTTTCTTTTAATTTCAACGTTACTAGCATCGTCGTATGGTTTAGGTTTATTATCTGTCCTGTATTTGAGAGATGTTGTGCAAGAAACGACGTTTTTCAACGAAAACTTCGTTTTCGTTTATAAATTCGCAAAGTCTGTTCGTTCATTCGTTCGTTTGTGCGTTGCCGCCCCTGCAATACTTTGGAGCTGATCTACCGATGAATTCCCATGTAGTTTTGTCTCCTGAATCCAAATCTTAAAACGACATTTCGATATCTCGAATCATCTTCGTGATAACCGACTTCAAAGTCGAAAAATCGAATTTTCGACTTAAGCCAATTGATATATCATGTAAATTCAAGGTATATATTGTATATAAATTTTTATACGCATTTATATACAGAGAAGTCCTAAATTATGGAATAAATTCATTTTCTCTAAAATGGACGACTGTAGAGAAAAATTCCGAAACAGATCGATTTTTATTTATAAATTACAATTTTTTGGCATATATTTCATACTAGTGACGTCATCCATCTAGAGTGATGACGTAATCGATGGTTTTTTTTAAATGGGAATAGGGGTAGTGTGGCACCTCATTTGAAAGGGCGTTTAATTCTCTATACAGTAATATAAACATTAATATCATTATTTATACAGGGTGGCCAAAATAATAATTTTTGAATTAAATTAATTGACGAAAAAAGAAGAATGTATGCAATTTATTTAACTCCAAATACATTCTGTCGCTGTCAGAAAATAGAAAAAATGTTTATTTGGCAAATAAACATTGCTTCTCGCTTAAATTAAATTTTCAAACTGCCAAAAGGTAGGTGGGAGGCTGTTTGTGATTTAATTTAAGCGAAAAGAAATGTTTATTTGTGAAATAAACATTTTTTTCTATTTACTGACAGCAGTACAATGTATTTTGAGTTAAATAAATTACATACATTCTTCTTTTTGGATCAATTAATTTAATTCAAAAATTATTTTTTTGGTCACCCTATATAAATAATATTATCGTTTATATTACTGAATAGAGAATTGAACACCCTTTCAAATGAGGTGCCACACGACCCCTATTCCCATTTAAAAAATCATTGATTACGTCATCACACTCAGATGGATGACGTCACTAGTATGAAGTATATGCCAGAAAATTGTAATTTAAAAATAAAAATCGACCTGTTTCAGGATTTTTCTCCAAAGTCGTCCATTTTAGAGAAAATGAATTTATTCCATAATTTGGGACCTTTCTGTATGTATATATCAAGGGTTGTCTACAGCTAATGCCGTTTCCCTTCCGTCAGCCAGGACTTCCATTTTTTCGATCTTCCCAGTCTCCGTCTTCCCATCCTTTCTTGGACATGTCTTCGTCGACTTCATTTTTCCAAGATCTTCTCGGTCGTCCTCTTCTTCTTGTTCCTCTTGGGCTCCATTCTGCAACCTTGTTTATCCAAGTGTTTTCTGCTCTGCGTACGTGGCCATACCATTTTAGTCTTCTCTCGTCTATATATTGCAAGGCATCTTTTTTCACTTGCATTCTTCTCCTTCTCCTCATTTGTTATTCTGCCTTTTTTGGTGAGACCACATCAACATCATTTATATACGCTAAATTGGCTAAATAGTGATATTATTATACAAATATATAGTAATATAGAAATGATGTTTGCTAACCGTAAAAAAAGTTTTCGTTATGATAATCCTCGCATTCTCAACTCGTTTTTACGCTAATTTCGATGGCATTTTGATGTTGTTCTCGTCTAACATGGAGTCTTCGATTGGTCTGTCCGGTGTAAAATACACCTAATGAATTTAATGACTTCTTCACTAATGTCGCATGTAACTTGCAAACCCAGATTCAACCCTCCTTTTTCAATCCCTTGGATTTTGATGTCACCATGTTTGGGGAAGAATTTTTCTTCCAAGAAGTTTCTCTCATTGAAATCAGAGACATTTTAACAAATATGGTGAACAAGAAAAGTAGAGACTACTTCGGATTCTCAGTTAACATAATAAAAGGAGTGAAACATCTCATTGCTGGTCCATTAACAACACTTATAAATCACTGCTTAAAGGAAAGCATATTTCCTGATCTGCTCAAAAAAGCAGTGGTGGTACCGATCTATAAGAAGGGCGACAATGATGACCCATCCAATTATAGGCCAATATCACTCCTTCCTATAATATCAAAGGTATTTGAGAAATGTATGGCAGCAATGATTATTAAGTACTTTGAATCCAAAAATTTGTTCACAAATTGTCAGTTTGGTTTTAGAAGGGGTCTAAATACGACAAAAGCCATCATGGACTTAGTGATGGAGATTCAAGAGGCTTTTGAGTAGAGCTGCTATCTGTCGGCTACATTTTGTGGCCTGAGTAAAACTTTTGATTGTGTTTCACATGAACTGCTTCTCAGGAAATTGGAGAGATATGGGTTTGGAGATAGTAGCATTGCAATGATCTCCAGCTATCTCTCCGATAGAAAGCAGAGTGTGCAGGTGGGTAGAGCGAGGTCGGCAGAGAGAGCTGTAAATATCGGATTACCTCAAGGGTTAATATTGAGACCACTTTTATTTCTAATTTATATTAATGATCTTCCACAGACAGACCTTACTAGTTCATTTACTCTTTTTGCTAATGATACTACTATTACCTGCAAAGATTGTGTTTGTAATGCAGCAATAGAGGCATCAAGACAAGCACAAGATAAGGCAGAACAATGGTTTGCAGCAAATATGTTGCTTCTAAACATCAATAAAACCCAGTCTTTGATTTTTTCAACAAGACAGCTTCCATCCGGAGATGCAGACAAACAAATTTTTGGGGGTTTACTTGGATGCAGGACTATGTTGGAAGGCTCATACACGGTCCCTTGTTGCTAAGTTAGGAACTGCAACTTTTCTGATTAGAAGACTTTCTGAGTGTGTATCTCAGTTCATTTTACAACAGGCCTATTTTGCACTGTGTCATTCACACATCAGCTATGCAATTTTGTCATGGGGTTACAGTGCTGGAGCCAAAGATGTCTTTCGTATTCAGAGAAGAATAGTAAGGATAATTGCTGGCCTGTCCTATCAGAAAGAATGTCGGCAAGCATTTGTTGCACTGCACATACTAACTCTGCCTTCGCTATTTATTCTAGAGAGTCTTGTTCATGTGAAACAAAATATAGATTGTCATCAAAGACATGAGGATGTACACCGATATGAAACCAGAAATAAGCATGCCTTAATACTGCCCTACACCAGGCTCCAAAGAAGTAGAGACGGACCAAACTCTTATGGTGTAACATTCTACAACAAGTTGCCTACTGAAATTACTGAATTGCTAATTTTACAATTTAGAAAACAACTAAAGAATTTTCTCATATGTCAAGCATTTTACAGCAGTGATGAATTTTTAAATTTTAACTTTAATGTTTGGAACTGGGTTGTGAATTGTTGAATTGTACTTTGTTTATTCTTAGGAACCCAGAAAGTGTTTGTCTTAATTGATGTATGTATTATTTCATATTATGCCTTATGTTTTTATATTTGTATTTTATATCTGAGAACCAAAGTTGTACACTATTTTTTGACGTATGTAAGTACTTTATATTAACATGAATAAATGACATGACTTGACTTGACTTGACTACAATTTGTGTACTTCTTGATTATCTAACGATATTTTGGTTTTTGCGCAAAGTAAAATAGATTTTTGTTATCGGTATTAAATATCGCCTCTATTTTGTGTTTTCTTAGCACTCTTCATATTTTCTTTGTTGTGTCCTTTATGGTAGGATGGTTTTTACAATTGGGTTTTCGTCTTCTGTTGAGTCTTTAATTCTTATTTGAGCATTATTGGCCTTTTCGATGGTGTATGTTAAGAAGCCTTTTTTTCAACGCTGTTTTTAGATTATGAATTTCTTCATTTTTATATTATTCATTTGTCTTTCTTTCGGATCTTGTTATTATGCAGGAGGGTAATGTGAATCAGCGTGTAGATATCTGTCGGTATGTGTGGGTTTTCGTTATACTGTATATTTATGTATCCATCCTCCTCCGTTATTATTAACACATTAAGAGTTACTAAAATCAATGTTATTAGGAAAAACCAGTATGTATATAAAATTAGTAGAACCACAATATAAGATATAGGATGATGAGTGGAAAGAAAGACAAGAAAGAGAAATTGTCAATCTAAAACAATTTGCATGCAGTATATTTATCAGATTATATCAAATATTTCATTAAAAATAAAAGCAATTGAATTTTGAAATAAATTTGGTATTTTGCTTTTTGTATTCCAGATCGTAGCCCGTTGGCTCCAGGCAACATTTAATTTTTCAATTAAATAGACATGTTGTTTTGCTATGTTGGAAAGACAACAAACTAATTCTATTTCATGATATGATTTTTTTCTGTGTATAATCCTTGGCGAAACCAGTTAGACAAACTTTTGTTTTAATTAAACCGACTAAATTTAATATTTGTTTGCACGTTAACATTATAATTAGTAAACATAATTGTATCGGTCTCATTTCTCTGACAACTTGAGCATACACTTTTATGTACACTGCGCATCATTAAAAATAGAATAGAATAGAATAGAAATATGCTTTATTGTCACTGAAAATTTTTACAATTTTATGGACAAAGCTTACATACAGTCAAAAGAAAAATAATATCAACAAGAAATAACAAATAACAACTACAATTCAATAAAATTAGATAAAAGAGTCCAACTAGAATTTTATAAGAATTCTTCAATAACTAAGTTTATACAATTTATTCAATTGTGACTAAACTCCCACAATGCAGAAACACTTTTAGCGTCTTTTAGGCACCGACAAACAGTGCCGATAAGTCAATTTTAAGGGTAATAAGTTTGCAGAATTGATATCAGTTTTACGACTTCGGATAATGCACATGTTATTTGTGCCTTATTTTTCTTGGAAAATGGCTATTCTGTTTTTCAAAAATCTTTCACTACTGTACAGTTGTTCAAAGAGTGAACTTGTGCAATTTTTAAATTTAAAACTATGGCTGAGAGATTTGCTAGATATGTTCAAATTGTTACTTTGATTGGTAATCGAATGAGTCAAAGAGAAGTGGCCAGACAGCTTGGAGTCAGTCGTTGTATGGTCCAAAAAACTTACCAACGATTCGTAGAGACTGGATCTCACGAACGACGACCAGGATCAGGCCCGAGAAGAATCACGACGGCCAGAGAAGACCGTTCTTTACAACGCACTTCTTTGCAAAATCGGTTCTTTACGGCTAGAGAAATCCAAACCCGTTTTCAAAATGCTCACGCGTGGATATTAAGCACTTCTACCGTGAGAAGAAGGTAGAGGAAATTTGATCTAAGGGCTCGCTGTCCAGCAACAGGACCTTTGTTAACAGCAGCACATCGACAACGCCGACTACAGTATACTAGGGACCACGAGCATTTGACGATAGAAGATTGGAAAAATGTTTTGTTTAGTAATGAATCCAGGATGGTTCTTTATGGCTCAGATGGTCGCATCAAAACATACAGAAGACGCGGGGAACAATATTCTGCTTGTGTTCGACTAGCTCATGTTGTTTTTGGAGGAGGTTCGGTAATGTTTTCGGCAGGCATTTCATTCGAAGGCCGTACTGATCTCATATTTATTGATAGAGGAGCGTTGAATGCTCAGCGATACATTACCGAAATTCTAGACGAGCATGTAATGCCTTTTGCTGGGGTTGTGGACGAAAACTTTATTTTCATGCAAGACAACGCTCGGCCACACGTAACTAGGATGGTAACGCAATACCTGGAAACCTCGGCCAAAAATGAATCTTAAAGTCCAGATTTGAACCCGATTGAACATGTTTGGGAGCAAATCAAACGAAGAGTAAGAAACAGAATATCTGCTCCAATGAATCGTGAGCAGCTTCGGTTGGCGCTCATGCAGGGGCGGATGGGCAAGTAAAATTCTACCGGGAGAATAAACAACGGCGGCCCAAAATTTAAATATATATATATATATATATATATATATATATATATATATATATATATATATATATATATATATATATTATATATATATATATATATATACACATGGGAGTTTTTTTGATTTTTTTAAACTATAGAAACTTGGAATCTAAAATACAAAGTTTGCTCTAGAAAATTCTATATTAAGATATTTAAGATATATAAATAACAAATTAATGTGTTATAAACTATAGGTGAATGAAATATCGTTTTACATATATAGCTATCACTAAATAATGGTTACCTATTATTTATTATATTAATACATTAAAGCGTCCTTCATTAATTTGGTTGTTTGACCCAAACGATTAATAATTTCATCATTGTTGATATCGCTCAGTATATCATTTTCAATATTCATCAGCATGAACGACTCGAGTCTATTATCAGACAAGGAGTTTCTTAATCTATTTTTGATAAATTTTAAAGTTGAAAACGATCGTTCACATGCCACTTGCGAGATGGGCAATGAAAGTATATATTGATAAGCCAATACCAGCGTGGAATAAGCCCCCTTAAACAAATTATATTTTAAAATTGAACCGTAGCAACAAATGACACAGTTCTGACATTTGTTAGATTCGATGCACACCCTTGATTTTGTACTCTGTTTTGTTATACAGTCATCTTCGTCTACATCTGACTGTGCAGAAGAAGAGTCGTCTAACCCCACATCAAGTCTAGCATAATTTATTTCATATGAATCTTCAATTGTTAATTTAATATGTTTCCAGTTGCTTGCAAAGCTTGCTAACTCTTCTTTCAACTTTGCAGGAGTTGCAGAAGAATCAAACTGTATTAATTTTTCTGACAATATTTTTAGAGAATTCTCAGGTAGCTCACCTTTGGCGATTTCTTCAAAATTATTTGGATCTAAAATGTTCAGATCCCTACATAATTCAGCGTTGTTTGCAAATCTTCTACTGATTGATTCTACTGCAGTATCCGCAATAACGTTAAAAAAAACAATTCTAAAATTTTCTTTTGGGCTTACTGGGATTTCATCAGAAGTTTTCTCATCAAAGAATTTCTTTTTCTTTTTTGATCGAAACTCGGGCAATTGTTCTTCAATAAAAAATTCGAAGTCTCTCCTTTCAAAAGAGAGTTTAGCCCACCCTACAAATTTATCTGCAGATGCTTCAATGTCTGGAAAATTTCTTTGCATTTTTTTTAAACTCAGTATAGAATCATTAACCATAAAGTTACATTTTAATAAATCTAACCCTGTTGTCTGAATATCTTGATAAAGGGCCTGTTATAGAGAACAGTTTTCAGAATATGTGCCCAATTAAAATATTTTCGTATTTCAGTAATTGTGCTTTGTAATTTGCAGCAGTCGCTCTTGCATCTGGCTTAATTTTTTGTGAATTTTCAATTGTATTAAGAATGTCAATTAAATCAACGTACAGTGCTTTATCAGGTTCATTAAAATTACCAAAAATTTTACTGAGCGCTGCTTCCTTTGACCACCAACGAGTTTCTCCTATCAACTGAAGTTTCTGTGATCTAGCATTGTTGCCAATGTCCAACCAGTAACCCATGCGTTGATGAGATTCTTTAAAAAATGCTGCTATACAATTCAGTAATGAAAAAAATGATGCGGCCTTAATGTGGGATTTAAAAATGTCTGTCAGAACAAGATTTAAAATATGCGCATAACACCAAACATGAACATGATTTGAATTTTCCTGGACCATGAAACTGGAGAATCCCGAATATCTCCCTTGCATATTAGCCGCCCCATCAGTAGAGTCAGCAATACAATTTTTTTCATCCAAACCATTTTTTACCAGTATGTCATGAATCATGGTATGAAATCCCTTCCCTGTTGAATTGTGACAAGGAACAACTGCAAGAAGGCGTTCGTGAATTGTTCCGTTGTAAACATACCTGAAATAAAATAAAATAAGCAAAGGTGAAGATTTTATTATACTTACAATTTAACATACCTTGTTACAACTGAACATTGGTCTGTTACTGAAATATCTTGAGTGCTGTCTATTTCTATAGAGAACATAGTGGCAGTCTGTATCTCTGAAGAAATCTTCTTTAGAATAATTTCTGTGATTATGACAATGATTGAATTTACAGTAGTTTTTGACAAAAATGTGTAGAAATTTCCAGCTCGACGTTTGATTTTTCTATTGTGATAACTTTTGCTTTTTTTAACAATGGCGTCCAAATGTTTCTTCAAAATAACATCAAATTTCGATAAAAGTAAGATTATTTCCAAAAAATTACCATGATCTAGGTTTTCATTTTCTAGATTGTATGCAGCTTCATTTGCTGTGCCCCGATAAGAAAGTCCTCGTTTGCCAATTAGTTTTATAACATCAATAATAACATCCAAAACGTGCCGATTGCTTGCAACTTTTTTATTTCTCATTTCAACAACGTTTCCAAAAAGTATTTTTTCAATTGTTTGATTTTTAATATACATGAAATATGTTTCGCAGTTTTTTCCATGACTGATTGAACTTTCATGCTCATTTATTCGCTGATATACATGTTTCCAATCAGACATACCTCTTGCAAAAGCAGAACTTTGATCTTTATTACTCTCAACTGAATAAGCAAGACAAATTGTGCAGAAAAGTGCCTTTCTTTCTTCACTATAGCTCAACCATTTCCTTTTTGTTTTATTATTACGCGTAAACGCTTTTTCCACATTGAAAGGTACATCTTTTTGTGCGACAGGTACCTTTGGATGGAATTCAAAAAATAGCTGTAATTTATTGGGATCGGGACGGTCGAAGAAATTGCCAGATTCTGTCTCTTCCGGCTGTCCCAGCTTTAGTAGCGCCTCTTCGTCTTTAAGTGCCTTTTTTACATTAGCTTCACTATCGCTTTCATCACTTGTCTCTATGTCGTCGTCCGAGTCCTCTGACAGCTTTAACTCAGTTTCAAATTTAGTTTCTGAAACCGGTAAATTTTCTTCGGATTTTTGCTCTTGCTCTTGTTTTTCCGTGTTAATATCACTTTCTACCCCTGAAGTTGAAGGAACAGAATAACTATTGAGCAAATTATCCAAAGAGTGACATTTTTTTGCTATTTCACATCTTTTTTTCTTCTCCCTTTCTAGTTTTTTTTCTTGTCCTCCTTTTCGTTTTGGTGGCATTGGTATTTGATTTTTTATTCACTTAGTATATTGGTTCTGACGGCTATCATACAAGCAGTTTTCGTCCTAACGTAACAAATTTCATAATTATTGAACAGCTAGAATAGGCGCTTTTTGAGCATGTTTATACAGAGTATTTCATAACTATACCTACAAACCTTTAAACGTGGTAGGAGACATCACAACCAACATTCTTGCTTTATAAACAAACGCCCAAAAACGATTTGTTTGCGAATTAGACGTAAAAAAACACTTGAAAGCAATAGATTTTTACAAATTTTATAGTTTTTTACAGAACTTAACAATACTACAAAACACTAAAAGTAAGTAAATTTTTTGTTTGGGAAAGAAGATGAAACAGAGTGTACGAGAATTTATTTTAATCGAATGATTTAAACAGAAAGCTTGCACCTGCCTAATTTATTAATGTGTTTATTTAAAAAAATACGAACTTTTAGTACAGAATAACACCTTGTACTGTTTATCCGCGACTTTCCGGACACGGTGTATAGTGTTGAAACACCCTGTATAGTAAAAATTATTTTAAATAATTATTTCCTACCTTAAACTTTCACTCTAATAAATCGGCTTAAGTAATATAACGTTATTGGTTAATTTAGAAGTAGGTAAATGTTTATTATTATCCTTCTACGCCACTATTCAACTAATCCCGAAGTAAAAGCGCACGTCACATAATAATTCGTGTCTTTCGGAACCGGAACTAAGTGATAAGGCGTTAGTTAATCCAAAAGATTTCTGGCGACGCGACGGACGTAGAATTTGCAAACTCGCACAACCGCTGTCTCAAATAACGACAGTCGTCGACAGTAATAAACAAACTGTAAAACGAAAAATAATCCTTAGGGTCTCAAGGTCAAGGGGCTTCCTTTACTAAGAAAACAATAACTACGATGACTGATACAAACTGTAAGCCGGGAGTGCATATTGTCCGCAGATGTTTTTAACATAGGCCAGTGCCAGACACACATTGTGTTTAAGTTTATTTTCGTGTTTCTTGCTGGGTAAATTTTAATACAATAATAGCTTACAAAAATAGCAGGTAGCATTTAGCAGGTATACGCTGTTTGAGGGAGCTTAGAAAATAACATAATCAGCGCTGGACCAGTCTTTAAAGAAAGTATACATCCTGTTTACTTTTGTTGAACATAATTTTTGGTTCTTTTCTTACTTTTATAGTCTAGTCTAGGTATTTGCTAGGTCTAGGTGCAACCGTATCAGTATTTTTACATCGATTTATAAAAATCAAGATTCATGCAGTTGAAAAATTAAGGGTTTAGGTCCGCGCGTGGCAGCCCACAAACGACGGCCCACCGGGAAAATTCCCGGTATCCCGGTGGGCCCATCCGCCCCTGCGCTCATGGAAGAACGAGCTTTTCCTCAAGACAACATCCAGAATTTGATCAATTCAATGCCAAATTAATATTTAGTTCTTGAAGCACGATTTGTACGATGTGCTGTCCATTTAATTCGTAATATCCTCCTGTATACCTACATTTCAAAGGCTTTAATTCGATTTGCGGCAGTCCACGTCTCAGAGGTATACAGTATGGTGCAAATGAAAAGAATAAATTAATTTTTTCGTGAATAGGCGATTTTGGAAATAAACCCCGAAATAGGTCGATTTTTCTTTTTAAATTATGATTTTTTTGCATATATATCATACTAGTGACGTCATCCCTCTTGGCGTGATAACGTAATCAATAATTTTTTTAATAACACTAGTTTACAACCAATTTGCGACTGGAATGCAAAATGGTGTTTTTTGTTAATTTATGCTCTCTAAATATGATTATGATGGTAAAAAGTTCCCAACACGTAAGATTTTTGAGTTATGATTTTTTCAAAAATAAATGAGTTATGATTTTTAAGTTATGAGTATTTTACTAAAAATTTTTTAAAATAGTCATTTGTAATATATCGGGGCGTGATCTTATCAAATTAACGTTTTTCCTAAAAATTGTGAATAATTTGGCCACACTGGGATATCTAATGTCTACGAATAACACATTAACATTTAAATAAAGAACAAACCAAAGGTAGTCCTTAATCAGTAAACCTAACCATTTAAACTTATATACATAGTTCTAAACCATTTTAACGACTGTTACTCTTGCATGACAAAAGTGTCTGGGTTTTCAAGGAAGAACAAGCATAAAATTAAATATCCAGATATTACCTCAGCAATAAAACCGGTTTTTCATGGAGAAGATTTACCAGTTCTAGGACCTCGACAAATCAGGAGAAAGATTTGGAAATGTATGGTGACAAAAGTGAATCTTGATGTATCAGAAAATAATGATTCTTATTTACCCGAAAGCGACGTAAAAGCACCTTATTGCATCCAAAAAGCCGAATTACATGATTTAGTTCGAGACCTTCACTTGTCCAAAGGACATGCTTAACCCATAGGCTCTATATTACAATAATCAGTGCTGTTTTTGTAACAATAAAGGTTCCGGTACGCAATGTTTCGGGGGGTCTGTGGAGGGTTCATAAAGGGGGTCTCTCCCCGGGAAAACTTTTTAAATTTAGCCTCAATAAGGGCGTTTTAAAGCTATTTGGGAGCAAGGAAAAAATTCAGGAATTTGTTAATAATTTGGTTGTTTTTTTAATTTTTTGTCCCAAAAGGTGCCGGTACGGCGTACCGGCGCGTACCGTCACAAAAACAGCACTGACAATAATGGATTTTTTTAATGGAATTTACTAGCCAGGACAACTTATAACATTTAAGAACTGTAACCAGGAACTATCCTCGTTTTTTACTATGCAGGATAAAAGTGTGTTTGTGTTAAAAATTGTGTACAAAAGAATTAATATAATTTTTGTTTCTAGTAGTGTTGAACTTATATGTATATAGTATATAAGAATTTTTTATAATAAACAGCCATATTTGATGCATTCTATAACTCCAAATATAATATTTCACACGACCAGACAATGTACGGTGGACGCATAAGCAGAAATGCGCGGCGCTTTAAGAAGAAGATAACTCAAAACATATACGTGGTGGAACATTTTGGTGTTTGAATTCGCATTCAGGATGCTTCAAACTCCCCGATACAGCCATTTTAACATCAGTCGCAGCTTTTGTTTGTTAATTTGTTGACTACTGTAATAGGGGTCGTGTGCTAGCTCATTTGAAAGATTATTCAATTCTCTATTCAGTAATATAAACAATAACATAATTATTTATACAGGGTGTCAAAAAAAATTTCTGAATTAAATTAATTGACACAACAAGCAGAATTATGTAATTTATTTAATTCAAAATATATTTTAACGCTAGAAAACAAAAAAATGTTTATTTGAAAAATGAACATTGCTTTTCGCTATAATTAAATGTTCAAACTGACAAGAGGCAGGTGGGTGGCATCTTTAATATTGAATTTAAGCGAAAAACAGTATTTGTCAAGTAAACATTTTTTCCTGTTTTCTGACAGACCATGCAAAACTTTTTATGAAGAATAACTTTTTTTCGTAAAAGTAATAATAAAAAAGTTTCCCATATTATGTCTCCAACTTAAGTAGACACTCTATTCAGTAATATAAACAGTATCATACTTATGTAAAAAGGGTGTCCAACATATTTTTTTATTATTAAATTAGTTGACACAAATAGAAGAATGTATGTAATTTATTTAATTCAAAATATATTTTACTGCGCTCAGAAAACAGAAAAAAATATTTGTGACAAATAAACTTTGCTTTTAGCTTAAATTAAACGTTCAAAGTGCCAAGAGGCAAGTGGGTTTGAACATTGAATTTAAGCGAAAAGCAATGTTTATTTGCCAAATAAACATTTTGCTCTATTTTCTGATGGAAGTAAAATATATTTTCAATTAAATAAATTACATACATTCTTCTGTTTGTGTCAATGAATTAAAACATGTTTGTGAACACCCTGTATAAATAATTATGTTTTTTTAGTTTACTGAATAGAAAATTAAATATCCTTTCAAATGAGCTAGCACAGGACCCATATTCTCATTTAAAACAATTATCGATCACGTCATCGCGTCCAGATGGATGACGTCACTAGTATAATATATAAATATGCCAAAAAATCATAATTTAAAAATAAAAATCGACCTGTTTTGGGATTTTTTTTTAAATCTCTCATTCATGACAAAATAATTTATTCCTTTTTATTTGCACCATGATATGCTGTATGTTGCAAAAGGGAATATCAGTGCACATGCAAGGCGAAGTTGCGTGGCTTGAGTTATGCCGGTGTTTTTCCAGATTTTTCCAAAATACTAAATATCTCTGTATCTAAAAGTAGGTGTGGAACCTTAACATTAGATAATGGTAGAATAATAACAAAATATCAAGACAATCTATCTGGGAGTCAATTTTTACTCAACTGGAACGGGCAACGAGGAAATGGACCGTGATAGTGTGACGTCAACACGTCAAAAAGGTTTCCAAACAAAGCAAAGTTTGACGTCTCTTATTTGATTATACACGTGATTTGTGTAATCATTTTTAATTTTATTTAGTTTTAACAATCATCTGCACATTTTTTCCAAAGACACAATCCTTGTTAGTCATATCAATCATATTGCTTTTAGTTTTATAAAAAATGTCCTTACACAAAATCAAGGATTTACAGTTACACACTACATAGTACTTACTGCGTTTCTTCAGGTTCTTAACCAGTCCTATTTGGAAATATGGTGGGAAATATACTATGAGCATTGATTACAATCACGGGTACCCAACACATTACCATTTTGTAAAAATTAAACATCCAACAAGCAATATATTCCAATTATAAAAACGAAAACAAACACCACGTGTGAATTTTTTACAGATTTTTGCTTTCTCAATGCTATGAACAGAAATGCTATTTCAGAAACATAATGCTATTTCAATGGCATTTCATGGAATAAAATAACAAAGGAAAGAAAATGTAATATAATGAAATTTTAATAAAAAATAGTTTATTGTATAAATCTGAGAATTGTAGATTAACAGAGAAATATAAACAAAGATTAGTAGCTGTTGAAATGGATGCAATTAGAAGACCACTCAGGACTCCGGATTTTAAGAAAAAGTGTAGTTAAAAATGGCAAAAGATGATGGTTATTGAAGGAACCATTATCGATGACATTGAGAAAAAACAGTTGACATTGATAATACTATCGTATGGCATTTTTGCCAGGGAGATTTTTTCGGACAGGTTCCGGGGCTAATTGCATATTTATTAATCCTTTTTCAAGTAGCTAGTAATGTCGATACACACTAGCCCAGGGGGACCGACGACTCTACGTGCCCTCCGAAGCACGGTGACCGGCTCGTATTATTTTTAGAAATGAAAATGTTGTTGGTACCGATATTCGATTTCGTGCGCTCTGGCTTAGAAGGCCAGTATCTTGCCGCTAAGCTACGGCCGTCACTGACGTGGAATGGACACACAATAATTTATACCAGAAACAAGCAAATAATTATCTTGCAAGAAACAATGTCGAAAAACAGGAAGGCCAATTGGACGTGACTAAAGCAATGAGTGCAAGATAAAAAATTCGTTGGTGGAACGATTTTTTTTCTTTTTAGTTATATCTTTATCGTAACTTCCCTTTTCTTGATTTTCTCTTGATGAAAAATGAGAATTAGTTATTGCTGGATAAATTATTGCGAAATTTTCATGCATTACAACAGTTATTTAAACTTGATTATTTTTGTTTAAAGTGCAATTTGATAAACTTGGATTTGTTTACTCTTACGCTAAGTAATTTGTTTTATTATATATCATTAACACATTTTAGAGGTACACAAGGCAATTAACAATTTTTAAGTATTATCATGCAGTACTTTGTGCTTGCATATAGCACTTTGTGCTAGCATATATTATGGAACTAATTGTTTGATTTACATATACTATTAAAACACTTACGATATTGTGTCTTAATTGTTCACAAATGTTTTTACAAGTCGAAGGATATTGGTTTATTATGTAGGTACAGAGTTAAAGTACCCTCCGGAAATATATCGTCCGTTAAAATTCTATGATTATGCTGTTTCCATGATAAAATGTAATTACCCATTACTCCTTGCAAATTAGTAATTTTTATCAGGTAATAGGAATCTTCAAATAAACTGGCTAACATGTACATATTAGTACATACAATTAATAGTTATTTATGTACCAAGTCAGTAAAGTGACTCTTTATCGAACGAGTCTTGATATTACGAGAAGAGCGTAGCGAGCGAGGCGAGTAACAGACGAGTTCGATAAAGAGTCTTTACTGACGTGGTGCATACAAAATTTTATCGCCAACATAATTTGATTGGAAATCAACATGGAATTTGCATTCCGATGATTCGCACCTTAAAGTTGTCTACGTAAGAGTTTGGGCTCTGTAATTATTTAAAAATAATATAAAATTTATAAAATTAATTGAATAAAAATCTGTCGTTTATCATCTTATTGATGTTTACCGTGGAAAATCATTATTGTGGGATCCTCAACAAAGGACCATTTATTTAAAAAACAACTTAAAGCCGATATCTGAAGGGAAATAGAAGCTGAAATAGAAAATATACATGCGGACAAATGTAAAAAAAGGTTATTTCATGTCAAGCTTACTTGACGTTTCGACTTTCACTTTGGAAATCGTTATCAATATACGAAAAACATTCATAAATTAAAAATTTAACTTTGTTTCTGGTGAAGCAACGCAGTTGGAGCAAGCAGATATATTATAATTGTGTCACCGGAAAGCGAAAAAGGTAGTCCCTAAAATTTTCAGGACTGAAACAATCCCTTAAAATTCGAGAATTTTTACGATTTTGACAAGGTAAACATTTGGTCTTTGGCCGCACCTACATTGGATCCGTTATTCTCCGATCCGATCAGGGCTTTTCATTCACAGTCATTTTTTTCGAGTTTCTGTCATATGTCGTATAATCCGTGTATATTAATATTATACACAGATTATACAACATAATATGACAGAAGCTCGAAATAAATGACAATCGATGAAAAGCCCTATTGGATCCGTATTTCTCCGATCAGATCAGATCCGATATAGACCGATTTTCCGGCGAGGGTGCCTACATTGGTTCCGTTAACTTTCGACCACCGACAATGAGTTCCGATGAAGATGTGTTAAGGAGATGATGACATTGAATATGTTTAAACATGTTAGCTTGCAACCCCCAACTTGCAACCATGTTGCAACCAACTTGCAACTCAACTTGCAACCAATCGGAATGAAACCAAACACTTCTCGATGAGAATAGGAGAAGCTACTCCCGACGTCGGCCGATATCGGATCTGATCTGATCGGAGAAAAACGGATCCAATGTAGGCACCCACATTTAATACTAATTATCTACAATTACTAAATGTTCGTAAGTTTCCTCTGGATCGAGGAAGGTTCGTCAAAATGAAAAATTTTAACGAACATTAACCGCGCCACGAACGCTAACCGCGCCACGAACGCGCGGCGCTCACACGGCGCGGAGTTCGCGGCGCGGATATGTATCTCCGCCTTAACATAATTTAGTAGATTGTACAATACCAGCACCACTTACCAAATTTCGTGTTGTTGTCCCATGCCTGTCAGGAAATATTCAAAAATAAATAAAATAAAAGTTTAACTTTGACACCCTGTATTTAGGTTATTATCAACGTTTGTACTAAAAAAAGTTAGCTTAAATCGACCTATTTTAACCTCAGGAATCTATGGTTAAGCTATGGCCCATTCTTTACCAAACACCCTGTATAAAAGAAGAAACGAAACTTCCGGCCAGATTTAATTTTAAACATGCGTTTGTTATGAAACATTACCTACAAATCCTGTGTGAATGTGATATGCTGACATGAGGCTGGCGTACAATCAAGAAAATAAATATTGAACTCAGAGAAAATCTTACATCTCTCCGTAATAAAAATGCTTATAAGAATCCTTTATACAGGATTTCTTCATCATCGTGTGCCAGTATTTTCCATTTTCTTACTCCCATTTTCTCCAGATCCTTTCTGACTGCATCTTTCCACCTCTTTCTAGGCCGTCCTACAGACCTTCTATCATCTGGTCTTTTCCAAAACACACTGTTTACAAGACAATTGTCGTTACTGCGTATGACATGTCCTTCCCATCTTAATCTATTGGTCTTTATTATCTCACTCGATTTTCCTTTCCTAGGAAATATTCTAACTCGGTGTTATGTTATCTCTGCAAGGGCCATATATCACTCGAAGGATTTTACGTTCTCACACCAACAATTTATTTACTTTTCTTACATAGGATTTCTTTGTGCAGTTTAATGAAAGGGAGGGTTTGATACAAAGGTCTCAAGACAACTGAAAGACAAGTACTGTCTCGCTAGACGTAAGAAGAAATATGTCTTTCTTCAATCAATTGCTGTTGAATTTTCCGGCGGGTGTAATTTCCTCACCAAAATAATCTTTTTCCTGCGTTTATAAGGGTATGTCATAATCCCACAGGTATTTTCCTCACCAAGACCAAAATGGTTATTTCAGTTATTTCAGGTAGATTTTCTTCTTCTTCTTGATGTGCCTATCCGTGACGAATGTTGGCGATCATCATGGCAATCTTCACCTTATCTGCAGCAACGCGGAAAAGCTGCACAGATGTTGTGTTGAACCAGGTTCTGAGGTTTTTTAACCAGGATGTTCTTCTTCTTCCTGGACCTCGCTTTCCAAATATTTTTCCTTGCAGGATGGCTTGTAGGAGGGCATATCTGGATTCATTTCGCATAATGTGTCCAAAGTATTCCAACTTTCGAGATTTGATGGTGGTTAGTATTTCTCGGTTCTTCCCCATTCTTCTAAGAACCTCCTCATTTGTGACCCTATCAGTCCATGGGATTTTAAGAATTCTCCGATATAGATAGATTTTACTAAAAGGTCCATGGGATTTTAAGAATTCTCCGATATAGGTAGATTTTACTAAAAGGCATTCAATTGAATTATTTATCTACTAATAAATTACAGTAGGTACCTCTAATTATAATAATTAATTAATTAATTATAGTATTTTATTTTTAAACACAATTGGAATTTTGACAAAAATGGCATGTTTAATAGAAAGTGATCGCGGTAAACCTTACGCGGTACCTATTGGTATTTGAAAATTTTATTTTTTATAAAGTGAAAGTTTTAAAAAGTGAAGAAGTGTTCTGGAGGATAAAACAACTTGTAGTGCGAAATTTTTTACTATTGGTGCAACTTTTACAATATCTAGAAGTAGCAGACAACATAATCATGAACCAGATTGTCAGAAGTTAGATCGAAAAATTGTTTCTAACTATTGTAAACGTAGAGCCGTAGAGAATTGAAAAACCAGCAAAAATTATACGCCAAGCACTTGCAGCTAATTTGTCTGAAACAACTACTACGATTGTTGTCAGTTACATAAGAAAAAAAATATATAATTATCGACGAAAAATGATGCCTGGTCGACTTCCTTCCAATATTGATGAGGTTCAAAAATTTGTGACGGGGTGTGCACAAAAAACAACCAAGAGGGAAAATTTTCTCTTTATAAACTGTGTCAAAAGTAGGATAAGACTTTTAGCCACATTGAATTTTATTATATGGATGGCACATTGCAATTATTCATTATTCATGGGCTAATTAATGGGCATTATATTTCTTTATTATACTGTTTACTGCCAAACACATAAACAGAAATTTACAACAATATTTTTTATTTGTCAAAACCAGAAATTTTTAAAGCTCTCAAAATTGAGTTTATTGCTAGTAAAATTTTTGAAGATTTTGAAAAGGAATGCAATCATTGAAATGTGTCCGAACACTGAAATACATGGTTGTAAATTTCACCTACACTAAGCTTGGTATAGAAATGTCTTGGTCTCTTGATCTAATATCAGAATATAAAAATGATTCTGAAAGAGGCAAGTGGCTCAAACATACTTTTGGCCTTACATATAAAACCAGAAGACGTATCAGATTGTTTTGTGTTTGATTTAATGTCATGCAAACCAGGAAAGGCAGTGTTCAAGTATTACGTAACGCACCTTGGGGGGAGGGGGTCTTGCATAACGTTACGGCGCGTTACATGGGTGGGAGGGGGGTCAAAAATCTTCAAAAACTGCGTTACGTAATACTTGAACGCCCCCAAATGAAATTTAAGATATATATGTTGATTATTTAGTTTAAACTTATATACATAAACGAAAATGCCATATTCTCCCCATATTTGTGGACAGAGGCAAATTCTTGTGTTATTCGTATTACGAATGCTTGCGAATCTTTTCATTCGCATTTTAATTTATCGTTTTGTAATACGCATCCATCCATATATATTTTCTTTGAAAAAATTAAAGAATTTCAGGTAGATACGTAGGTATGTTAAAATTTAAAGTTTGCATATTGGAAAACCTATCAAAGATAAACAAGTTAAACTGAAATTGAAAAATGTAGTAAATTTATTAATAAGATATCAGTCTAATCAAATGACTAGAATGGATTTTGTAAAGTGTCTGTCTTATTATAGTAAATATTAAATAATAATTTATACGTCTTGCATATTATCTATATTATAAACTATTATTATAATTTAAGGAAATTAATGTCTTGT